>NC_092420.1:45983357-46312524 GCF_040894005.1 Engystomops pustulosus
TGAGGAGATAAATAAAAGCGGAAAACCAAATGTAAAGGGAGGATAAAATTAAAGAGAGGTTTTATATGTTGCAGAGTTGCATAACGGGATATTATATTGGTCCATGGGAAGGGGGGGCCAAATTTGGAGACCATCAAGTTCGATATTATACTATGCTTGTGGGTGGGACAATGGGCGTGGTTTAGAAAAGGGGGAGGGGAGTTATGTCCCTCTTTATCTTGCCCAAAAGTTGGGAGGTATGGAATTAATACATAGAACATTTATATACTGTAAGAGGTTGTAACATGGGTGTCACAGTCTATGGGTCACTTGGTATAGTCCCTTGGATCACCGCGGGGGGTAAAGATGCTAGCCGCAACCCGGGAGCGGAGTATAAGTGGCCTCGTGGTCTTCGCCAGAGCCCGCAGCAAAGCGGGATGGTCTTGCTGCGGTGGGGAGTCACCAGGTCGCTCCACGGGTGCAACTAGAGACTATTAGTGGCAGCCAAGGTAGGGACACAGGGAAGGCAGGACCACAGGAAGACAAGACTTCGGGAAGGCAGGACCTCGGGAAGGCAGGACCTCGGGAAGGACGGCTGGCAGGACCTCGGAAGGATGGCTGGCAAGACCTCGGAAAGGAGTAGGAGGAAGTTGGTATGTGCGCGCTGCCCCTATGACTATAATGGAAAGGTGGACTCCAAGGTATGTAAAAACCAACAAATACATAGATATACCATTTGTAAAAGATGCATATATATGCACGTTGTTATCCAGAAATTCAGAAAAACAATAAAAATACATATATGTTTATGTGGTTATACAAGGATTTCAATAAGAAGGACATAAAAGGATGGCGTTGTATACAATAAACAAAATAATAAAAATATGTACAAATATATAAATATATGAGCCTTATTAAAAATATTTATATAAGAATAGTGAGGAAAAAAGGCAAGGATGAAGGAGTCAGCAGTAGAAGTAGCAGCTTACCTGGATGCAATGTTTGAATGATATCAGCAGGAGGGGTTAGTATAGCAGGTAGATGGAGTGGTGCTGTGAACCGGAATGTCATAAGGGGAGGATATACACTCACCGGCCACTTTATTAGGTACACCTGTCCAACTGCTCGTTAAAACATATAATTTCTAATCAGCCAATCACATGGTGGCAACTCAGTGCATTTAGGCATGTAGACATGGTCAAGACAATCTCCTGCAGTTCAAACCGAGCATCAGTATGGGGAAGAAAGGTGATTTGAGTGCCTTTGAACGTGGCATGGTTGTTGGTGCCAGAATGGCTGGTCTGAGTATTTCAGAAACTGCTGATCTACTGGGATTTTCACGCACAACCATCTCTAGGGTTTACAGAGAATGGTCCGAAAAAGAAAAAACATCAAGTGAGTGGCAGTTCTGTGGGCGGAAATGCCTTGTTGATGCCAGAGGTCAGAGGAGAATGGGCAGACTGGTTCGAGCTGAAGTGACTCAAATCGCCACCCGTTACAACCAAGGTAGGCAGAAGAGCATCTCTGAACACACAGTACGTCGAACTTTGAGGCAGATGGGCTACAGCAGCAGAAGACCACACCGGGTGCCACTCCTTTCAGCTAAGAACAGGAAACTGAGGCTACAATTTGCACAAGCTCATCGAAATTGGACAGTAGAAGATTGGAAAAACGTTGCCTGGTCTGATGAGTCTCGATTTCTGCTGCGACATTCGGATGGTAGGGTCAGAATTTGGCGTCAACAACATGAAAGCATGGATCCATCCTGCCTTGTATCAACGGTTCAGGCTGGTGGTGGTGGTGTCATGGTGTGGGGAATATTTTCTTGGCACTCTTTGGGCCCCTTGGTACCAATTGAGCATCGTTGCAACGCCACAGCCTACCTGAGTATTGTTGCTGACCATGTCCATCCCTTTATGACCACAATGTACCCAACATCTGATGGCTACTTTGAGCAGGATAATGCGCCATGTCATAAAGCTGGAATCATCTCAGACTGAACATTTGAACATGACAATGAGTTCACTGTACTCAAATGGCCTCCACAGTCACCAGATCTCAATCCAATAGAGCATTCTTGGGATGTGGTGGAACGGGAGATTCGCATCATGGATGTGCAGCCGACAAATCTGCGGCAACTGTGTGATGCCATCATGTCAATATGGACCAAAATCTCTGAGGAATGCTTCCAGCACCTTGTTGAATCTATGCCACGAAGAATTGAGGCAGTTCTGAAGGCAAAAGGGGGTCCAACCCGTTACTAGCATGGTGTACCTAATAAAGTGGCCGGTGAGTGTATATAGTGCACACAGATTATGCAGCGTTGCACAGAGCTTGCCAAATCAATCCCTGTCCCCATGGAGCTCACAATCTAATTAATCTACCCATATGTTTTGGAGTGTGGGAGGAAACTGGAGGACCCGGAGGAAACCCATGCAAACAAGGAGAGGACATACAAATTCTTTACAGATGTTGACCTGGGTGGGACTTGAACCCTGGCAGTTGCGTTTATGTTGTATTTACATTGCAGTTACGTTTAAGTGGCACTTGTACACTTACGTTTACATGGTGTTTGCATTCACTTTGTGTTTGTGTGGCGTTTGCATCATATTTATGTTGTTTTATGTGGCGTTTGCATAGTTTTCATTGCATTGACGCTTACATGACATTTCCTTTGCATTGGTGTGGTGTTTGCGTTCGTCAGGTTTACACTTGTGCTTACTCACGTGGTGTTTCTGATACACTTGCCTGGCGTTTGTGTCAAGCTTACGTAGAATTTGCATTAGGCTTACACTTATGTGTAAGAATAATGATAATCAGAATAATGTTTCTGCTTATTATGATGTTTACGCATATGTGGCTGTTTGCATTTGTATTGCGCTTATGTTCATCTGGCATTTGTATTTATGTCTCGTTTGCATTGCATTTATGTTGCATTTCTGTTGCATTTATTTTTATGTGGAATTTGTGCCACATTTATGTTGCATTAACGTCTGCATGGTGTTTGCATTTACATGGCATTTAAATTGGGGCAAATTTATTAAGTTTGCACCTAAGTCTGCCAGAAAACTGCCGCAAGACCCTTAGTAAATGTGCCCCATTGTGTGTGGAGGATGCTGGTCCTTTAAATTCTTGAAGAGTCGGCACGCGTGTGCACCCTAGCAGCGGGAGCGTGTGCAAGTCGGAGGAGGCGTATCGCGGGGTCACCCGTGACACTAGGCGATTGGAAAAGTTGCAAATTTAGGCGCGGTATACATATGTGTCATAAAAAGTTGTAAACACAATAGAAAAAAAAGAGAAAATCTTATGATAAATTACCCCCATAGTGTTGTTAGTAGTAAAAAGACGTGTAAATAATAATTTTAATCCCCTAGATGAGTAAATTATTATCTCTTTCCATTAGTCAATGGCTTTGTGACATAGTTTATTCTTATCTGTGTTTTTAGTTTATTTATGGTTGTTTAATCACATGTATATATCTATATAGTGTGCCTGTGACCTTTAGAATAAAATTGCTTTATAAGTGAGAATATAGCAAGGTCAAAGTCACATAATCGTGAATAGACAATACATTAACTCTAATAAACCTTTGTTTCAACTCAACCATAAAATACAAATGTCACAGTGTCCCTTACTTTTAAATTAAATCTACTAGCAGAATAAGGTAATATAAAGCACCATCACTTACAAGTTCCTGTGGCCACCATCTGTATCTGCTGAGTCTGCATCTGCACTTAAATTTTATTTTTATGGCCTTGTTTTCTTTAAAACATGCCAATGAGCCTGAGTGGCTTAGGGGAGGGGCTCCATCCCCCAGCAGCCTTTCCTGTCCGCTTCCCTGCTATTCAGCAAGCGATGTCCCCTGTTTCTCTTTAATTCTCGCTTACATAGGATCTTGTCCCCGACAATGAAGATCTGAATGGGCATGATGGGTAATGGGAGGGAGCCTGCTAATGTCACTTGCAAAAAAGCAGGGCAGGAAAAGGAAGGGCAGACAGGGCTGCAGGGGATTGCATTAGTGTGAGACAGAGCCTAGAGTGGCTCTATTGATGTGTGGCACCGATCCGTGTCGTACACAGGGAAAAGATAGACCATGCTATATTTTTCCCTGTGTGTGCGGCCGTGTTTTCTATGGAGGGGGAGGGGTCAACTCCTCCTCTCCAGTGCACCCTAAATATGAATGTACCCTAAGAGCATTTGCAGACTGATGATTATCACAGCAAAGAAAGTGACTCTGCTGTATATTACCTGATTATGCTTTAGCTATTCTTTTAACTGAACTGCTAAGCCATTTAAAGTGCAAAATTGTATACATAGATTTTGTGTTTTGTTTGTTTTTATCTATTCTCCTTTTTATATTTATATACTTGTCTGTATGGTTCATTAAAGAAAAAGTATCAAAACTTTAAAGACATCACTGTGTCTGGTCCAGTCTATTGTTGCCCATGGCCAGGGGACTGTTCTAAAGCATACCACCAAATTGCTGCTAGAAAAGCTTCTCATATTCAGAAAATAGAAGAAAATATTCTAAAATCAAATTAGAGAAAAGTCATATATTTTGGTATCTGCTTTTTGTAAGCAGTCAAGAAAAATCTTCATGCATTCGCATGAACAAATTTGTGTAAAAAACTTTTGGAGCTATAATATTATGATAATAACCTTGTCAGTACACAACAGGCTTGAATAATATAGATTATCCATAAATATATGCACTAGGGAGGGTAGGATCTTTTTTTTTTTTTTTTTTTTACAGAAAGGATCGTAGTTGGATTAATACAGGGCTGTTTATACGGGTGAGCATTTTTTTTTATTAAGGCTTATGCAAATAAAGGAGGTTTTAACACCTCCAAACCCTGACATCACAAACTTGAAAGTATAAATGGATTGTCAGTCTACCAATGCGCCAGAACTTACAGTCATAAGGTACGTCTTTTTTATTCCTCATTAACTATGAAGTTCAGAATAACTACCGGTACATTCTTTCTTTTATCTGTGGATTCTTTACTTTATAAAGTTATAGCTTAATCTCATTCATTGGACATAAAGTAGCCCTTCTGGCAGAATGTTCAGTAGTCAAAGAAAGATTGAAAAATTAAAGATTAGTCTATAATAGCTTTAGATTTGTTTCTACTGATTATACTTATTGAGGGTTTCATCCTGTGCTTTAAACCCGGGAATATGCTACGTGTCAAGTAAAAAGAATTCATTACAAATACTTTATCACTGTGTTACATTGCTATATTACAATAACAGTATACACTATATAGTGTTTATTTAAATATGCCCTAAATAAGGAAGTGTTTTTACTTGTCTTTACAAATTTTGGACACTAGTGATTTCACCCTGTTTTTTCCCCTGATAAAGAGTCATTTTGAAGCGTGTGACAAAATAATGTTTTATAAATATCTTGAGTTTTTTGTGTACTATTAAAAAATTACGTTAGTGGCATATGTCTTTCCCCTATTTCACTTCCATACCTGTTGTATTTTTTTTAACTTACAGAGCCATATAAGGACTTTTTTTTATCTTTGGTAAATATTGGACTTCCTTTTGGCACATTTAATGGGTTACATTTACTAAGAATGTAGGAAACTCCACTAAAAGTGCTCTGCCTGTGTATAAAACCGGGTGTGCCCGATTCATTAAGATTAACTACTTAATGACGCAGCCTGTTTGTAAGTTAATGCTCCGACCTTTTTTTTAAACAGTGTCTCTTTCTGTGATAATAACTTTTCAACGCTTTAAGATATCCTTGTGATTTTGAGATTGTTTTCTCTAGAGACATTGTAGTTTATGTTAGTATTATCATTTCGGTGATCAGTTTCTTGGGGGGCAAAAATTCAATAATGTAGGAAAAATTTTAAAAACATTTTTCAAAGTTTTAAATGGTCTACTTTTAGACAAAAAATCATACCAGAATTTTTTTTGTAGAAACCTTTTGGCATTGGTCTTTTTATTTCCATAATTTGTTTTACATTTCCATTTTTTTTACGGATCTGAGAAGGTTTCAAGTTTTAGTAGCAACTTCTCAGATTTTCAAGAGATTTGAAAAGTGCTAAATTTTTGGTTACCAATTCAGTTTGGAAGTGCCATATAAAGGCTTATGTACTATATACCCCCACAAGTAACACCATTTTATGAACCTAACATCTCAAACTATTCAAATCCGCATGTTGACCCTTTAAATCTTTCTCTGGAAGCAAACAAAGATGGATTGGAAATTTTGAAATTTAAATTTTTGAATAAGATTATTCTTATTGAGCCCTAAACTGAACACATTCAGAAGGAATTTTAGGTAAATATACATCCCAAAATTTTTGCCCTGCAGCAACAGCAGACATGTTGATGTCAACTGCAGAACAGAGTTCGTACCATTGGGTTTTTGGAAGGCCAATTTGGCTGCAAATGTTTTGTGGTGCCACTGTGTATTGAAGAGCCCCTAAAGTACCAGTACAATAGAAACCCCCAAAGATGTCACCATTTTGGAAACTACACCCCTCAAAGATTTTATCTGGCATGGCAGGGCTGAGAAGGGAAGGAGTGAAGAGGAGATTGTTTTCTTGTCACACTTTGTACTTCAAATTAGTGGATATATTTGGATGCTATCTTTGCGTTTCATTATGAAAGAAATAGAAATTTGTCAAAAATTTAGCTCCACAAAGTTTAATACCCAATTTCTCCTGAATATGCCGATACCCCATATGTTTGGTAAATTACTGTATGGGCACACGGCTGGGCATAAAATGGAAACAGTGGTATTCAGAGCAGATTTGCTGTGTCACATTTTACATTTTTAACATTCTTGGGATGTTACGGACTTGGTGATACCCAATATGTATTGTTTTGTGGTGATTGTCACTTTTTTAATGTAAAATTAGATTTTTATGTGTGATGGGCCATTAGGGGATCTTTATTCATTTATCTTCTTTTTTAGTTTCACTTTGTCCCAGGGTGGGACATGAACAAGCGATCATTTGATCACTTGCTCATTGTAATATACTGAAATACTAATTATTGGGCTGACAGGCACTGTGTTAGATCATGCTGAAAGCACAATCTAACAGGCACTTACTGCCGGCAGTCCTGGGTACCTTCATAGCACCCCAGGGCTGCCATGGAAGCAATCGGCACCCCTGCGTTAATGATATAAAAAGGAACTGATAAAAACAAGATAGTTAAAAGAGCAAAATTATTACACAATGGGGCACATTTACAAAGAACAGTGTGCAAGATTCAGTATTTCTGGCGCACATTCTTCATAAATCTGGTGCCCCCTGTACAGCTCCGTCAGAGTGCACTTTTTTTGGTGCACCTTTAACATAGGGCATTGTGACACACTTCTGTCGGACTTTGCTTGTTAAATTTGCCACACGGTCAGACTGAGCACTGTAAAGCCCCCTAATTTGCATGATTCAGAGTGCAGCTGTGCTACAAAAGGGTCGCATGCAACACAAATGTGGTGCAGGCAGTTCTTAAATACCTGTGCAAGCAGTTTGCACTAAAAAGAATGTGCAAAGTCCGACTGAACACAGGCAGACGGCCCTTAGTAAATGTGCCCCAACATCCCTTTTATATATTATTTAATCCATATATAACAGATAAATGTGATCAATTCAACTGTTAGTAATGCAGGGCCTGTGCGCCATAGAGAATTACATAAGCCATATGTGTTTTAATACAACAACAGCCATAAATAGTTTATATGGAGTCCAATTTGAGAGTCTTAATTTTTTTTAAGTACCGTATATACTCGAGTATAAGCCGACCCGAGTATAAGCCGAGACCCCTAATTTCAACACAAAAAACTGGGAAAACCTATTGACTCGAGTATAAGCCGAGGGTGGGAAATGCATTGGTTACAGCCTCCCAGTATATAGTCTGCCAGCCCCTGTAGCATACAGCCTGCCCAACCCCTGTAGTAGAAAAAAAAAAATAACACTGTAATCATCTTTCCGACGTCCCCCATAGGTCCTCTTCTGTCTCAGACTGTCTCAGACAGAAGAGGACCTACGGGTCACGTCAGAAAGGTGAGTTTTGTCTTTAATTTTTTAGTTGACTCGAGTATAAGTCGAGTTAGGGTTTTTGAGCACAAATTTTGTGCTGAAAAACTAGGCTTATACTCGAGTATATAAGGTATATCTATCCACAGCTGAACATGACTTCTGGGTGGCATATTTTTCAGTTGTATTAGCCTTTTTTCAATTGTAGAACTGAAACCACAAGTTTACACAGACTGTATAAAATGGAGCACATTTTTTTCCACATGAAATCGGAATAAACCTTATCTAACCTAATCTAATTTAAGTCGATTAGGATTACAAACATTATTTTTATTAGCCAGATGCCAGAATAATGAGTGAGGGCATTTTAGTTACTTTCTGCAAAGTCAAAAGATTGCATACATTTCATTACTATTTGGTATCATTTCCTGTAAACTATATGACTTTAGTCAAACGTTTTGGATATCCTTCTGAAAAAATCAAGTGATCATACATTAATCTCCAGTTTTGATCTCAAGTGTATATGTAGGTACTAGAAATGGGCCTTTGTATAGTTGTTCTTTATCAGTAAGGGGAAAAAATAGCACTGATGGTCCATTATGTTGAGGTATTAGTTTACAACACAATTTTATATTAATTTACATACACATGTATTATTTTCAGTGTTTTAATGTTCATTTTATGGTCATCATCATTTCCAGCACCTCTAATGTATGTAGTCTGTATCTCTTGTATTGTTGTCTGCTCCTTGCTGGTGAGCAGATTACTGGCTTTTGTTATTACTGCTTTGTTTACTTTCTAAACAAAATTTCCTGACCAGTGGTGGTGAACCTGTAGGACGTGTGTCAGATGCAGAGCTCAGAGCTTGCTCTGTGGGACCCATATATCACAACTTTAAATGGATAAAGTCCTTGCTAATATCAAAATATATCACAGAATAGCTGTTGTCACAGGACTAAATTAAAACATAAGTACTTTATTAGGACATATTCTTAAAGGTTATATGTGAACAATCAAGTCAAAAAAAGTCTAAAAACACTGGCAATAGTATGAGCTGCTCATATACCTCTGCTGGAACCTACCAACAGGGCTCCAGAATAACCCTAGATAGTCAGATAAACCATCACTGCCTAGCTGTCACTAATAGCTAGACAGGAATCTACATTCTCTAGCTAAGTAACTGAGTCTCCTGATGCACAGAGACAGTTTTATACCATCAGCAGTGAGAGACTGTTAAGCATCATGAATATGACCGTATGCATTCTGCAGTCCCGTCTTTGCGTCAGTTTTCTAGCCGCCATGTGTCACGTGTATAGAACTCATTTTTTGTACTTCCATAGACTTCTATAAAGAGATCGTAAGGCAAAATCCTAAAAAAATAGGACATGGTCTATTTTTCACGTTGCAATCTTACGGCCAGCTAATGGTGCAGCAAGGAATACTGTGTCCAGATTCATGCCGTATTTCTTATTTAAAGTCGATGGGGCTTATTTACTGAGAGTCGCGGATCGCACTTTTGTTGGACAGTTCACGGTTTTCGGTATTTCGCAGCTTTGACAGGTATTTAACAGGGGTTTGCGCTGGGATTGTGTTGCATGCAATCGGATTGTGGCGCAGCTGCACTGGCTTCCATGCAACAGAACTCTGTCGGACCTGAACTTGGTAACAACACATGCAGCATATTGGGCGCACGATCTTAGTCAATCAGGCAGAATGCATGATCGTCGGCCAATGCACTTTTATGAACTCTGTGGGACCGGGTAAGTAAATGTGGCCCAATGGGTCTGTTTTTGGATGCAAAAAATTTGCTGTGGCTTTTTTTTACATTTTAAAAAACAGGTTTGTACATGAGGCCTCAGTCCTATGTCAGCAGCAGTGATAGACTGTTAGCAGTGAGAGACTGTGTAGCACCCATAGTCAGAGTGAGATGGTATTTAACCTGTTAAATGCCGTGGTGAGCACAACTACAGCATTTAAATGGTCTGGGGGGTCTATTCCTCACAATCGTCCTCCTCGTCCTGTCTTCTGGGTGGGGTGGGGGTCACCGATCACGGCACCGATCCGATCAGGAAGCCAGCGCTGTCCACAGATCCAGTCTGTGAGTATCATCTATTTTGCTGCCTGAGACGTGGATACTGCTGGCGTCGACAGATGAATCAGAGCTACTACGCTTGAACAGAGCGTGCTGGCTACCGAAGAGGATGCAACAAGCCAGTAGGGCGACTGGGGGGCGTGGAGTAGCCTTCACCCCTGGAACTGTCCGAGACTGCTTCACACCCCCAGTAGCTTCTGCAAATAATTTGCATAAGGAAAGAAAAAATGTTATTTCAGTAAGGGCTGCATACAAGAAATAGATAAAGGTGTGCAAATGCTGCACGCAGGGTGGGAATCTACTTCGGGAACTACTTCAGAAAGTAGATTCTCGATGTTAGATTTCCTTTTTGTACAAACTGGCTACATCCTGGGGTTAATATATAAATCAAGGAATTTACAGTATTTCTCAGTACTCTGCTGCCATCTAGTGGCCTTCCTTGGTAGCTGCAGTTTGCCGCCTATTGAGTAGATAGGCAGGAGGTATATTCCCATACCATGAATGGATGGGACAAGGAAACCTACACTTCTTTTGCTACCCTGTAAGGCAGCCCCCTTACCATCAAGCATGACTTTCATGAAGCCTAATGACATGGTGGGGGATTAAAGCGTAACCAGGATATATTCCAGTAGGACAGATTCCCAACTGTAGACAGCACTGTTTTAATATGGTTGTGTCTATTTAGTACAGTGTAGGGAACTGGTGTGAGACGCTTTTGATTAGGGTCAGGGAGTTAGGCCCCTTCCACACATGCAAGTGTGATGCGCTCAACTTGCATCACACTCACAGCAAAAGTCATGCTTGATGGGAAGGGGACTGCCTTACAAGGTAGCAAAAGAGGTGTGGTTTTTCCTGCCCCAGCCTAAAAAAAAAATCTGCATATTTCCCAAAATCCCCAAGCATCATTGGCTATAGGTCTCCACATACCTGTAAGACAGCCTTAATTGGCAAAGTGTCCGTAAGGAGAACTCTTACTCTGACCCTCTACCATACCATATCATACCCCATTTAGAGATAATTGTTCCAAACAGGAACACTGTAGGAGAATTTGATTACACTACTGCCAGTATTTTTATATTTTTTTGGACTTGGTTGTGCACATATCACCTTTTAGAAATGTACTGATAAAGGTTATGATTAGAGATGAGCGAAAATAGTCGTCCGAGCTTGATGCTCGTTCGAGCATTAGCGTACTCGAAACTGCTCGTTGCTCGGACGAGTATTTCGCCAGCTCGAGAAAATGGCATCTCCCGCCGTTTTGCTTTTTGGCGGCCAAAAACAGAGCCAATCACAAGCCAGGAGACTCTGCACTCCACCCAGCATGACGTGGTACCCTTACACGTCGATAGCAGTGGTTGGCAGGCCAGATCAGGTGACCCTGGAATAGACTAGCCCCTGCCCGCGCTGCTCGGATCATTCTCTGTCTGGATGTCGCTAGGGAGAGAGCTGCTGCTGGTCAGGGAAAGCGTTAGGCTGTTCTATTAGAATAGTGTTAGGCAGGATTGATTCTACAAGAACCCAACAGCCCTTCTTAGGGCTACAATAACGTTTTATTTTACTTTTTTTTGTTTGCTTGTGGCTGGGCTTGCTGGCATTAGTAGTGCATCTAGTACCATATTGTGAGGAATTTGCAGGGAGACTTGCGACCGTTGTGTTTAGCTCTTAGTGACACGCATATCCACCTCAAACACCGAAGTGGGACAATTTATTAGGGGTTTGATTAGAATTAGGCAGAGTCTGCTGATTTATTTTTTTTTTACCTTTATTTCTTTTTATAGCTCAAAGTCATCAGGCACAGCAAAAAATCCAGTTGTGTGCTGTCAGTGTAGTTAGAAACTAGCCATAGTGTAGTGTAGTTAGAAACTAGCCATAGCAATAGGATAGCATCGTTTTGTTTAAAAAACAAACACAACCCCCCCCCCCCCAAAAAAAATTTGAAGTTTACACTTTAATTTTGAAAAAGTTTAACCCAAGGGCTAGGGGTAGAGGACGAGGGCGTGGACGTCCAACTACTGCCGGGGGTCAGAGGCCGTGGTCCTGGGCGGGGTGAGACTCCACCTGCTGATGAGGGAGCAGGGGAACGCCGCAGAGCTACACTCCCTAGGTTCATCATGTCTCAAGTTACTGGGACTCGTGGTAGAGCACTGTTGAGGCCAGAACAGTGCGAAGAGGTGATGTCGTGGATTGCGGACAATGCTTCTAGCCATTTGTCCACCAGTCAGTCTTCCACGCAGTCCACCCATGTCACTGAAATCAGCACTCCTCCAGCTCCTCCACCTCAGCCTCCTTCCCCCCAGTCTGCCCCCTCCCAGCAAAATTTGGCATTTGAACCGGCATACTCTGAGGAACTGTTTTCTGGACCCTTCCCACAGTCACAAACCACTTGTCCGGTTGCTGCTGAGCAATTTTCCGATGCCCAGGTTTTCCACCGGCTGCAGTCTTTGGGTGATGATGACATTATTGACGTAGTGGAACAAGTGTGTAAAGAGGTGTCGGACGATGAGGAGACGCGGTTGTCAGACAGTGGTGAAGTTGTTGTCAGGGCAGGAAGTCCGAGGGGGGAGCAGACTGAGGGATCGGAGGATGATGAGGTGACAGACCCAAGCTGGGTTGATAGGCCGGGTGAACACAGTGCTTCTGAGACGGAGGCGAGTCCTATAGCAGAACAGGTTGGAAGAGGCAGTGGTGGGGCCAGACGGAGAGGCAGGGCCAGAGCTGGTGCATCAGCGCCAAATGTTGCCCGTAGTCAAGCTCCCGTGGCGAGGGATAGATTTTCAGAAGTCTGGAGGTTCTTTAAAGAAACACCGGATGACCGACGGACTGTGGTGTGCAACCTTTGCCAAACCAGGATCAGCAGGGGTTCCACCACTACTAGCTTAACTACCACCAGTATGCGCAGGCATATGAATGCTAAACACCCCACTCAATGGCACCAAGCCCGTTCACCTCCGGCCGGGCATATCACTGCTCCTTCCCCTGTGTCATCTGCTAGTCAGCCCCCTGCCCAGGACCACGGCCCAAACACCTCCCGTGCGAAAAGCCCATCTTTGCCTCCACGATCCTCCACAGCATCCACCAGCGTTCAGCTCTCCATACCCCAGACGCTGGAGCACAAAAGGAAGTATAGCGCAACCCACCCACGCGCCCAAGCCCTAAACGTCCACATCTCCAAGTTGCTTAGCCTGGAGATGCTGCCCTATAGGCTGGTAGAGACCGAGGCCTTTCGAAACCTCATGGCGGCGGCCGCCCCTCGGTATTTGGTCCCCAGCCGCCACGACTTTTCCCGATGTGCCGTCCCAGCCCTGCACAAGCACGTGTCAGAGAACATCATCCGTGCCCTGACCAACGCCGTTTCTGACAAGGTCCACCTGACCACGGACACGTGGACGAGTGCTGCGGGCAGGGCCACTATATATCACTGACGGCACATTGGGTTAACTTGGTGGAGGCTGGGACTGAGTCTGACCCTGGGGCTGGTCATATACTGCCGACGCGGTGCTCAAAAACTGCTGAGCCTAGGCGATAAAAGGCACACCGCCCAAGAGCTATTACAGGGCATCACGGCACAGACTGATCTGTGGCTGGCACCGCTGAACCTGAAGCCAGGCATGATTGTGTGTGACAACGGCCGTAACCTGGTGGCGGCTCTGCAACTCGGCAGACTGACACATGTGCCATGCCTGGCCCATGTGTTAAATCTCATAGTTCAGCGTTTCCTCAAGACATACCCCAATCTGTCTGATTTGCTCACGAAGGTGCGCCGCACTTTTCGGAACATTTCAGGAAGTCCAGCACAGATGCTGCCACTCTCAGGGCAGCGCAGCGCCCGCTCACCGACTGTTGTGCGACGTGCCCACGAGGTGGAATTCAACATTAACCATGTTATCCAGAGTTTACCAGCAGCGCAGAGCGATTGTAGACTGCCAGATGTCAACTTCCACCAGAACTGGTAGTCAGGTCAGTCAGCTTCCTCAAGTCTACAATGAGGAGTGGACGTGGATGTCTGATATCTGTCAGGTGCTGAGTAACTTTGAGGAGTCAACACAGATGGTCAGTGGCGATGCTGCCATCATCAGCCTCACCATCCCGCTGCTTGGCCTGTTGAAAAACTCTCTGGTCAGCATGAAGTCCGAAGCTTTGCGCTCGTCACAAGAGACGGGGGAAGAAGATTCCCTTGTTGATAGCCAAAGCACCCTTAGGTCTGTTTCTCAGCGCATATCGGAGGAGGTGGAGGAGGATGAGGAGGAAGAGGAGGAGAATGTTGGCGAGACAGAAGAGGGGACAATTGTTTAGTCCTTCACTGTTCAGCGTGTATGGGCAGAAGAAGAGGAGTTGGAGGAGGAAATGGGCAGTCAGGCCAGTGAGGGGAGTGAATTCTTGCGCGTTGGGACTCTGGTGCATATGGCAGATTTCATGCTAGGCTGCCTATCCCGTGACCCTCGCGTTCAAAGAATTTATTCCAGCACCGATTACTGGGTATTCACTCTCCTGGACCCACGGTACAAGCAAAATCTTTCCACTCTCATCCCTGGAGAGGAAAGGAGTGTGAGAATGCATGAATACCAGCAGGGCCTGGTGCACAAGCTGAAACAGTATTTCCCTTCTGACAGTGCTAGCGGCAGAGGGCGTACTTCTGCGGGACAAGTAGCGAGGGAGAGTAGGCGAGCAGGAAGCTTTTCCAGCACTGGCAGGGGTACGCTTTACAAGGCCTTTGCCAGTTTTATGTCACCCCAGCAAGACACTGTCACCTGTCCCCAGTCTCGGCAGAGTAGGGCTGATCTTTACAGAAAGATGGTGAGGGAGTACGTAGCTGACCATACCATCGTCCTAAATGATCACACAGCTCCCTACAACTACTGGGTTTCAAAGCTGGACATGTGGCACGAACTGGCGCTGTACGCCTTGGAGGTTCTTGCCTGCCCTGCCGCTAGCGTGTTGTCCGAGCGGGTTTTCAGTGCAGCTGGTGGCATCATCACCGATAAGCGTACACGCCTGTCGACTGACAGCTCTGACAGGCTGACGCATATCAAGATGAATAAAGCCTGGATTTCTCCGGATTTTCATTCTCCAGCAGGTGAAAGAAGCTCAACCTGAATAATGTATGCACTCCTCCTCCTCATTGTCCTCCTTCTCCTCCTCTTTGTACACTAAAGCAGAGGAAACTGGCTATTTTTTGCCAGGGCCAACTGGCTCTAGCTATAACTCTATGTATTTAATTTTTCTGGAGGACCACCTACCTGCTCCTCTGGTTTGAAAACTTTTTTGGACTGCCACATAAAGGCACTCAATCTATTTCATTTTTCTGGAGGGCCACCTACCTGCTCCTCTGGTTTGAAAACTTTTTTGGACTGCCACATACAGGCACTCAATCTATTTCATTTTTCTGGAGGGTCACCTACCTGCTCCTCTGGTTTGAAAACTTTTTTGGCACTATCCAAATTAAATTGTCTCCATAGCAGCCTCCACATGTCGTCTTTTTAGCTAGCTCCACACGTCATCGCCATAGCTGCCTCCAAAAGTCGTCCATATAGCTGCCTCCATACATGGTCTCCTTATCAAACGAACTGTGTCAGGCAGAATTTTGGGTTGTTTTCATGGATTCCACATCAAACTTGTTAACTTTGTCGCCACCCTGCTGTGTAATCCACAAAATATACTGGCAAACTTTTATCATTTACCGATATTATTTCAGCGCTTCTTGCGCATCTGTTTACATTCCCCTCACCCGCCATATCCTAAACTTATAAGAATGCTACTACACTTGATCTTATACAAAAGGTTCTTAGAAGTGCTGTTTGGGGAGTAGCCTAGAGACAGGGGCTTGGATTGACGAAAGCTCACCTGGCAGCGGAGCGCCAGCTCCATCCCAAGATCCAACTAACATAGTTTTAACTGCAGCACCTTTAATCTACTACTACTTTACTGCCTCCATACATTGTCACCTTATCAAACGAG
Source organism: Engystomops pustulosus (assembly GCF_040894005.1). NCBI lineage: Eukaryota > Metazoa > Chordata > Amphibia > Anura > Leptodactylidae > Engystomops > Engystomops pustulosus. The sequence goes on from NC_092420.1 coordinate 45,999,384, forward strand.
CTGTGTCAGGCAGAATTTTCAGGTGTTTCACCAGATACATAGTGGAACTCAGCCCATCTGTCGCCGCTATGCTTGAGACCTGAAGTTGCAATCATAGCAGCGCAATATGGATGCCCCATACTGTCGCTCTTAATCATGGAACCATTTCCGAAAAAACAAATAAAAATAGAACCACTATGCTATTCCATTATTCCTAGGTGAAATATTCAAACGACCCGGCCCGCTTTGAAAATTATAATTTTTTCAAAGTAAACGCTTCTGGCCCCCAGGCCCATTTTGGGTGGGGAGGAGCCGAGAGACAGGGGCTTGGACAGGCGAAATCTCGTCTGGCAGTGGACCGCCAGCTCCATCCCAAGGATGCTGCCCCTGCTGTTTCCTGTCCATTTTGCCTCCACGATCCTCCACAGCGTCCACCAATGTCTCATTTCAACTCTCTATACCCCAGACGCTGGAGCACGAGAGGATATGCAGCACATCATCCCCTTATCAAACGAGCTGTGTCAGGCAGAATTTTCAGGTGTTTCACCAGATACATAGTGGAACTCGGCTCATCTGTCACCGCCATGCTGGAGACCTGAAGTTGCAATCATAGCAGCGCAATATGAATGCCCCATACTGTCGCTCTTAATCATGGAAGTCGTCTCCATTGCTGCCTCCACATGTCGTTCCCTTATCAAAAGAGCTGTGTCAGGCTCATTTTTCGGGTGTTTCACCAGATACGTTATGGAACTTGGTCACTATGTCGCCACCATGCTGTGTTATCGACTAAATATACCGTCAACCTTTTGTTCACATAGGAAATCATTTCACCTCCTTTGGTGAAACCTGAGTCCATTTATGGTATGTCGCCATGATACTCTCTAGCCTGCCACTGCTGCCGCTGCCTCTGCATGCCGTCCCCTATAGTGTCAGGGTCAATTATTGCATGTTTTAGATGCTATCTAGCCTCATTCGGTCACTCTGTCATGGCCATGCTGTTGCCCATAATTTTGGCATAATGGTGCGATTAAGCAGCCTCAGAGGCATCCATGCATGCTGCCCCTGCTGTTTCCTGTCCATTTCCGTGGTGTTTCCATCCTTTTCTGAGGTTCCCAGGTGTTTGGCCAAGCTTCCCTGTGCAGATCCTTGGTCCCCTTGAAAAATGCTCGAGTCTCCCATTGACTTCAATGGGGCTTGTTATTCGAGACGAGCACTCGAGCATCGGGAAAAGTTCGTCTCGAATAACGAGTACCCGAGCATTTTAGTGCTCGCTCATCTCTAGTTATGATTTATTTTAGTCTGTTGACACCACCCCTTTATGTGATATATGCTGTGGGCACCCAGGCCATTGCTCCAGCACAGAGTTTGCCAAACAGGACCCAATGCATCATCCAGCAGCCTAGGACAGTGATGGCTAACCTTTTAGAGACCGAGTGCCCAAACTACAACAATGACCCGCTTATTTATCGCAAAGTGCCAATACAGAAATTTAATTTATGATTTATACTCCCTGCTCTGTCACAGTTTTCATTGATACCAGCACCTGAGGACACCAATAAAGCAGAAAATAGTCCCAGGTAGTCCTGTCACTTTAAAATAGCATGGAGCATAGCAAGTCCTGGGCTGTCTGGGACTGCAGGAAGATATCTGGAGTCATCTCTGGTGATGGCCTGATTGCCCACAGAAAGGGCTCTGAGTGCCACCTCTGGCACCAGTGCCATAGGTTAGCCATCACTGGCCTAGGAAATGCTAAGTGTAATTTTAAGGCAACACATTCTGGGCTGCAGGAAGAGTGGTGAGAGAGTTGGATTATCATTGGAGCTCCTGGCTCCTGGTCCCGGTATTCTAGCTGTTTAGGGGCCCCAGAGAGAAGCTTCAATCATAATTTGGATTTCTCCTCCTTCTTTCAAAAGTAGTGCTGTCCTCTGATGCTGATATCATTGGAAGCTTTGGCAAAGCAGAGAGAAATTTGTTAGCAATAAGTTACTGCTTAAATTGCCATGTTAGCACATGGTATTAAATAGATCCTGCCATGCAAATTAACCCACCTAAAATTAACACTTCATTATAAACTATGATTAACTCCTCAACACCAAGGCCCTTTTTCATTTTTGCATTTTTATTTTTCACTCCCTACCTTCAAAAATCTATAACTTTTTTATTTTTCGACGTACAGAGCTCTGTGAGGGCTTGTTTTCTGCATAACAAATTGCATAATGACGGTATTTAATATTCCATGCCCTGTACTGGGAAGCGGAGAAAAAAAGTTGTGAATGCAGTGAAATGGGTGAAAAAACTTATTTGCGCCGTTTTCTTGTGTGCTTGGATTTTACGGCTTTCACTCTGCACCGCAAATTACATTATACTACTACTTTATTCTTTGGGTCGGTACGATCACGTGGATACCAAATTTGTGTAGGTTTATAAAGTTTTCATGCATTTACAAGAATGAAGACCTCCTGTACAAAAAAAATGTATTTTTTCATCATCTGACAATAACTTTTTCATACTTTGCTGTACCGATCTGTGGGTGGTGACATTCTTTTTATAGAATTTTTTATATTTTTCAAAATGTCAAAAAGGGTCATTTTCATCTTTGGGCGCTATTTTCCATTACAGGGTTAAACGCTGTGAAAAACCGTTAACATATTCTGATAGATCAGGTATTTTCGTATGCGGCGATACCTAATGTGTTTATGATTTTTACAGTTTATTTATATTTATATGACTTCTAGGGAAAGGGGGATGATTTGAATTTTTAGGCTTTTTAATATAATTTTTTTAAACTTTTTTTAATTTACTTTTTAACAAATTTTTAGACCCACTAGGGTACTTTAACTCTAGGTTGTCTGATTGATCCTACCATATGCTGCCATACTACTGTGTTAAATATGGGTTAAATCCAGACAGCCTCAGGTCTTCCAAAGACCCGAGGCTGTCATGCCAACCGATTGCCGCCCCTAACATTAAATCAAAATGGAGATGAAATTCAGAATGGCCTAATTTTGTTGGTAATACGTTTATTTAGCCTTAACATTTATATATTTCTAAAAAGAGTAAAAACCCATCTTATAACTTGCTATGCAATTTCTCCTGAGTACAGAGACATCCCACATGTGGCCGTTACTTGTTGTATGGACTCACAGCCAGGCACAGAAGGGAAGAAGCTCGCTGCTGTTGCCAGTTTTGTCCTAAAGACATTGCCGCCCTTTTGTAAGCTATCCAATTTTAGCTAACTGGTGTGAAGGTGGCAGAGAGGGATAAATAATCGCAGCTAGCATTTGCGATTATTTCAGGGCTTCTACGCAACTAACATAGCCCAGAGGCTATGATAAATATGCCCCCTTATATTTAGAGACCACCAGCAGACATGTTAAATAACGCGCTACCGCTGACCATTGCATTTAGCGGGTTAAACACCCACGATCGGAGCTAACTCTCATTCAGCTAGTTACAGTTAACACCCCGTGTCTTATGATTTATCACATCTCTGTGTTCTATTTATCGGACATGGAGTGCCAAGGAGTTAAAAGGCATTGCCATTATGCCAAAATGGTTCCTTTCCATGACTACAATATCAGTTTGTAAACTTATAAGCAACTCACCTGATGGGAGTCCAATGACACTATATGAGTCCAATGAGGCCTTGCATATTCAGTGGTTACTTGCTTTGCCCTGCCTCATTGTTACTGATTGACAGGTCTCACTTATATCTATGACCACTTTATGTCAAGTGACAAGGGTGTCATCTAAGGTTGCACAGTACCCCATGTATGTGCATAACCCCTGTTGATGCAAGGCAGAGAGGTTGTTGCAAATACGTCCCAATATGTAGCTTGCAACCTGTGTGGAGTCTGATCAACCCCACAGCAGGTCACTAAAGAACACGGAGAACACTGCAGCGGTAGATTCTGCCTGGGAAGGCAGGAGTTAATTATTTAATGTGAGGTCTTTCTGTCAGCCAATCACACTTGTTCTAATATTGTTTTGTAAGCTGGGATGCAATTGGAGGAGTAACCACCACCTGACCAGTGGGAGTAATAAAAGTCAGGAAAGTTCTAGAGTTAGTCTAGGCAGAGTAGTGAGGGAGTCTGACAAGAGTCAGTCAGAAAGACTAGTCAGTCAGTCAGAGCAGTAAGACAGTAGAGCTCTGAAGAGTAAGAGAGAGTAAAGGGATATCATCCTACCTTCAAGGGTGATATCTGAAGTAACCCAGGACAAGCTGAAGCATCCTATGAGGACACATATCTCCGAGCCTGCCCTTGCATCCAGGATGGTGATCTATCCCTGTGGTTCCCCAGCCTTCTACCATTGTCAAGATCCATTTGGCACGTTATCCACTGTTCCTGTTGGTTCCAATAAAGAACTGTAAGTTACTTGGTACAACGTCTGCCTTTGCTGATCCCTGCTACTACAGCTGTCACCATCACGGGCACCCTATCCACTACACATGGATTCATACTCCAGACCTCCCAGGGTTGCCCCAGGGAGAACGACTACAGCAGCCTCTCCCTCATCATTTCTTGCCAACACCACCTGCTGGAAACCCGCCAAGCTGTAGAAAAGCCCTCCGATCCCCATACCAAGCACCATGACACTAGCGTGCCTCGGCTGCAACCGCCAACCACTCCGGTATTCCGGGCCCCGGCTGTCTCCAGGCCCCAAGAGAAAAAGGCAAGGCCCCGGTGGGGGATGTTGCAAGTGGCATCACGAACAGTATTTATACTTCTGTGCCTTATTCTGGCACTAAAGACTGTACTTTATTAAGAAACTACTGTGCTGCCTAATCTGCTGCCATTCGGGTATAGGCCCAAGTGACTATATTTCACATTGACTTTGTTACTGCTGCCACGCGCTATCGAGCATCGCTCCAGCAATCAGGGGGTTAATTCCTGCCAACGGACTCTGTCAGCTCTGCTACAGTTGTTGCAGGAGCGGCTGAAGCGTTACCTCACGAGGCTGTGGCTCAGTGAATAATTCCAGCCCACCAAAACCTTCACTGGCGGGGAACCAGAGGCATCGTCAAGCTCCGCCCCATGCGCGAGTGGTGCGAAGTACCATGGAGGAGGAGCCGGAGCGTGTGCGGCCAGCAACGAAGAGGGTTAATCGCCTATCTTGGATTGCGGCGCAGGCCGCGCCTGAAGCCTGCCAGCAGCGTGGATGGATCCCGCGACTGAAGGAGAATTACACACTCTCTCTGAATTCAGAGCCAAGTTGTTAGCTGCCTGTGCCCTGTATCCACTCATGGAGGAACAGAAAGTGGCCATTAAAGGGACCCGCTCTCCAGGAAGTCAAGTCTTGGCCACGAGATCACCGCTGAATCCCGGCTGCCTGCCGACAAGGGGAACGGAGTCCTTCGTGCACTGGAGCTGTCCTGTCACTGCGGCTGGTCCTGAGTGAGTACCGCTGGGAGTTAAAGGGGGGTAGAAATTGTTTGCAACGTTTGGTTAATTGGCTCACCTCCCAGGGAATTGTGACTGTGCTTCAAATTGCCCAATTACCCAGTACAGGCCATCGTCCATAGCAACGGACACTATATACCCCTTAAACCTCATTAGGATAGCTCAATCATGTCATCCCAGGACGAAGATACGGAACCAGAGCAGGTCCCGTCCCCTGGTCCCTCCTCAGGGTACCGGAGCATCTTAAGCCTGCCAGAGAGTCCCTTCAGCCCTGCCCCGGGACTCCCACCGTTATGCCTTTGACTATGCCATACTATCTGGGGGCCCCCTGGTTACCCCACTACGAAGGAGAATTACACACTCTCTCTGAATTCAGAGCCAAGTTGTTAGCTGCCTGTGCCCTGTATCCACTCATGGAGGAACAGAAAGTGGCCATTAAAGGGACCCGCTCTCCAGGAAGTCAAGTCTTGGCCACGAGAACAGCGCCAAAATGTGGTTCAAATTCTCAATAGGCTGCGCAACACCTTTGACAAATGCACTGCCGCAGAGTTGAAGCAGAAGTTCTTCGGAAAAAGACAGAAGCCTCAAGAGTTCCTCCGAGATTTTGCACTCTCCCTACAGGAGACATAACTCGCCTTGATCCCAAAGAGGCGGAAAACCCTAATAAAACCCTAAGGGAACAATTCATTAATGGACTTGTTGATAGAAATCAAAGATGTCAACTAAAGATAATCTCTTCTCAACATGCCCAGGCTTCCTTTCTTGAGTTCAAGGAAATTGCCATTGATATATTAGGGGACCGACTGCCCACTGGACAACAGAAAGTTTCAGAATCCGTGGAAATGGAGGATACTGCTCTAGCTTGTCATTCAACGCAAACGACATCACCTCCTCCCGCGTCTGCGGAAGTTACTGTCCTAGCAGAACAGTAGAGTAAAATACTCGATTAGTTGACCCAATTGGAAGTGACCGTCTCCTCAATAAGGAAGGACTCTGTACGGTCAGTCACTCCTCGTGAATCCCCGTCCAAACTGCGCCCAAGGGAGGCAAAGTCTTTAAACACCTGGAGTTAGAAGAAACCCCACCAGCGGTGTAGCTACTGTCGTAAATACGGGCATGAAGAGAATGAATGTCGTCATTTAAATGAGAAACCCTTCGAGCTAAGGGACGACCCCCAAGGGAAGAACCTTTAAGGCCCCGAGATGCCAACTGGATGCCCAGGTTCGCGGGGATTCACCCCATGGTTCATGTGACCATCAACGGAATAACCCTACAGGCCTTAAATCGATACCAGCTCTCAAGTGACCACCCTTCGAAGTGCTACCTTCGAGAGATGCCGAAGAGTAGCATCCTTAACACAACCTCCCAAGGCTCACTTGAACATTATTCAAGCCTGCATGGGCGTCCAAGGTCAAGACTACCAGGCTATGGTAGAACCTCTACCAGCTGCCCATTCTAGCTGCCAGGAGCCTAGTCACTGTATCCAGAGGACAAGTACCCATCAGACTACTAAATGTGGGAGATTCCCCAGTGGATCTGAGAAGATACTGGGCCGTAGCCATCCTCTTCAACGTCCACCCTGAAGACTAAGTGGAAACCTCTCTGCCTGCCTCCCAACAAACCTCCCTGTCTGCCTCGCGAAACAATGTGCTGAGGGTGAGCCTGCCGAGCAATCCTGGTGGCTTGAGCTCAATAGTGAAGACGACGATATTACTCCTGCAGACGAAGTACAAGGTGCCCTGGGTGTCGTCATGAAGCACCACCAGGCCTTCAGCAAACACCCACTGGATTTTGGGCAGACCTGATTCAACATACCATCCCTACTGGCTCTCATTCTTCTATCAAAGAGAGATACTGGCCAATACCTCCAGCCCGATACCAAGAGGTGAAGAAGCTGGTGCAAGAGATGAAGACAGCCAATGTTATCCGGGAGAGTCACAGCCCATGGGCTGCCCCGTTGGTCCTTGTGAAAAAGAAGGATGGAACCCTTCGGTTCTGTGTTGACTATAGAAAGATCAACAATATCACCCATAAGGATGCTTATCCGCTGCCTCGAATCGAGGAATCCCTCGCAACTCTGGGGTCAGCTGCTTACTTCTCGATCTTGGATCTAACCAGTGGCTACTGGCAGTAGCCATGGCGCCTGAAGATAGGGAGAAGACAGCTTTCACCACCTCAATGGGCCTGTTCGAATTTAACAACATGCCTTTCGGCCTATGCAACGCCCCAGGCACGTTTCAGTGGTTAATGGAAAGATGTTTGGGTCATCGGAACTTTGAGACTGTCCTCCTGTACTTGGATGATATCCCTACTACAGCTGTCACCATCACGGGCACCCTATCCACTACACATGGATTCATACTCCAGACCTGAAAGGGTTGCCCCAGGGAAAACTACTACAGCAGCCTCTCCCTCATCATTTCTTGCCAACACCACCTGCTGGAGACCTGACAGGCTGTAGGACAGCCCTCCAGACCCCATACCAAGCACCGTGACACTAGCGTGCCTAGGCCGCAATCGCCAGCCACTCCGGTATTCCGGGACCCGGCTGTCTCGAGGCCCCAAGAGAAAAAGGCTTGGCCCCGGTGGGGGATGTTGCATATGTATCTGATTACTTTAAATCACAGCAGCCATAGAGGCATGCTGTAATCATGCTTGATATTGCCATGTCATCAAACAAATACATGGGGTAGATGTTGCAAATATAACTGTGTAAAGGACTTTAGATCACCAGTCCCCATGCTGAGTCGCAGCCCAAAACCGGGGAGTTTTACCTCTCTGCATCTCCTTACATCATAGCGGGTGCGTGCCAGCAGATGGAAGAGACGTGCCTCTGCCCAGATCCTGCGGAGAGATGAAGTCGGAGTTGCCGGGTGAAGAGGAGCGACGGAGGTAAGTGCTTTCATTATTTTTATGGGTCCACCACTGTGGACATTTTAGTGGGGAAGGGAGGAGCACTGTTGGGGGTATTTAATTAGGAACATAAGCACTGCTGAGGGCATTTCATTAGGAAGAGAAGCACTGCTGGGGGCATTTAATTAGGAGGAAGCACTGCTGTGGGTATTTCATTAGGGACTCTATGGGGATATTTGTTGGGTGGAGGGATCCGCTGGGGACATTTAATTGGGCGGGGCCTCTGCTGGGGGAATTTTATTAGGTGGGGTGAGCACTGCTGGGGACATTTCAATGAATAGCCCAAAGACAAGGGGACATTATTGGTGTGTGGGGGTTGCTATAGAAAAAAGTGCTATGGGGCTTACTCATGCCTTGTTACGCCCCTGACTTGTACTACTGGTTCTTGCAAAGTTTGTAGAAAGTTAGTGACCATTTAAATAAACTATATGTGCTTTTTTTCTTTTACCACCAGTCATTAAAGCTGGAATCACACATGCAATTATTGTGGCAGTTTTTGATGAACACAGGAATCTACTACATTTAAATTATTACTAGTTTGTACAGGGACACATTGTTTCTGTTTTGTCTCTTCTTTGGACTTTATAACTCTTGACCTTCAAACCTTAGTGTGTAACCATTGTATGGAGTGACCATTTAACCTCTAAAACCTTGGAAAACTGAAGGTACTTAGAGTTATAGGTTTATGGGATCAAGTGACCAAACTCTCTACACTTACAAAAATACTACTGTAGAGGTAATTTTGCTTCACAAAAAGTAGTATTATATATTAATATTTTTTTTTACCAGAATCCAGTAAATGACTCCCTGCATTAAGGTCACTTCTAGTTAATTTTTCACATGACAACTACAACACTTTGTCCTTTGCACTGCAGAATGAATGTTTGTTAACATATTTTTTGTCTCAAAGGTGAAGAAGGACATTTTTCCTCTGGTGTGAGCTCAGAAAACCTCTGCAGTAAGAAGTAAAGTAAGAAAATTTTATGTTGCTTTACATTTATTTCTTTGATTATGGATTTATTTTACTTGGTTTACAGGAAAACTGTAACAATAACTGTTCATTTATTTCAGGACATAGATAAACTTTCAAATTGTGTACTCAGCAGTCACTTACATAATAGATCATACAGCAAGGTGTGACCTTAATGCCCAGGGGATAGCTAAATAACAAAACCCTATAACCAAATATTCCAAAAAAGTTTTCTTTATAAGGGAATAGCCTTGTCTGTAAATAACTGTATATTCTAGGAAGAAAGAAAAGTCAAATAAGCTCATAATCTCTTATGAGCTGGGCAGACTGTTTTACAATGAATTGTCGTCTTTTCATCTGCTCTAGTGAAAGATTAAAACTAGTTTTCTCGCAGAAACTGCACTGTGGTAGACTAGGTCTTATAGGTCTTTTTTTTCCATTTACTGCTACTGAGTAATAAGGTTCATATCACATATGCAGTTGTTTGTTAGTTTTTAATGCAGTGCAGCGTCCTGAACCACAACACAAAAGACACTAAAGAGCAGGGGCGAATCTCGCCTCAGACGGCACGCCTCCCGCTGGCCGAGGGGGGGGGGGGGCATTGTGCTCCCACCGGCCGCCACATGCTCCTGCCCCTTTTACGGCCGGCACATCCACTGGCCAACTGAAATATGCACCTTCCCGCCGGCTGGCACACGCACCATCCCATCCCACCTGTGCGCTCCAGGTTCCTCCACTCCCAGCATACCCCCCTCTGCTCCCGGCTCCACCCCCCACCCCAGGAGGACCAGGCTGAACCTGCCAGGACCATAAAAGAAGAAAAAAAGGAAGGTAAGGTGTATGTATATGTGTATGTATGTATATATGTTTGTATATATGTATATATGTGTGTGTGTATATTTGCTGTATGTATGTGCAGTGTGTGTATATGCTGTATATACTGTTTGTATATGTGTATTTGCTGTATGTATACTCAGTATTCCCTGAAATAATTGCAATTTTTAGCTTTATACTACATGCCGGTACGCCGTATGCATTTTATACTACATGGCGGTACACTGTATGCATTTTATACTATATGGCGGCACGCTGTATCTATTTTGCATGGCTTTATTTTCACACCAAACCAATATGATGGATCTGGTCCTGACACTCCCTGATATATTACATATATGTGTGGTTGATCTCTCTCTATGGCTAGCCTCGGGCAGCAGAAAGGTTTGGTTCACCCCTGTTAAAGAGAAATATATTTCTGCCTTTCCTTTATTGTTTTCCTTATTTTTTGATTTTCTCTCTTCTGACATTAGCTGAAAATAAAAAAAAAATACTGCTAGAAATGATATCAGAAGGTGATCAGAAGGTGATCTACACATGGGTTCAGACTCCTCCAGACCCAAACTGGAGTAAAATTAAGTAAAAATCTGCAGTCATTTGTAATACATGATGAATCTCCATGAATCTCCATCTCCAGTCAGTTGTAGATTCACTCACAAGAGCATGTTACTTTTTCCTTTAGATTTGTATAACCACATACCATGTAAATTTAATAGTGTGTGTTGTATCTTTAATATCACTGTCAGTTCTTGCAAATTCCTCTGAATGGGATCAGATTTCAGGCTTCTGTGCTTGAAAACCAAACCTTGTTTGCATTGCACAGGTATTGTGCACATATACCTACATTGTGCACTGGTATCCTGCGGACTGGGTGTGAGTTTACATCTATTATAATAATTCTTTATTTATATAGAGCCTACAGATTACGCAGAGCTGCACCAAGCTTACCAATTCAGTCCCTGTCTAATCAACCTACCAGTACGTTTTGGAATGTGGGAGGTAACCGGAGGACCCAGAAGAAACCCACGCAAACACGGAGAGAACATACAAACTCTTTGCATATGTTGACCTATGTGGGACTTGAACCCAGGACCCCAGCGCTGCAAGGCTGTAGTCTTAACTACCAAGCCACTGTGCTGCCTACCGCTATTATCTGTTGTCTGTTCCTCTTTGTCATGTCTCTTCTGATGTGACCCATCTTTCCCTGTCTCAGACTGCTGTTTGTTACTGGCGTAATGCTTTTCTGTGTAATAGTGTGATCATTCGTCTACTTCTGATTTTCTGTGACCTGTCCACTCCATTATCAGGCAGATGTCAGATAAAGTAATTCTTCCCTGTCACCTTGTAGGGTCACTCAGGGTCCGTTAGTTAGGTTCCTGATAGTGGGTTAGCCCTTTTCAGCGTGGTTTAATGTGCTGTAGGCAGGGCCATAGCCGGCGGGCCGTCACAGGAATATTTAGCCACCGCTTACCCAGTCTGACAGTTTGTGCTTGCCCTGTTGCTGGACAGTTTTGTGACATTGATTCAAAAGTTGTTGTCATCTTCACTGGATTCTCCACACCCACTGCACTTTTGGTGTCTGCAGTGGAATGACTGATTTGGTACAATTTTTTCCACAATGTATTTGGTTGTTTTAAAGACTGTAGATGGATTCAGAGTGGGAAGCTGTGCCACTCATATAACTTCAAGACAGACAATCGGAAAAAGATGCTTAGAGTGTAGCTCCAATTTCATAATATTTTTTAAATTTTTTTATGATTCCTACTTTCAAAATAAACAGAATGATTCCCAGTGAGTCAATTTTAAGCAGGTCCATGACACCTTGTGTTTTTAAAGTAACTTAGAGGATTTACTTGTTGGAATCTCACATGATTTGCTGCTGAGCTCATCATACCCCAAATGGACTCAGGCTACAAATCAATTAAAAAAATTCCTTTTGGCGAGGATAACGTGTAGCACTGTACCTATTAGTGTTTGGCCTGGTTGTGGCGGCAGAGAGGAACCAAAGGAGGTGAGCAAGAAGCGCTGAAATGATTTCCTATGTGAACAAAAGGTTGACGGTATATTTAGTCGATAACACAGCATGGCGGCGACAGAGTGACCAAGTTCCATAACGTATCTGGTGAAACACCCGACACATGCGGAGGCTGCTATGGAGACAACGTGTGGAGGCAGCAATGGAGACAACGTGTGGAGGCAGCAATGGAGACAACGTGTGGAGGCAGCTATGGAGACAACGTGTGGAGGCAGCTATGGAGACAACGTGTGGAGGCAGCTATGGAGACGGTGTCTGGAGGCTGCTATGGAGACGGTAAGTCGATAACACAGCATGGCGGCGACAGAGTGACCAAGTTCCATAACGTATCTGGTGAAAGACCCGAAAAATGAGCCTGACACAGCTTGTTTGCTAAGGGGACGACATGTGGAGGCTGCTGTGGAGACCACGTGTGGAGGCAATAGGGACGGTTATGGCACCCAAGGTGAACGTAAATAGGTGAGAAAAGAGGAGTGACAAGATAGCTTTTAGAGGTAAAAAGGTTATAGGTTGTGGGTTGAAGGTTGCTGCAGTTCAAACAATGTTAGTTGGATCTTGGGATGGATCTGGCGGTCCGCTGCCTGGCGAGCTTTCACCTGTCCAAGCCCCTGCCTCTCGGATTCTCCCCACCAAAAATGGGCCTGGGGGCCAGAAGCGTTTACTTTGAAAAAATTATAATTTTCAAAGCAGGTGGGGGCTACAAACAGCATTTCTAAAAACCTTTTGTGTAAGATCAAGTGTAGTACTGTTCTTATATGTAATTGGCCTGGTTATGGCGGGGGAGGGGAACGTAAGCAGATGCGCCAGTAGCGCTGAAATAATATTGGTCAATGGTAAAAGTTTGACGGTATATTTTGTGGATAACACAGCAGGGTGGCGACAAAGTTAACAAGTTTGATGTAGAAGCCGTTAAAACAACCCAAAATTTTGCCGGACACAGCTCGTTTGCTATGGGGATGATGTATGGAGGCAGCTACGTGGACGACTTTTGGAGGCAGCTACGTGGACGACTTTTGGAGGCAGCTATGGAGACGACATGTGGAGGCAGCAATGGAGACAACGTGTGGAGGCAGCAATGGAGACAACGTGTGGAGGCAGCAATGGAGACAACGTGTGGAGGCAGCAATGGAGACAACGTGTGGAGGCAGCAATGGAGACAACGTGTGGAGGCAGCAATGGAGACAACGTGTGGAGGCAGCAATGGAGACGACGTGTGGAGGCAGCAATGGAGACAACGTGTGGAGGCAGCAATGGAGACAACGTGTGGAGGCAGCAATGGAGACAACGTGTGGAGGCTGCTATAAAGACGACGTGTGGAGGCTGCTATGGAGACAATTAGATTTAGATAGTGCCTGTATGTGGCAGTCCAAAAAGTTTTCAAAACAAAGGAGCGGGTAGGTGGCCCTCCAGAAAAATTAAATATAGTACTATAGTTAGAGCCAGTTGGCCCTTGCAAAAAATAACCAGTTGCCTCTGCTTTAGTGTACAAAGGAGGAGAAGAAGGAGAATGAGGAGGAGGAGTGCATACATGAGAATTATTCAGGTTGAGCTGCTTTCACCTGGTGGAGAAATCATGAGAAATCCAGGCTTGATTCATCTTGATAAGCGTCTGCCTGTCAGTCGACAGGAGTGTACGTGTATCGGTGATGATGCCACCAGCTGCACTCAAAACCTGCTCTGACAACGCGCTAGCGGCAGGGCCAGTTCGGGCCAGATGTCCAGCTTTGAAACCCACTAGTTGTAGGGAGCTGTGTGATCATTTAGGACGATGGTATGGTCAGCTACGTACTTCCTCACCATCTTTCTGTAAAGATCAGCCCTACTCTGCCGAGACTGGGGACAGTGTCTTGCTGGGGTGACATAAAACTGGCAAAGGCCTCGTAAAGCGTACCCCTGCCAGTTCTGGACAAGTTGCCTGCTCGCCTACTCTCCCTTGCTACTTGTCCCGCATAAGTACGCCCTCTGCCGCTAGCGCTGTCAGATGGGAAATACTGTTTCAGCTTGTGCACTAGGGCCTTCTGGTATTCATGTACTCTCATATACTCCTTTCCTCTACAGCGAAGAGAGTGGAAAGATTTTGCTTGTACCGTGGGTCCAGGAGAGTGAATACCCAGTAATCGGTGCTGGAATAAATTCTTTGAATGCGAGGGTCACGGGATAGGCAGCCGAGCATGAAATCTGCCGTATGCCGTATGAATCTGGCCTGACTCTCCATTTCCTCCTCCAACTCCTCTTCTTCTGCCCATACACGCTGAACATTTAAGGACTGAGCAATGCTCCCCTCTTCTTTCTCGCCAACATTCTCTTCCTCATCCTCCTCCGATACACGCTGAGAAACAGACCGGAGGGTGCTCTGGCTATCAACAAGGGAATCTTCTTCCCCTGTCTCTTGTGACAAGCGCAAAGCTTCCGACTTTATGCTGACCAGAGAGTTTTTCAACAGGCCAAGCAGCGGGATGGTGAGGCTGATGATGGAGGCATCGCCACTGACCATCTGTGTTGACTCCTCAAAGTTACTCAGCACCTGACAGATATCAGAAATCCACGTCCACTCCTCATTGTAGACTTGACTACCAGTTCTGGTGGAAGTTGACATCTGGCAGTCTACAATCACTCTGCGCTGCTGGTAAGTTTGTCACTAACTTTTGAAAAATGCTAATGTAGCCCTAACAAGGGCTGTTGGGTTTTTGGAGAATCACTCCTGCCTAACAATAAGGTTCTTGGAGAATCACTCCTGCCCAACAGTAAGGTTCTTGTAGAATCACTCCTGCCTAACAGTAATCTACTAAAACACCCTATCGCTATCCCTGCCCCGGTTGTGCGAACCACAAAACGTCTAGTAAGATGCACTATTGATAGCTGCTCTAGACATAAATACAGTCGCTGGTGATTATCAGTAGCCTAATCTTCATATCTGTTCATTACACCCCTGTTGTATTGCACAACCGGGGCAGTGCAATACAATTTCCAAAATAGGACTGTCCCGATACAGGACCATAATGCTAGTCCAATTTGCTGGCCAATGCCTGAGAAATAAAGTTGTTTACATATTTCATCAGACTAGTCCTATACAATTTTAAATAAGATTAATAAAATGTATTTCTTCTGTTAAACGTTTCTAGTCAGTCAGAATTCATTTAATATTTAGAGCATGAATTGTACCCTTTGGAATTAATTCATTTATGGATTAATTAATTATTCTAGGAATAATTATTTGAGTCCATGAAACATATTGGGGGTCATTTACTAAGGGCCCGATTCGCGTTTTCCCGACGTGTTACACGAATATTTCCGATTTGCGCCGATTTTCCCTGTATTGCCTCGGGATTTTGGCGCACGCGATCGGATTGTGGCGCATCGGCGGCGGCATGCATGCGACGGAAATCGGGGGGCGTGGGCGAGCGAAAACCCGACGGATTCGGAAAAACCGCCGCATTTAAAACAATAAAAGTGTCGCTTGGGACGCGCTTACCTTCACTTGGTCCGGCCCGGTGAACTTGAGTGTGTTCAGATGCTTTTCAGCGCAGCAGCGCCACCTAGTGGACAGCGGAGGAACGCGCAGAGAACGCGCCGCTGGATCGCGAACGGACCGGGTAAGTAAATCTGCCCCACTGTAGCTACACATTCTATAAGGTATTTTTTATTCATTTACAATTGTCATACTAGTCTTTTTTAATATTAAAAGTTACAAGTCTTTTTGTCATTGGAAAACCATTTATTTACCTATCACATAGTAACAATAGGATGTGCTGAACTCTGGTGAATTGGATATTCTACAACTTATTTATTTTTTCATGATCTTTTCATACCTAGGCGTGTGGCCAGCACAAAGGTACGAGAAAGGAAAAGGTGGGGCGGGTGCGCTTATAACCTAGTAGTATGAGGTATTTTCATGAACGAACAAAGTGATTTAGAACCAACATATTTTATTAGCAAGATATAAAATCCAGTGGTTTCAGGATTAACCCTTCGTCAGACCAAGATACAGAAAGGGGGGGTCACTAGCTACAGATACCACATCTTAGTGAAAGTGTTAATATGTAAGGGATCATAAGCACTATGCAGATATTTCACAAATTCCAATATAACAATATCTGCAAAATGTTATAAGCCCACCCATTAAGCCCCACCCTTTTCCTTTCTCGTACATTCCTACATATGGTTTCTTCGGTTATTGGCTATTGGAGAGCTTGGGAGCTGCTGTAGTAACCAACAAGCAACATACCCACTGGTTGAAAAGGATTTGTCCCTTGAGTGGATTCATATTGTATAAGTGGATTCCAAGGTACAAGTGGCTACCAGGTGAGCACCTTGCTCACCTCATAAGGAACACACTCTCTCCAAAGGTATAACGCGAGGCGCCATCCTCTTTGGTTGTCATTTTTTGTTTTTTTCCTTCCTCCAGGACAAGGGGGCATCCTCTACTTCTAGGTGAGAGGCGGTTCTACCATTAACGATTCTTTACTTTTACTGTGCGAGCAGTGAAAGTATGAAACTCTCTGCCACAAGTTGTAGCAATGGCTGTTAATTTGGACATGTTCAAAGTGACGCCTGGATGCCTTTCAAAAATATAACTGATTATGGAAACAAATATTTTAAAATAGTTGATATTGATCCAGGGTTTTTTTCTTACTATCATATTTGTATTCGGGAATGGATTGTTCCTATGGGCATTGGCATTAGCAGTTTTTTTCACTTTCATTGGGTTAACACTGTTTAATTTATAGGTTGGATTTAATGGACTGACATCTTTCTTTCAACCTTAGCTACCTAGATACTATGATAACCAATCCAAAAGGTTTGGAAGCCCATGATGCTAGATTGAGTAAATGCAAATAATGGAGATAAACATTGAGAAGTTCCTGGGGAAAAAAGCCAACCAATCATTGAATATGGAAAACTATAAATGAATGATCGTTCTCTATTTGATGTATTGCCTGCAGTGATTTGTCATATATGTATGCTCTAATTTTGTCTTTAACTAGAGACAATGCCGGTGAAGACTGTAGCTGTGATCGGGGCTGGAGCCAGCGGTTTAACTGCAATTAAGTGTTGTCTGGATGAGGGACTTGAACCTACATGCTTTGAAAAGAGTGATGATATAGGAGGGTTATGGAGGTACAAGGTAATAATCACACTATTAAAAATGAACAACAATTCCAAATGATTAAAAATGTTATCTCTTTGTATAATGTCATATTCAAACCCCACACAATTCTACCAAAATGGAGAGCTCATTAACCCCTTAAAAGGGTATTCTCATCTGGGCAATCACATTCTGTTTCATTAATCTACCATATATAAGCATTTCTTCAATTAGATGTTATTAAAAAAAAATTACCTGTGTGAAAATAATTTCTCATAAATGTAGTCATATGGTCCCTTAGAAAGAAGACTTACTCCTTTGATACGGCCACCTCTGCTGGAGGGATTGCACAAAGAAACAAAAGGGTTTTCTATATGAAATGTCTGGGAGTTCCTGCATGTCCCCCAGACGTCCTCTGGTAATGATTGCTGAATCCAGGTAGTCAGGCACGACTCAATAGCGCATGTCTGGCCACCGCTGCCTAAATGTGAAGTGGTCATATCCGAGGAAACTCTCTTTTTTCTAAGGGACAACATGGCTGCATTTATGAGAAATTATCTTCACACAGGAACATTTTTTTTAATAACATCCAATTGAAGAAATGTTTAAATATGGCAAATGAATTTAATTAAATGTAAATGCCCAGATGGGAATACCACTTTAAGGATCAAGCCACTTTAGGGCTTCCAGACCAAGCCCGTTTTTTTCAAATCTGCCCTCTGTCACTATAAGTGGTTATAACCTTCAAATTCTTTAACATATCGAGGTAATTTTGAGATTATTTTCTCTTCACACATTGTACTTCAAATTAGTACTTCAAAAATAGAAATTTGTCAAAAATTTTAAAAATTCACAATTTTCAAGGTAAATTCTTTGGTTTTTAAGTAGTCATAGCACCCAAATAACTTTATGAATAACATTTCCAGAATGTCCGCTTTAGGTTGGCATGACTTTTTATGTATCCTCTCATTTTACTAGGTTGTTATGGGGCTTAGAAATATGGGTGCAATTTTTCACATTTTTATGAAAATTGCCAAAACCTACATTTAAAGGCACCTGCTCAGCTTTCAAGTGACTTATATAAGGCTTTATACTAGTAAAATCACATTATATTAACCCATTATAGAAACTACACCCCTAAATGCATGAGAAACCAACCTTAAGTTTGTTAGCTCTTTATGTGTTTTACATGGTATAAAAACAAAATGGAGGTGGAATTTACAATTTGACAATACATTCATTTTTGACCAAAATTTAAAAATTCAGACCGGAATTAATGACAAAAAGCTGCACAAAGTTTTATACCCAATTACTCCTGAGTATGTTGATACCCCTTATGTGTTGGTAAACTGCTATATGGGCACACGGCCAGGCATAGAAGGGAAGGGTCGCCATCCAATGCAGAGTTACAGGCTATAAAATGTTTATTTTTTTGTAACGTGGACAAATGGGGGCTTATTATTTCCGGGATGAGATCTGATTTTCAGGTGCATCACTTAGGGGGTTCAATAGCTAATTGATGAGATTTTATTAACTGTTTCTTGGAGGGGATAAGAAAATCATTAATTTTGGTTTAGGGTTTTTAGTTTTTTATTTGTAGGCTGTTCACTGTACCATAAAAATAATATGTTATCTTTATTCTATGGGTTCCACCCAATGATACCCAATTTATATAGCTTTTTTATGGTTGCCTTGTTTTGCAGAAAACAAAACTCATTTGTTGAGAAATTTGCTAGTTTTTGCATCACCATGTTCTAAAAGGCATAACTTTTTTATTTTTTTTATATATATATGGAGCTTTTTTAAGGCCTGTTTTTTTGCAGTATCATGTCAGGGTAAATGTTACTTTTTCAGCACTTTTTATTCCTTTTTATGAGGTTGGATGTGAAAATATCATAATTTGGGGGCGTGTACAACTGCCATGCTGAGCGGACGTGTGTGAAAGAGCTCCGCTCCAGGCCGACACCGCAGGGGTACTTACCGCACCTTTTATGGGAAAGAAAGGCACCAGGAGGACCTTCAGGAGGGCACAGACGGAACCCGGCAGACGGAACGCTGATCTACAACTTCTTCAGACCCCTGCAGGACCGCTCTCCGTCATCAGGGAGCCTTTTACACCAAATCGCACCATGCGGTCAGAGGCGCGCAGGGAGACAAAGCACCGCTGCTGCAGAGCATTCCTCCTTGGAGATCCGCGCTGGAGGAAAGGAAAACAGAGCGTTACATCCAAGGGGTGAGTCAGCCTCAACACATAACCAGGCTGCAGACAAACAGCCTCCTAAAACACCCCAGACAAGCCAGACACTGGGACCCAATATCCTCTCTAGCAGCAGAGAGCAGCGCAAAAACAAGATCCCTCCTAGCCCAAATAGCACCCCTTATACAAGGAGCCAGAACAAAATGGCCCCCCCACACAAGCAACAGGACAAAAATACTAATCCCTCCATTAATCCCCCTAAAAAGGGTACAGCGAACAGTGGAGGAACAAACAATAGTCCACCCTCAAAGTGCTCCCTATTTGAATCACCAGATGTGACACATCTTGCTAGAAACGGCACAAGAAAAAAATCAAACATACTCTGAAGAGTCTAACCAGAACAAGGACTTGCCACCACAAATAGAAACACCTAAAGCACAAAGTGATTATGATGCAGCAGTCCGCCAAAAACCACAACTTAATACACTCACAAACTTACCACCGCCTGAGGAACCTGCTTTAGCCTTAAGAGATCATCCAGAACTACAGGCTCTTCTGGCACTATTACCTTCAAAAAGAGACATGGAGAGTCTGGCAATAGAATTAAAAGGTGCCTAGAGACAGGACTTACAAAAAGTACAATCAGATGTTACTGCACTACAAGACAGGGTAGAGGAACTAGAAGCTTTCAAATCTGAAGTCTCCTCAACATTACTAAACCTTCAAGCCACAGCTAATGTACAAGAAACAGCGCCATCTAGCAGCCCAAATAGACGACCTGGAAAACAGGAATAGAAGGATTAACATAGTTCCCAGTAGCTACTCACGCTCCGGACTTAATCCCTACCCTTAAAGGTATCTTTAACACTCTCCTGGAATGACCAATAGATTCTCCAGTAGAAATTGACCAACCACATAGAGCCCTGAGAGCAAATAGCTGTGACCCAGCGAAACCTCGAGACATAATATTCATTATTATGCACTTTAAGAGCAAATAATGCAAAAATCACAAAAAAAGGGAGAAATTGACTTTGATGGAGCTAAAATATCCCTGTGCCCTTGACTTGTCCAGGGGAACTGTACGACAAAGAACCATGTTACGCCCTCTTCTATCCCTACTATATGGGGCTTCCCATTTGCCCTACATGTCAAAAACGAAAGCAAACAAACAACCCTGATGCACCCAGAAGAACTAACATCATTCCTGGAGGACCTCAACCTTTCACCCATTACATTACCTGATTGGGATGAACCCTTCCGTGATCAAGGCCAACAACAAACAACAAGAACCTCATCGAGGAATGAAGCCTCCAACTACAGAGCGACCACAACCTCAAAGACAAAGAACATATAGACAACCCTCAACAGAAAGATCCCAAGAGTAAGGGACCCTATATTGAATATTAGTTATCTGTATAACTTTAAAATACTTGTTACTGTAAGCTGTTGATAAATTTAACCTATAAATATGTGGCCTAAGGTGATTTTGCAGTATCCAACTCATAACACTCCTCATTACCCAGGATATTGAAATCCTGTCAACATACAAAACAAGGATCCGCGAGGTCACTAAGGGTATTATACACCTCAAGGTCTCCCCGACACTATGGAAGACAACCTTTTCATGCAACAACCCACAAAACAGAGACCACATCTAGAACAACACACATAGACCTGAATGGACATAGATATTGGTCCATACAAACACACAAACGAAGAGTGAGAATAATATACCTCACAAATAAACTATCAACCCCCCCAATAGATTGATCCGTAATAAGACATTGCAGGATCTACGCTTAATTGTGTAACCAATTAGACACACCCTGGCCTAATCTTTAAAGACTGGAAGACCAGATCAATTCACACATCCAATTTTCAAACTAAAATACAACCGATCCACAGGTCCAAAACAAACAGAAAATGGAGCACATTTACTTACCCAGTCCTGCCGCGATCCAACGAGGTGCGTTGTCTGATTAAGGTTGTGCGTCCAATTTCCTGCAGGTGTCGCTTCCGCGCCGAGGTCCGTCAGAGTTCACCTTCTTCTTCCTGGTGCATGCGAGTGCGTGATCTTGCAACACAATTTGTTTTTTAAATTCCACATTTTTTTCCAAATCCGTCACGTTATCTGACGGCCAAGGCCCCCGATTTCTGTCGCATGCAAGTCGGCGCCGATGCACCACAATCCGATCGCGTGCGCCAAAATCCCGGGCAATTTGGCATAAAATGACGCAAAACTGAAATATTCGGGAAAACCTGACAGAATCATGGTCCGTGGACCCTTAGTAAATGTGCCCTAATGTCTTCTTCCTTACAAAATAGCATCTTTCAATGCAAAAGGTCTCAACCAACCAGAAAAAAGATAACAAATCTTTTACACAATGCACTGACAAAAGGTATGCATTTTATGTAAAACCCATTTTAAAACCAATCACGTCCACAATATCAAAAATAGATATTACCCAACAGTGTTCCATTGCACAAACTCAGAAGGGAAGTCAAAAGGAGTTTTGATTTTCCTCCACAAAAAAATACAAAGCAAAATTATTGAAAACAAAAAATGGATAAAAACGCAAGAAACATCTTTTTAAATTGTGAAATCCAGGGCACCCTTTTCACTATAGCAACTCCAAACACAGACCAAACTAATTTTATAATCAATGCATTAGATGATCTATGTGTATTCTCAAGGGGATCTCTAATTCTGACAGGAGATTTTAACTCAGCAATTAACCCAACAATTGACACATCCACCGGTAAATCGGCCATTTCATATAAAAAACTAAACAAAATAAGAAAATCGCTGCAAAAAATGCAGCTATGTGACATATGGAGAATTCAGAATCCAGAGAGCAAGGATTAAACCTTTTTTTCAACAGCTCACAACTCATACAGCAGATTAGATTACATCTTCATGCACCATAAACTACTATCCACAATTCAATCCTCCAAAATAGGATCCATATATCTTTCAGACCACGCACCAGTTTTTTGCTCAATCAAAAACCTCATCAAAAACGCTCTTCATATAACTGGAAAGTAAATGAAACCTTATGTAAAAATCCAGAATGTCTAGCAGGACTCAAACAAGAGGTAGATGTTTTCCTAAAGGAACACGAACATGACAAATCCTCACCCACCATCCGCTGGGAAACACTAAAAGGCTCCCTGAGAGGAGTACTAATCAAACATGGAGCACACCTAAAAAGAATGGCTGAAAACAAACTACAGGCACTCCTATCTAAACTACAAACTCTAGAAAACAAGCACAAACAGTCTCTTCAGCTAACAACATTATGAAAACTTATACTAGTCAGACATGAGATAAACATCATTCTAGAGGCTAAACAAAAAAGATTACAACAGATATGCTCTAGAACATATTACAAATGGAGCAACAAACCGGGAAAATACTTAGCCAGAGCTCTACGGGATAAAAAAATCAGCCTCCTTCATCCCCTCCATAAAAACAAAAACCGGTAACACGGTCCATAAGACAGAAGAGATTGCCAAATCAATATCCAAATACTATTCAAATCTCTACAACTTACCAGACCCCTCCACAACCTTCATACCTCCACCAATACCCAAAACGCTATCACAATATATCAAAGAAACATCTCTTCCCACAATATCCCGAACAGAGACAGATCAATTAGAAGCACCCTTCACATCAGACGAACTACAACAAGTTATAAACTCACTCCCAAATGGTAAGCCCTAATAGACGAACTAACACCCCCACTATTGCAAACCTTTAACGTGGTATCAGAAACAGTGCAATTCCCCCCAGCATTTCTAAATGCCAACATCACCGTAATTCCAAAATAAGGAAAAGACCCTCTACTCTGCCAAAGTTATAGACCCATCTTATTAATAAACAAAAGACGCCAAGATATTTGCCCAACTCATAGCCAATCACCTTTCTTCCCTGCTGGGGTCCCTGGTTCAACCGGATCATGTGGGCTTTATACCAAACAGAGAAGCAAGAGACAACACTCTCAAAACCTTTTCACTCATACACCATGCAAGCAAAACATCTATGCCACTCCTTGCATTATCTCTAGACGCAGAAAAGGCTTTTGACCGGGTGGACTGGGGATTCCTATGGGAGACGCTAAAACAAATAGGTACAGGACACAACATGATAAATAAAATACTCGCTCTATATAATTTTCCTAAAGCCCAAATAAAAATGAATGGCTCATATTTCACCCCATTCAAAATAAACAAAGGAACCAGACAGGATTGCCCGCTCTCTCCAATACTATATGCATTGGTTATTGAACATTTCCTAGTCGCTATAAGATCTCACCCTTTAATTTCAGGAATCAAAGTTGGAGAAAACTCCTATGTATGCTCAGCATTTGCAGATGATGTACTGATATATTTAACTAAACCAGAGAAATCTCTTCCAAACCTAATGGAGACACTCCAAACATTTGGATACGTTAGTAACCACAAAATTAATCTTTCTAAATGCACAGCAATGGGCATTGGATTAAGTGATCCGACACTCAGAACCTTACAAAGGAAATATAATTTCATTTGGAAAAAAGATGCATTCACATACCTAGGAGTCCAAATTACAGCAAGTCCAGAAACAATATTCCAGTACAATTACAAAAACTTCAATCACAACCTCCTCAATGACCATTCTACCAAAAATATTATACCTGTTCCAAACAATACCTCTCTCCCTACCAAAAATCTTTTTCAACAAATTATCTTCACTAATAAACCATTTTATCTGGTCTCGCTCTACAACTTGAATAGCTAAAAACACACCGATAAGTAGTAAAACGCATGGAGGCCTTGGATTACCGGACTTTAAAGGCTACTTCTACGCCTCAAACCTAGCCAGAATAATAGACTGGTTTCACCACAAGCCAAACATGTTGTTACAACTATAAGAACAACTCTCCCCATTGCCCTTAACAGGTCTCCCCTGGTCTCCTAATTCAACATTCCTACTACCCCGACTGAATACCCTCCCTTACATAGCAGCCCAAACTATGAAAACACTAAACAACAGACACATCAAAACAATTTGAGAATAACGGGCCACTAACACCGATCTCAGATAATCTAGATTTCCCCCCAGGAAATTATATTGATTTTCTCCAGCCTTTCAGAGAAACTCGTAAACCACTGAGATTCAAAACCTTTCTAGAATCAACTTCCCTTAGGACCTACGAAGACCTAAGCAAAAACTTCTATCACAGACACAAAACTACATTAAACCTACACAGAAAGCTAACCCCATTCGAGAAACATATCATCCTCCCCAATCCCACACACAATCTCTAAAATCTACAACCTTATACTCGACAAATGGGCAGATCTACCTTTACAATTTATAAAAATATGGGAAGAAGAATTAAACCATAGTTACATATTACACATCAGAAGAATGGTCCAATGCATTCGAACAAACACATATAACATCCATTTCTGTAAAAACCTAAGAAAAAAATTATAAAATCATATCTAGATGGTACTGGGTCCCACCAAAATTATGTAGGATCTACCCCTCATGTCCAAACGAGTGCTGGAGATGTAGAGGAGCACTTTGTACAATGAAGTACATTTGGTGGAAATGCCCAAAAATCTAACCATTCTTGGTAAATGTTTGTAAATTAACAGACCTCATTTCCTGACGTACATGTATGTCATATTGCACTAAGGGGTTAAAGAAAATTCTTAAAATTCAATCCTCTTGTGATGTTTACACAATAAAGATCATGATTTGTAAAGATCATGTTTTAGCTACTATCACATCCAAGGCTGGTCAGTATAAAATTCCAGAGTGTGGGCGTGGACTCTCTAAACAGACACATTGGGGGTCATTTACTAAGGGCCCGATTCGCATTTTCCCGACGTGTTCCCCGAATATTTCCGATTTGCACCGATTTTCCCTGTATTGCCCCGGGTTTTGGTGCAATTAAAAAAAAAAAAAGTGTTGCTCGGCATGCGCTTACCTTCACTCAGCCCGGCTCGGTGTACACCAGTGCGTTCTGATGCTCTTCAGCGCAGCAGCGACATCTGGTGGACTTCGGAGGAACTGCCTTAGTGAATCACCAGAAGACCCGAATCCACCGCAGAGAACGCACCGCTAGATCGCGAATGGGCTGGGTAAGTAAATCTGCCCCATTATAATCCCTCTAGTGCTGTGGGAAATGTGGTTAGATTATCAGGGTACAAGGTACATATATGCACTTTCATTTAATTTCCAAACATTCTATTAGTATCTGTCACATAGAAAGAGAGATGACACAGAGCAGAGATGAGATCCATAAAAAGTATATGACATTATCAGCATTGCTACATTTTAGCTACACATACATACTGTCAGATCTGATGTGCCTCCCCTTCCCCCACCCCTGCTGGCTGTAGCTTGTAGCTTTACTCTCCTCGCACCAACAGGAAGTCTCTGTGTGAGCTCTTCCTGGAATGCAAGAGTGGGGGCTGGAGGCAGAGAGCAGCTCAGTGCAGCGTTAAACAGAAGAAAAATATGGCTTCCCTGACCCTAAGTCAGAAGATTCACGTTCGGAACCAGGGGCAACCAAAACTGTGTACACCATAATTGATAGAGACAGGTTGGAATTATATCTGTGAAATGCTGTATTTTTGTTAATAACAGCGAATAAGAGAATGTGTTATTTTGTTATCCTGAGTACATTTAAGAATCTTGTCTTCGAGGGAATACCCCTTTAATCCCTTAACGACTTGTGACATATCTTTACGTCACACGTTGGCTCCCACTTTACAGAGAGGGCTCACGGGCTGCATATTGCAGCAAACATCGGTAACACCAGCGATCAGTGCTGCCAGAGGGATTTAAATCCCAGTGATACATGACCCCGCCAAAGACCCGAGCTTGTCCGATTTTAAACCATGTATTAAAATGTGCAATTCGCACATCAATAGAATAGAAGATGTGTAAGATCCCCATATACTGCCATACCATACCAATTAGACAACCTAGGGTTAAAGTACCCTAAGGGGTCTGAAAAATAGTAAAGAAATTTTCTTGTACAGGAGGGTTTAATTTTTGCTGATGCAAAGAATGAAAGAGACAAGTCATTTGGGGCGCACAGTGAAAGCCGTAAAATCCAAGCCCACCAATTTCACTGCATTGGAATTTTTTTCCCGATTTCCCAGTACATGGCATGGAATATTAAATACCATCACTATGAAGTACAATTTGCTATGCAGAAAACAAGCCCTAACACAGCTCTTTACAAAAAAAAAAAGTTATAGATTTTTTAAAGGTGGGAAGTGAAAAATGGAAATGAAAAAAAAAAACGTTTACCTTGGTATTTTTTTAAAAGAAAGGTTTGCCTTTATGAGACTACCAATTCATTTATATGAAGAGATATGTTTCATTTATTAAATTTTCTATTTATACATAGACACAGTATAAAGAACAATGACAAGACTTTGCTATCCTATGTACGTTACCATTTTATTTGACTATACATTGTAAAGATGTTGTAATTTTCTTTCTAATAGGATCAATCTGAAGATGAAAGAGCAAGCATATATAAATCTGTAATTATTAATACATCTAAGGAGATGATGTGCTTTAGTGATTATCCAATTCCTGAACATTTCCCGAACTACATGCACAACTCTAAAATTATGGAATACTTCCGAATGTATGCCAAAAACTTCAACCTTCTAAGTCATGTAAGATTTAAGGTATGTTCACATTTATGTGTACCACTGGGTTCATAATTTCTGCCAAAGTTGGTGGCATCATCACGTTTAGGAGCATGGAGACTGTGTAGTGCTCTTTGAGCATCTAGGGTTAACAGTTTCTCTGCTGTGAAGATAATGACATTTATCAAAAACTGGGCAAAAGGCACTACAGTTTGCATGGTGCCTCAGATTCATGAATTGTGGTGCACGTTCTTCATGAATCTGGAGTCCCCTGCACTGCTCTGACAGAGTACACCAACTTTTAATTCCAATAATTTTTATTGAAGAATCTTTAAATTTGAACACGTACGAAGGCAATATAAGATAAAATCAAAACAAGACAGGTATGGCGATGTTGACATTTCACATATTACAGTCAGAAGGGTATATATAACCATCCTAATGTTACTGTCTGTTTAACTTCAAGTATGACATTGCTGTATTAGGGATATAACATACAAACAAGACAAAGCGTTGTTGATTTACATAAGTTAAAAGGGAGAAATGTTTCTAGAACTGTCTTGTTGGGTATAATTCGGAATTAATTTCAGTTTACATCCTCGAGTATCACCCAAGTACAACAGAGGTAACTAAATGAACTAAATAAACTTGGTTGGAAAAGGCATCCATTCTTAAGACACTACCTTTGTATATGATCAGGATTCTTTGGCCGGGGATGTAGGGGGGGGGGTGTTGCAGGGAGGGGCAACCTTTGGGTATCGTGAAGGGATTCAGTAGGGGGGGGAGGAGGGGGGTGCTGCTCAGGCATCCTCACTTCAGGGTGGGCGGGAGCGGTTTGGATGCAATTCTAGCCATTTGCACCAGTCTCTCTCAAAAGTTTTAAGGGTATGACTCTTTTTCGCCCACATTTGTTCAAATATGCAGGTTTGGTGCATTAGCGATACTACCTCCTCCATCTGAGGAATGGTCACGGATTTCCAATATCTGGTAAGGACCAGTTTGGCTGATATAAACAAAAAGGCTGTAATGGGCCTATGTTTTGTGGGGATTTGATCTAGGTCTAGGAAAAGAAGGGCTTGAGCTGGGGAAGGAGTCGTTGGAATATTTATAATGGTATTCAGTAGGGAAAAGACTCTCTTCCAGTATCCCGTTATGAGAGGGCATTGCCACAGAATATGATATAGGGATCCTCTACCTCCACATTTTTTCCAGCATGAATGCGATGTACCCGGAAACATTACACTCAGTCTCTCAGGGGTAAGATACCACCTCAAGGTTGTTTTCATGGCTGCTTCGTAAAAGGTCATGCATTTAAAAGTCGAGTTTATGAGCCGGAATGCTCTTTTCCACTCTAGTGGAGTAAAAGTAGCCCCTATTTCCTTTTCCCAGGTTAGTAAAGGAGTCGATTTATTAAAGGCTCTATAAATGGTTCGAAGTTCCGATTGGGGAGTTTCTGGGTAGGCCCATAATTCAAGTATGCGTCTATTGGCTTCTACTCTGTATATTCTGTGTTGCTGTAGTGCATGCCTGATTCTGAGGTATTTGTAATGATCTTTGTGGGATATGTTATATTTTTGGACAATTTCGGAAAAGGGTATCAAGGAGTCCCCCTGTAAGAGATCACCCACAGAGACAACGGCCTTCTCTGTCCAAGATGACAAGTTTAGGTCATGTGTAAGATTTTCTAGAGCAACCAGAGGGTATACTTTTTCTAAGGATAAGGACTCCTTTTTGCATCCTTGATGGAACTTCTTCCATATGGCTATAGAAGTTGAGATCATGGTAGAAGCTGGGGGAGGGGCAGGCTTTGGGTTCAAGGCATCTAATAAGAGGGTTCGAAGATTTCTCTTTGGGGTCAGGTGACTCTCAATGTGAGTCCAATGTTTGGTGTATTTCCCCAACCACCATTCTCTTAATTGTTTGATTTGCGTGGCGACATAGTAGTCATACAAGTAGGGGACACCCAGTCCTCCTAGGAGACGGGGTGAGTACATAATAGATCTTGCTATTCTGGGTCTGTTCTTTCCCCAAATGTATTTCATTACTAAGGCTCAAGCCTCTCTAAAAAAGGACAGAGGAGCGTAGATAGGAAGGATACGAAAAAGATATAGGAGTTTGGGAAGGGTCATCATTTGAAATGTGGCGATGCGACCTACCCATGAGGAGTCTGATTCTGAAAATTTTTGTAGTTCATCTTCCATTGCCTTTAAGGAGCTGGGGAAATTTGTTTTATACAGGTTGGATACTTTAGAAGTAATGTTGATCCCTAGATATTTTACCTGGTGGGTTTGCCAGTCTAATTGAAATTTTCCTTTTAGTGTATGTATGGAAGTTGGAGGGATGTTGATGGGCATGATTTGGGATTTTTGTATATTTAGCTTGTAATATGAGATTGCGCCGTATTTTGAGATTTGTGTTAAGGCATTATCTAGGGAGGTGGAAGGATTGGATAGGGTTAGGACAATATCATCTGCATAGAGGTCTCATATTTTGGCTAAGGGGTCTCCTGGTTTTGAGAGGAAGGGTATTCTGGATCTGGCTTCAGTTTGTTTGACTTTACTGGCTAATAGTTTCCCTGCTTTGTTGTTTTGGGAGTAATAGAGGGCTTTTGTTTTCTGGAGGTTTGTTTCATATATGTATAAAAGGCAGTTTCTTAGTTCTTGTCTTTTTTCAACTAATTGGGCTGAGATGGTGGCTGTGGGTTGGGGTTTGTTAGTGGCTTCTAAATTCTTTATTTGTGAGAGAAGCGTATCTATTTTCTTTTCCCTTTACCTTCTTAATCTACTGCCTAGTTGCATGAAGAGACCTCTGATGAAAACTTTATGTCCGTTCCACATTAGGAAGGGGTCATTCTCTACTTTCTTTGTAAGGTGAAAATATTCCTGTAATACGTTAGTAAATTTCTCTACTGTGGTTGGGTTCGTAAGGACATAATCATTACATCTCCAAATGCGACAGTCAGTATGGTTGTGGGATTCATCAATTACTAGTGAGACAGCGGCATGGTCTGACCATTTTATGATGTCTATCTCGCAATTTTTGGTCAGGTAGATAAGTGATCTAGATGTCAAGAATAGATCTATGCGGGAATACGAATTATGTTTGCTGGAAAAGAATGAATAGTCTCTTTCTGTGTCGTGTAGAAATCTCCAGATGTCAAATAGGTCATGTTCAAATAATGTTTTGTTAAGGGACTGGGTTGGTGCTCTATTAGGAGCGGAAGAGTCCATTGCCGGATCTGGTACCGAATTGAAGTCTCCACACCATATGACATGGCCGCCTTGGGATGTGTCTGCTATGCGGAGGAGTTTGTGGAAGAATCTTAAAGGACGTTTGTTAGGTGCTTATACCCCTATTAGTGTATATTCAACATCATTTATCAAGCATCTTAACACAATATATCTGCCCATTGTGTCTGTTTTGAATGAGATTAGGGAGAAGGCCACACAGAGTCTCTAATAGCTATTAGTACTCCACGTTGTTTTTTGTTGTGGTGGCTATACAATATGTGTGGAAATAGCGGATGTTTAATTCTCTGGGCATCTTTCTCAAGAAGATGGGTTTCCTGGGCACAAAATACATCGCATTTTAGAGAAATTGCCTCTTTCCACATAAATGCTCTTTTACAGGGATTGTTAAGTCCCTTCACGTTCAAAGTGACAAATTTAAGCACCATAGGTATAGTGTAATTGTGTAGCTATGTTGCTATGGCGAATTTTATGAAAGCTAACTGTATGGTGTGGCTCAATGGTCCTCTCCCCACTCTCCACCCCTTTCCGTCCAGCCATGAGATGGTTGGTGGAATTTAGTAAGAAGGATGCCTTATAACATAACACAAACATAGAAATAGCAAAGAAAAACAACATTATCACAATTAGTGAACCAACACCCCTTCACGGGGGAAACAGGAGAGCTAATATAGCTGACCGCTTGTGGGGGGGAAAAGAAAAAGGATATAGCCGCAGCTGGGAGAAACACAAATGTTCCGCAAAACCCAGCTTCTTGTGGTTCAGTGCTTGGTGGCACGCTTGGAAGTTACTGTTTTCCAGTCTTGCGGCGGGATGTTTGAGCGGAGGCCTGGATTATCTGGATGGTGGAGGGCGATATTCCAATCTTTTAGGAGGCGCTGACCTTCTTCCATTGAGTTGAGAGTGTGGGTGAGACCCTCCCTTTGAATGATAATTTTCACAGGAAATCCCCATCTATATGGGATTTTGTGGTCCCTCAGTGCAAGCATAATTGGTAGGAGTTCTCTTCTTTGGCGAAGTGTAGCCGCGGACAGGTCGGTAAACACTTTAAGTTGTTGATACGGAGACGGTAGAGTCCCTGTTTTCCTGATGGCTGCCATAATTTTCTCTTTGACCTGAAAGAAATGAATCCGGGCCAGAGTGTCTCTGGGGGTTGTGTCAGGAAGATGCAGTGGGCGCGGGACTCTATGCGCTCTATCGATGACCAAGTCTGACGCTGAGCACTCCGGGAGAAGAATTTTCATTAACCATTGAATGTAGTTAGGTAGGTCTTGTGCTTGGACGTCTTCCGGAATGCCCCTGAATTTTAAGTTATTGCGCCTGGAGCGGTCCTCCAGGTCTGTGATCTTAGCTTTCAGGGCTTCAAACTCTTCTGTTAACTCATTGTGAGCATCAGCTAGTTGATTAAAGGTAGTGGCAAAGTCACTCATTTTATCTTCCACATGGGAGACCCTGGTATCTATTTCTTTGATTTCCACCCGTATGGGTGTTATTAAGCTAGTAAGATTGAGCTGCATTGTGGCGCCCAGTGTTAAGAGCATTTCTCTTAGGAGGTTCCCCAATGCTGGCTCGTCAGATGTGTGAAAGCCCGAGAAGGCCTCAGATATTTGGGTTGTGCCTGGGGGTTGCAGGGGGGCCTCGCTCTGTCTCCGTGTGGTGAATTTTCTGGCGCTGCTTTGCCAGACTCCTGGTCTCCGGGGATGGCGGTTTGCCATTGCTTCTCTTCTCCGTGGAACCTTTTGTGCACGTGTGCTGAGAGGGACTCCCCGAGGAAGGTCGGACCGGAGTGGAGTTGTTGCTTGCGCCACTACTACCTTGTGAGGCCGGTGAGTGTACTGCCGGAGTGCGGCGAGGCCGCGTGTGTTGGAGTGTCGGCGCCATCTTTGCCGCGCTCCTTGTCAAAGTAAAATTCAAGTTTACCCTGCTTTTGCAGCTTTCTTTTTGCCCGGTATCTCGTCATGGGCGGCTGGGACATCAGTTAGCACCCAAAGGAGAGCTTTGGAAGCGTGCTCGGTTGCTTTCTGTAGTCGCTTTATGCTGGGATTAGCGGAGCTCAGAGCTCAGGCGTCTATTCATCTCGGCAGCTAAGCCACGCCCCCGAGTACACCAACTTTTGTTGCACCTTTAACATAGGGCGAGCTACACAATTCTGTCATACACTCCATGATAAATGTGGCGCATGGTTGGACTGTGCACAAGAATTCCCCTTTCAGTCCACAATTTTGTGTTGCGTTGGGTTTAGTGCAGTGCGACAAAAACGTGTTGTGGACACTTTAGAAATACATGTGCAAGCAGTTTGCACTAGAAAGAATGTACAAATTCTGACACAAAAACTGGATAGGGCTTCTGAGAAGTGAAGAGTCTCTGAGACATGGGCACACAGTGGGGCTTAAAAGGGAGCGTCTATTGGTGGATTTTGCTGGAACAGATTTCAGGTGTATGCCCCATCTGATGAATCCCTGATATTCCTCCAAAGAGTGGATTCATTTAAAAAAAATTTAAAAGACCCCTAAAAGACTGCAGTAACACTATATTTGGGAGCGCAATACCCCATTTTTTAAAGGGCATCTAAAGGTTGGGGAAATCTGCGGTGGCCCAAAAAGAAGCTCACCATGATGTTCCCTAAAATCATGGTGGCTTAAGGAGTTAATCCTGCCACCTTCTGGTATAACTGTAGTATATAATGTAGATTCTTTATTATCTATAAGGGTTTTCATAGTTTGCATTTTAATTTGGCATAATTTACTCATAGAAATAACATTTTAACTAATTTGTTTTTAAATAATTAGTGTAATGCAGTTAGATGACACATACAGGGACAATGGAACCTGAAAATACTGTAAACCCCTTTATTCTGACTCAATAACCTGGCTGTAAGCAGGTGTTTATAGATAGTCTTATATCTTGTTTTAACCAGTACTTACACCGAAATCACTCGTCAGATAGTGTCAACTCCATCGAAAGAAGCATGTGGGAAGATTCCAGCTTTATTTAGTGCAGAAATCTTGAAGAAATGCTGGTTACAACGGTGTGAAAAGGATATAATTTGCCAGGGTAGCAGAGACATTCAGATATACACTTTTCCTGACAAAGATGGCTGCATACATGAGGGAGAGGGGAGGAGTTACAATACTGAAGCTAGAGGACAGGAAGACAGGAGGGTCAAAAGGCAAAGCAGTATAACACATATACATGTCAATGAATAGAAACAAGTCCTGGGACATGACACTCCCCGTCTGAAATCTTAAGACTTCATAATATACCAACATTGAAAGAATGTCGCATGAGTCCAAAGGTTGTTCTTAAAACCTTTAAACAAGAGAAAAAACAACATGCAAACAATAACAATAAGTCCAAATCTTGAGGCTGAAGATTTGAAATCCTGATGCGAAACTGTGAAGAAGTTCAAGTAAACCCATCTTCGGATTGGGGAAGACGCAATCAGCAAAACTTCCACCAACCCACACTGTAATCTACAGGTGATATCATAGTCTATATCGGTATGCTCCCCGCCATAAGCTGAGTGGGTATCCAAGTCACTCATGTGGCTTCTTCTTTTGGTAGCAGAAGCACTAGCTCATGATGGTGTCTGATCAGCAATGTAGCAATGTAATGTCCACCTGGTATGATAATAGGATTTTGTTCCTTGTTGCACAGGTCAGATCTCTCTATCCGGCCGCCCACTCTCAGTAACTGGTGGTGATCGAGCATCGGATTGAGTTTGTAGAGTGCACTACTCTTGGACAAACTGATGTTTTTTGAGATAAAGTTTATCTCCTGACGATACACTTCTTGTTGAACACAACAGATGATGACTTGTTCAGCATGTTCAAGGTCTGAAGCAGTAGGGTGTTCCACCCATGACACCGTGATGGTGTGTCCTTAGCAAAGCAGCGAGAGATGTGAACCAATCTGGCAATAGCTCGCACAATGGATGACCAAGATGAGAAACGCTCAAAGCGATGTGACTTCAGCTTGACCTTTGAAGTTACAGAGGTGTACAACGTGGAGGCTGTGGGCCTGATTTCCTTATCAGACTCAGGATCAATTAGCTCAAAGACATCATTGGATGGAGTCAGACAAGTTTCCTCACACAGAAACTTTGGAGGAGATAACCACATGTGATCTAAAAGACGTGCAATTGGTGCAGGTCTTGTTCCTCGATCAGCAGGGTTAAGTTCCGTGGAGATATACTGCCACTGTTCAGGCATAGAAAAGCTCCTGATCCGTTCTACTCGGTTGCTGACATACATGTAAAACTGTTTAGTCTGGTTATGTATATAACTGAGCACAACTTTGCTGTCAGTGTAAAATGTAAACGAATCAATTGAAATGTCTATTTAGTCTCGTATTACTTCAGCAATTTCAACTGCTAGCACGGCTGCGCAAAGCTCAAGTCTCGGTACAGAGTGTGCGGGTTTTGGAGTAAGTTTTGCCTTACCTAAGGCAAATCCGCAATGTGTCTCATTGCTGGCTCCTGTGATCTTCAGATAGGCTACTGCAGCTATGGCTTCCACTGATGCATCAGAGAAAATGTGGACTTCCCTTCTGATGGCTGTTGAAAGGGAGCTGGTTGAATAACAACGTGGAACTTGGAGTTGCTCTAACACTTCTAGAGACCTTTTCCATTTTTCCCACCTTAGTTGTTTCTCAATAGGTAGCGGAGAGTCCCAGTCCGTATTTTCAGTGGTAAGTTGTCTTAGCAGTATCTTGCCTTGGATGGTGATGGGCGCAAGGAACCCAAGAGGATCATAAATACTGTTCACAACAGATAAAACTCCTCGCTTGGTGAAGGGTTTATCACAAGCAGACACTTGGAAAGTAAAAGTATCTCGTTCAATGTTCCAGAGCAACCCTAGGCTGCGCACAGGAGGAGCGTCAGAACCAAGATCAAGACTCTTCAAGTTGATGGCATGATCTTCTGAGGGAAAGGCTTTCATTACCTCATGGTTAGTGGAGATGATCTTGTGAAATCTGAGATTCGCTGCAGACAGCATCTCTTGTGTTCTGGTAAGAAGATCAACTGCCTCTTCACTTGTGGGTAAAGACTTAAGTCCATCATCAACATAGAAATTCCTCTCAACAAACTGACGAGCATCAGAACCATACTCCTCCTCACCTTGTTGGGCTGTCCTTCTGAGTTCATAGATTGCTACAGCAGGAGATGGGCTGTTGCCGAAGACATGCACCTTCATTCGATAATCTATGACTTCCTTGTTGACGTCGTTGTCCTTGTGCCAAAGAAACCGAAGATAGTTTCTATTGTCTTCTTTAACAATAAAGCAATGGAACATCTGTTGAATGTCGGCCATTATTGCAACAGGTTCTTGTCTGAAGCGCATTAGGACCCCTAGAAGACTGTTGTTGAGGTTGGGACCAGTGTGGAGCATATTGTTGAGAGACACTCCTTCAAACTGTGCGCTAGAATCAAACACCACTCTGATTTGGTCTGGTTTCCGAGGGTGATACACACCAAATGATGGCAGGTACCAACATTCTTCTCCTTCCTTTAGTGGCGGTGCAGGTTCTGCATGGTCTCTATCAAACACCTTCTGCATAAAGTCTACAAAGTGTTTTTCCATCCCTGGCTTTCTCTTTAAGGTACGCTTTAAAGAAGAAAATCTTGAGGCTGCTTGCTGCAGATTGTTTGGTAGTTTTGTTCTTGGAGTACGGAAAGGTAAAGGTGCTACCCAGCTGTTGGAATCATTTTGAGTAAATTCCTTATCCATTACTTTGAGAAATTCTTTATCTTCTCTAGCAGGTGCCAACTTGTTGTCATCACTTGTGGTGTTGAACACTGTAGATCCAAGGCTATCTGGCCCCTGATGAACCCACGTTATAGTGGAAGAAACGCATTGGGCATTATGTGGCAACAGTGTCCTAGTGGAGGGTGTACATGTTAGGAAGAGCTGTGGACTGTCCTTGTAAGGACGGGAGCAATTTGGGGACAAGTAGGGATAGGATCCAACATTAGGACACTTGTAGCAAGTTGTCTCATTGCCTTTCTGGATTATAACAGCTGTCTCTACCCATGCCTGCAGACACGGCAAAGCAAGTCCCTGGGTCTATCTACGCTCCCTATGCATCGCTGACATGGTGAGATCGTTCTTTTCTTATACTATCTTACACACCCTCACCTGTGATTTGTACACTGTTGCTTTGTAAATATCTTAAGTGGCAAACCCATTATTGTGGCAGCTACCGTGTATTTGATGTGGATATTTGTCTAATATACATTTTAATGACTACTTAGTAAAAGTTGTTTTTTCACCGTGCGTAAGTCTTTGGTAATATATTTCCGGTGAGGTACTGGGATGTTGCTTGGGAGTCTGCAAAACCCTCCCCTTGTGACTGTATTGTAGCCCTGTTGCATATTGGCCTTCAGTTTCGGGAGATTTGTTTGTATTGGCCATTGCTCCTATTAAACCAGGCTCTGCAGCTGGGGTTCCAGTCGTTATCTTTCAAGTTTGCTAACACCCTCTCGCCATAGTGTGAGGCCGGCATATATGGAGAAAACACAATCTGCAGGTCAGGGAATTTCTCCTGTAGTTCTGTAATTGTAAGAATTTGTTTGTTAGTATCATGTAGCAGCTGCGCCACTGTGCAAATTCCAGCCCTAAACCATGTATAGAAATCGCAGTGTGGGTGACCATGTTGTAAGTTAGGGTTGCGCATTCTCAGCTACAGAGAATACAAGGGATCAAGGTTGAAATGTCTTCTCACCCTTGACCACGGGTGCCAAGTGGACATTAGTAAGGGGTTAGATCTCGCCTGTTTGGTCAGGCAGTCATGATCTATGAAGATGTCTGTGTAGATGGAGGCGCTGTGCATCCAGTCTCTCATCACCCTCATAGTAGCCGCTAGATCGCATGCCCTAATATTAGGGAAGTTGGAGGCCTCCATTAAGCTTGGGTTGTTGGAGTATTTGAAATGCTATCCTTGGGCAACGTCCTCCCCAGATGAATTTCCGGTAGAGGTAATTCATTTTATTTAAGTCTTTGGCTGTTTGCAGAGACTGTAGGAGATATAACCACTTAGGGAACTTCACCATCTTAAGTAGATTGGCTCTACCTATGAAAGAGGCAGTGATGTTGCCATTTGGAGATGGTCTGGTCCAGGTTTTGTATGTAGGGGGTTATGTTCGAGTTGTAGAGCTTGGTGGGTTATGTAGTAATATGTACGCCTAGATGAGGAAAGTGTTTTGTCATTTAAAGGGGAAGTTCCTAGTCCAGATGGGCCTAGCCGGGCCTCTCAATAATAGGGCCTCTGTTTTGTCCAAATTTAAAAAGTAGCCTGACAGTCAGCCTATCCTAGATATGTCATCCGTTAACGGTTGTAAACATGTCTCAGGGTCAGACACTTCCAGTAATAGATCATCTGCAAAAGCAGAGACTTGGATCTCTCTGGTTCCCAGTTGTATTCCCTGAAAACTGGAGGTAGTGTGTAAATGATAGAACTGGGGGTCAAGAGAGATATTGAAGAGAAGAGGGGATATTGGACAGCCCTGTCTGGTTCCTCTAAATATATCAATATGTGGATTGTTCCTTTTATTAACAGTGATCATAGTGTGGGATCCTGTGTATTACAAGTCGATAAAATTTTGGAATTATCTACCAACAGCATTGAGACCTGGCCGTTTTCTATTCCCGCTATTGTGGCTGCAACAACGCTTCGAATGTTTTATGACGCGTTGCAACCCTTTGTAGATCCTGCCTAGGTCGAGTGTAATATATGAGGTAGAATAGATTGCAGGCGAGAGGCTAGAATGGATGTCATGAGTTTATAAATCATTATTGAGCAAAGTTATAGGGCAGTAGGATTTAAGAGAGTCAGGGTTTTTATTGGGTTTCAATAGGAGTATAGTCCTGGCCTCTCTGAATCTGTCTGCCATGATGCCATCAAGATATGTCAGGTTAAATAGCTCAGTGAGTAGCGGGATTACTTTGGGGACTAGTACTTTATAATACTCCACTGACAGGCGGTCTGGCCCTGGCGCCTTTCCTTACCGTGATCCTGTGATAGCACCCTTGACCTCCTTCTCAGTAAAGGGGGCCTCCAGTACCTCCCTCTGTTCCTCAGTCACCCCTGGTAAAGGGAGAGAGTCAAGGATCGCCTCAATGCTGGCAGTATCAGTGGGCGCAGCTCGATAAAGATTCTCAAAGTAATTGTGTATCAGAGCGCTATCTCATCGGAGCTTGTAACTAGTTGACCTGGCGATGGGTCTCGTAGGCGAAAGATGGGCTTCGTAGTTCTCCAGGGCTTGGTTAAGGAACCCAGGAATCTGCCCATGCGATACCTCCCCTATAGTATCTGTTTTGTGTTCGTCCAACAATCCAGTGTGCCTGTCCTTGGACATAGGTGTCCAACAGTCTCTTAGCGTCCATGTAGGCCTGTTTAGACTGGGGTTTTGTGAGGGCTGCTCATGTCTGTTGTGCCTGAAGTAAGGAGGTGTGGAGTATTTTCCAATGCAAATTTGCATTTGTGTGCTACATAGGCTATCATATGGCCTCTTATAACTGCCTTTGATGCTGCCCACATTAAAGCCGGGTCATCGCGTTATCCGCCGATGATTCGGGTCTGCCGTGATTCACTAAAATCGCGCGCCCGAGTTTCTGCATCCGTTGCTTCTGCGCCAACATCCGCCGACCCGCCCCCTGATTTCTGTCCCATGCAAGACGGCGCCAATGTGCCAAAATCCGATCACGTTCAACAAAATCCTGGGTAAATTTCCTCGTAGCTGCGCGCCCTCGTCCGTCATGATGACGTTCAGCGCATGCGCAGAATGCCGGCTGAGCTGTCCCAGCTCCGAGGCCGGAGCTACTGCGCATGCGCAGTAGCCGGCTTGTCGGACGAGGGCGCTCAGCTACGAGGAGCTGCGCGCCACACACAACAGGGTAAAAGGAGTAAATGTGGCTACTGGGGCGTGGAGTAGCCGCGCTGTGTAGCCTCGTGCCGGCTACTCCACGCCCCAGTAGCCGCATAATGAAATTTACATATTAGGTTAATAAAGTGTACCTAAAGTTAGCGGGGACGTGAGGATTAGCTCTAAAAAGAGCTATCCTCACGTCCCTTACATCCACCTACCACCCGATCTACCTTTATAGGTAGATTCGTGGTGGTAGGTTCCCTTTAAGGCCTTTTTTAAACAGGATTGCCACTCCTCTATATTTGGAAGTGTATGAAGATGCATAGCAGGCATCCACCCAGTGGGCTTTAAGTGAACCCTGTGCTGAACGCTTCCAATGCTTTTCCTGTAACAGCATAACGTCTGGTCTAAAGCAGTAGAAAGAGGTCCTGAAGAACCTTCTTTCGCTTGATAGGGGTATTTAGTCCTTCTACATTCCAAAAGAGGAACTTAAGGTCAGGGGTAATCGCGTATTTGTTAGTGGTGTCAAATATAAAATCTGTATTACTCATCCATGTCAGGAAACAGGCAATTAGACTGTCAGTGAAGTATCCTAACTAGAGATGAGCCAACATACTCGTCCGAGCTTGATGCTTGTTCGAGCATTAGCATACTCGCAACTGCTCGGTGCTCGGACAAGTATTTCACCCGCTCGAGAAAATGGCTTCTTGCAGCGTTTAGATTTTTGGCGGCCAGAAACAGAGCCAAAAACAAGCCAGGAGACTCTGCAGTACACCCAGCATCACGTGGTACACTTTCATGTCGCTAGCAGTGGTTAGCTGGCCTGATCAGGTGACCTTGGAATAGACTAGCCCCTGACTGCGCTGCTCGGATCATTCTCTGTCTGGATGCCGTTAGGGAGAGAGCAGCTGCTGGTCAGGGATAGCGTTAGGGTGCTAGAAGATTACTGTTACGCTGCATTCACACAATGTATGCCCGCCGTACCGTAGTACGGCGGGCATACATCGGCGCCGCTCACCCACGCCCCATGCCCACGCTCACCCACGCCCCTCTCCATAGGAAGATACAGCGCACGGCGCCGTATCACAGGAAAAGATAGGTGTGCTACACCGTACCGCTCCCGTACAGGGCTGTGAGCCCATAGAAGTGTATGGGGGACATATATCGGCCATATATACGTCCCCCATACATGTGTGTGAATGTAGCCTTAGGCAGGAGTGATTCTCCAAGAACCCAAAAGCCCTTGTTAGGGCTACATTAGCGTTTTTCAAAAGTTAAAGTGACACACTCAGTCACAGCACAAAATCCTTTTGTGTGCAATCATCTTCTGTAGTTGCTGTCTGATTTCTACTGCACGTTTTGTTCTATAAAAAAAAAAAAAAAACACACACAAAAAAAATGAAAATAAAAAAACAAAAAAATAAAAAATAAATAAAAACACAAAAAAAAAATTACAGTTTATTTTTCTGTTTTGTCTATATAATAGACTTTAATTTTGAAAATGTTGAACCCGAGGGTTAGAGGTAGAGGACGAGGGCGTGGGCGTCCAATTACTGCAAGGGTCAGAGGCCATGGTCCTCGACGGGGTGAGACACCACCTGCTGATGAAGGAACAGGGGAACGCCGCAGAGCTACACTCCCTAGTTCATGTCTCAAGTTACTGGGACTCGTGGTAGAGCACTGTTGAGGCCAGAACAGTGCGAACAGGTGATGTCATGGATTGCGGACAATGGCATTTGTCCACCAGTCAGTCTTCCACGCAGTCCACCCATGTTACCCAAGTGAGCACTCCTCCAGCTCCTCAACCTCCTTTCCCCCAGTCTGCCCCCTCCCAGGAAAATTTGCCATTTGAGGCAGCATACTCTGAGGAACTGTTTTCTGGACCCTTCCCAGAGTTACAAACCACATGTCAGGTTGCTGCTGAGCTCTTTCCCGATGCCCAGGTTTTCCACCGGTCGCAGTCTGTGGGTCATGATGACCTTCTTGACGTAGTGGAAGAAAAGTGTAAAGAGGTGTCGGACGATGAGGAGACACAGTTTTCAGACAGTGGTGAAGTTGTTGTCAGGGCAGGAAGTCTGAGGGGGGAGAAGACTGAGGCATCAGAGGATAATGAGGTGACAGACCCAAGCTGGGTTGATAGGCCGGGTGAACGCAGTGCTTGTGAGACTGAGGCGAGTCCTATAAGAGAACAGGTTGGAAGAAGCAGTGGTGGGGCCAGACGGAGAGGCAGGGCCAGAGCTGGTGCACTAGCGCCAAATGTTTCACGTAGTGAAGCTCCCGTGTCGAGAGCTAGGTTTTCAGAAGTCTGGAGGTTCTTTAAAGAAACAGCGGATGACCAACGGACTGTGGTGTGCAACCTGTGCCACACAAGGATCAGCAGGGGTTCCACCACTACTAGCTTAACCACCACCAGTATGCGCAGGCATATGAATG
This sequence comes from Engystomops pustulosus, assembly GCF_040894005.1. Lineage (NCBI taxonomy): Eukaryota > Metazoa > Chordata > Amphibia > Anura > Leptodactylidae > Engystomops > Engystomops pustulosus. The sequence continues at coordinate 46,041,015 of NC_092420.1, forward strand.
CTAAACACCCCACTCAATGGAACCAATGCCGTTCACCTCCGGCCGGGTCCACCACTGCTCCTTCCCCTGTATCATTTGCTGCCTCTGCTAGTTAACCCCCTGCCCAGAACCCTGGCACAAACACCTCCCGGGCGAAAAACCACACCTTCTCCTCCACGACCCTCCACATTGCCCACCAATGTCTCCATGCGCAGCGTCCAGCTGTCTATACCCCAGACGCAGGAGCGCAAGAGGAAATACAGTTTCACCCACCCACACGCCCAAGCCCTCATCGTCCACATCTCCAAATTATTCGGTCCCCAGCCGCCACTACTTTTCCAGATGTGCCGTCCCAGCCCTCACCAGATGTCAGACAACATCATCCGTGCCCTGACCAACGCCGTCTCTGACAAGGTCCACCTAACCAAGGACATGTGGACGAGTGTTGCCGACGCCGCGGATTGCGGGGCCTACCTCGGTCCAGGTCTCTGAGGCCTACTATGCCTCCTCCTCCTCCCACCCCTCCTCCGAATTACCATCCGTGGGCATGGTGCCATCAGTCGATAGCGACAGCAGGCGGTGCTCAAACTACTGAGCCTGGGCGATAAAAGGCACACTGCCCAAGAGCTATTACAGGGCATCACGGCGCAGACCGATCTGTGGCTTGCAACGCTGAACCTGAAGCCAGGCATGGTTGTGTGTGACAACAGCCGTAACCTGGTGGCGGCTCTGCAACTCAGCAGACTGATACATGTGCCATGCGTGGCCCATGTGTTAAATCTCATTGTTCAGCGGTTCCTCTAGACTTACTCCAATCTGTCCGATTTGCTCACGAAGGTGCTCCGCATCTGTGCGCATTTCAGAAAGTTCAGCAGAGATGCTGGCACTCTCAGGGCAGCGCAGCGCCGCGCCACCTCCAAATGCCCGCTCACCGACTGTTGTACAACGTACAACGTGTAGACTGCCAGATGTCAACTTCCACCAGAACTGGTAGTCAGGTCAGTAGCTTCCTTAAGTCTACAATGAGGAGTGGACGTGGATGTCTGATATTGGTCAGGTGCTGAGTAACTTTGAGGAGTTAACACAGATGGTCAGTGGCGATGCCACCATCATCAGCCTCACCATCCCGCTGCTTGGCCTGTTGAAAATCTCTCTGGTCAGCATGAAGTCGGAAGCTTTACACTCGTCACAAGAGACTGGGGAAGAAGATTCCCTTGTTGATAGCCAGAGCACCCTCCTCTTTCTCACCGCATATCGTAGGTGGTGGAGGAGGATGAAGAGGAAGAGGAGAAGAATGTTGGCGAGACAGAAGAGGGGAGCATTGCTCAGTCCTTAACTTTTCAGCATGTATGGGCAGAAGAAGAGGAGTTGGAGGAGGAGGAGGAACTGGAGAGTCAAACCAGTGAGGGGAGTGAATTCTTGCGCGTTGGGACTCTGGCGCATATGACAGATTTCATGCTAGGTTGCCTATCCCATGACCCTCGCGTTCAAAGAATTTATTCCAGCACTGATTACTGGGTATTAACTCTCCTGGACCCACGGTACAAGCAAAATCTTTCCACTCTCATACCTGTAGAGGAAAGGAGTGTGAGAATGCATGAATACCAGCAGACCCTGGTGCACAAACTGAAACAGTATTTCCCTTCTGACAGCGCTAGCGGCAGAGGGCCTACTTCTGCGGGACAAGTAGCGAGGGAGAGTAGACGAGCAGGCAGCTTGTCCAGCACTGGCAGGGGTACGCTTTACAAGGCCTTTGCCAGTTTTATGTCACCCCAGCAAGACACTGTCACCTGTCCCCAGTCTCGGCAGAGTAGGGCTGATCTTTACAGAAAGATGGTGAGGGAGTATGTCCTAAATCGTCCTAAATGATCACACAGCTCCCTACAACTACTGGGTTTCAAAGATGGACATGTGGCCTGAACTGGCGTTGTACGCCTTGGAGGTTCTTGCCTGCCCTGCCGCTAGCGTGTTGTCAGAGCGGGTTTTCAGTGCAGCTGGTCGCATCATCACCAATAAGCGTACACGCCTGTCGACAGCGCTGACAGGCTGACGCTTATCAAGATGAAAAAGCCTGGATTTCTCATGATTTCCATTCTCCACCAGGTGAAAGCAGCTCAACCTGAATAATGTATGCACTCCTCCTCCTCATTCAACTCCTCTTCGTACATTAAAGCAGAGGAAACTGCCTATTTTTTGCCAGGGCCAACTGGCTCTAGCTATAGTACTCTATGTATTTAATTTTTCTGGAGGGCCACCTACCCGGTCCTCTTATTTGAAAACTGCCACATACAGGCACTATCCAAATTTAATTGTCTCCATAGCAGCCTCCACACATCGTCTTTATAGCTGCCTCCACATGTTGTCTCCATTGCTACCTCCACACGTCATCTCCATAGCTGCCTCCAAAAGTCATCCACATAGCTGCCTCCATACATCGTCCCATTAGCAAACGAGCTGTGTCAGGCAGAATTTTGGGTTGTTTTAACGACTTCCACATCAAACTTGTTAACTTTGTCGCCACCCTGCTGTGTTATCCACAAAATATACCGCCAAACTTTTGTCATTGACAGATATTATTTCAGCGCTACTTGCTCATCTGATTACATTCCCCTCCCCCGCCATAACCAGGCCAATTACTTATAAGAACAGTACTACACTTGATCTTACACAAAAGGTTTTTAGAAGTGCTGTTTGTAGCCCCGCCTGCTTTGAAAATTATAATTTTTTCAAAGTAAACGCTTCTGGCCCCCAGGCCCATTTTGGGTGGGGAGGAGCCGAGAGGCAAACATCATTTGAACTGCAGCAACCTTCAACCCACAACCTATAACCTTTTTACCTCTAAAAGCTATCTTGTCACTCCTCTTTTCTCACCTCCTTACGTTCACCTCGGGTGCCATAACCGTCCCCATTGCCTCCACACGTGGTCTCCATAGCAGCTTCCACATGTCGTCCCCTTAGCAAACGAGCTGTGTCAGGCTCATTTTTCGGGTCTTTCACCAGATACGTTATGGAACTTGGTCCCTTTGTCGCCGCCATGCTGTGTTATCAACTATATATACCGTCAACCTTTTGTTCACATAGGGAATCATTTCAGCGCTTCCTGCTCACCTCCTTTGGTTCCTCTCTGCCGCCATAACCAGGCCAAATACTGATACGTTATCCTCGCCAAAAGGAATTTTTTTAATTGGTTTGAAGCCCGAGTCCATGTGGGGTATGTCGCCATGCCACTCTCTAGCCTGCCGCTGCTGCCGCTTCTTCCGCATGCCGTCCCCTATAGTGTCAGATGCTATCTCGCCTCATTCGGACACTCTGTCATGACCATGCTGTTGCCCTATAATGGTGCGATTAGGCAGCCTCAGAGGCATCCATGCATGCTGCCCCTGCTGTTTCCGGTCCATTTCTGTGGTGTTTCCGTCATTTTCTGAGGTTTCCAGGTGTTTGGCCAAGCTTCCCTGTTCAGAGCCTTGGTCCCCTTGAAAAATGCTCGAGTCTCTCGTTGACTTCAATGGGGTTCGTTATTCGAAACAAGCACTCGAACATCGGAAAAAGTTCGACTCGAGTAACGAGCACTCAAGCATTTTAGTGCTCGCTCATCTCTAATCCTAACTTGTAGAGCCCAATAGGTCCCGGACTGTGGGAGGACTATTCTGGCTCAGGTTAACGGGATGGGGGGCTAGTAGCCCCCCTCCAGGGATCTGCAATAGCAAGAAGAATGATGAGCAAGTGCTACACAAGAATAACAAATAACTAGAAACACAAACAAAAAGAAATGTCAGCATTTTAAAGGAGATATTTTTGCCATATTTCAGCCTATATTGAAATGTTGTTTATCTTCCTCTGGATCTTCGAACAACAAAGTGCGTCCATTGCGTTGGACTTGCAGGCGGGCAGGGTATTGCAGTTTTGCAGTTGGAATCGTGTGCACTGGTCGTATAGGTAGCAGCAGACTTCTACAAATCGCATTCTACACTGTGATACTAGGGCAGAGAAGTCCTGAAATAAGAGGATGCAATGCGCTTTGATTGTGAGCTGTGCCTGGTTTCTGTAGGTTCTGAGGATTTTGGCAATGACTGGCCTAGGACGTCCTACTCCATTATCCCTCATTGGCCCTATATAATGCGCCCATTTGATGGTCATAGGGTTTTGAGGACAGTCCATTTGAAGGGCTCTCGGGAGATCTTCAGTGAGATATTCTGTTATCATGTCCCCAGTGATGGACTGCGGTATTCCCACAAAGTGCAAATTACTTCTATGGTCCCCGTTTTCCAAGTCCTCCATTATAACTCTTTGTTGCACGGATTGTTTCAAAGCAGCAACCGAGGTTTCTGTGGTCACGGCGAAGCTTTAAAAGGCATATTGGACTGTAGAGGCAATAAAAACTTTTCCATGCCCTGGTGCCAGAGGAAGATATAATGAGAGGAGGCAAAGTTAAGGAGTAGGTGAAGCAGAATCACTTCATATTTTGTTAGTCCACTGATGGGAAGAAAAGGCAGTTGCACCAAAAACAGCAGTGGAGGCAGTAAATCACAGGAACAGCAGCTATACAGTTGCTATAGTGTAGTGCGAAGGAGGCAAATTATGGGGTTGTTTTAGCACTCTGCCGATCGTACCTTGAGAGTACCATACTCTGGGATCCGGGCAGCAGTGAAAATAGAGTAACACAACTACAACTTATGATGCAGGGATCCAGGTATCAGTGAAGATAGCAGAGCAATTCTATAACAGTGTATGATGCTGGGATCCGGGTAGCAATGAAGATACCAGAGTAACACAGCTGCAGCGTATGATGCAGGGATCTGGGTATAAGTAAAGATAGCAGAGTAACACAGCTGCAGCGTATGATGCTGGGATCTGGGTAGCAGGGAAAATAGCAGAGTAACACAAGAAAAGCTGGGGGTTTATGGTGTCAGGATAGTCTGGCAGTGGAAGAATGTAAGTGCTCAGGAGGCAGCAGTGGTATTTCTGCAGCGCTATAGCCCTAGCACTCCTCAGAGCCTCACTACCACCAAGCTGAGCCACGTGGCAGCTCCAAGATGGCCGCGCCCAGGGACCGGTGGCTTTCACCTCTAAATCCCCCCAGTAGGTTCTCTTTGGCTCACTCCAGCAGCTCCAGATGCTCCAATAGCCCAGCGGGCGGTGGGGTGAGATGGAGCTCGGCTCCCTGCAGCAGAGCAGAGCCTGCGATGGTCTGCCTGCCACCTCCAAGATGGCCGACGGCCGTACATGTTGTGGGAGCTTCTATAAGCAGGACCCGGGCTAAATGTATAGCAGCAACTCCGGTACCAACGGTTCCCCGGCGGGTGGAAGGGGGCCAGCACTGCACCTCCGCGTCCCGGAGCAGGCACAGAGAGCCGGGATAGCTGTATACAGGGAGCGTGGCACGAAGACAAGGTAAGAGGCGGCCATCCACGATGTCCTGCCCCCGGAAGTCCACACAGCTAGCTAATTAAGTATAGTCATGAGAATGATAAAAATGTTAATTTTTACAAAGTCTATGGCATCAGGTTTTATAATGGCAATTTGCATATACTCCAGTATGTTATAAAGAGAGTGATCAGCTTAAAAGAAATTAATTTCAAAGGCAATATTTGCCTAGAAAATGAACTTTTTCCCTCAAAACACATTTCAACCTCATTGCAGGCCTGCCTTAAAAGGAGCAGCTAACATCGTTTCAGTGATTGCTCCATTAACACAGGTGTGGGTGTTGATGAGGACAGGGCTGGAGATCAATCTGTCATGATTAAGAATCACACCACTGTACACTTTAAAAGGAGGCTGGTGCTTGGCATCATCGTTTCTCTTCTGTTAACCATGGTTATCTCTAAAGAAACACGTGCAGTCATCATTGCACTGCACAAAACTGGCCTAACAGGGAAGAGTATCGCAGCTAGAAAGATTGCACCTCAGTCAACAATCTATCGCATCATCAAGGAATTCAAGGAGAGAGGTCCCATTGTTGCCAAAAAGGCTCCAGGGCGCCCAAGAAGGACCAGCAAGCGCCAGGACCGTCTCTCAAAAGTCTTTCAGCTTCGGGATTGGGCTACTAGCAGTGCAGAGCTTGCTCAGGAATGGCAGCAGGCAGGTGTGAGTGCATCTGCACGCAGTGTGAGGCGGAGACTCTTGGAGCAAGGCCTGGTGTCAAGGAGGGCAGCAAAGAAGCCACTTCTCTCCAGAAAAAAACATCAGTGACAGACTGATATTCTGCAAAAGGTACAGGGAGTGGACAGACTGATATTCTGCAAAAGGTACAGGGAGTGGACAGACTGATATTCTGCAAAAGGTACAGGGAGTGGACTGCTGAGGACTGGGAAAAGTCATTTTCTCTGATGAATCCCCTTTCCGATTGTTTGGAACATCTGGAAAACAGCTTGTTTGGAGAAGACAAGGTGAGCGATACCACCAGTCTTGTCTCATGCCAACTGTAAAGCATCCTGCAACCATTCATGTGTGGTGTTGCTTCTCAGCCAAGGGTATCGACTCTCTCACAGTCTTGCCTAAAAACACATCCATGAATAAAGAATGGTACCAGAATGTCCTCCAAGAGCAACTTCTCCCAACTGTCCTAGGGCAGTTTGGTGATCAACAATGTCTTATTCAGCATGATGGAGCACCTTGCCATAAAGCAAACGTGATAACAAAATGGCTCATGGAACAAAACAGAGATTTTGGGTCCATGGCCTGGAAACTCACCAGATCTTAATCCCATTGAGAACTTGTGGTCAATCATCAAGAGACAGGTGGACATACAAAAACCAACAAATTGTGATGAAATGCAAGCATTGATTGTGCAAGAATGGACTGCTATCGGTCAGGATTTGGTCCAGAAGGTGATTGAGAGCTGCCAGGGAGAATTGCAGAGGGTCCTGAAGAAGAATGGTCAACATTGCAAATATTGACTTGCTGCATTAACTCCTTCTGTCAATACAAGCTTTTGTTACTCATAATATGATTGCACTTGTATTTCTATATGTGATAAAAACATCTGAAAAACACACATAAAAACCAGAGGGCAACAAATCATGTGAAAATATAATATTTTTGTCATTCTCAAAACTTATGGCCATGACTATACTAATATTATAGCAGGCAAAGAACCTAGGGCAGACAGACATAATCATGTGATGTCAGATTCCCAGTCCAGTAGGAGCAGAATAATGTGAGTGAAGGTAAATTGATGCTCCATCACTTGGTTAATACCTATTGATGAACCAGAGCAATGCTGCAAGATAATGATAGTGTGGTGCAATTCAATCAAGGTTGTCAGGGAAAGGAATACACTAGTGTTCACACATACAGAAAACATTATGAAACAAATTTACATATCAGCACATCCTCAACCATACCTTTTGCACAGATGTAACATTAAGGTAGCAATAGCATTTTGGCTGTTGTGGGGAAAAGAGAAAGAGAGGGCCACTTTAGAGGTGCACAAACACCTACAGTGGAGTAAATTACAAGATGTTGGTTATAACAAATCCAATTCACACTAAGAAATTTTTTTTGATAATATATGTCCTTAAAGTTAAGCCCTATCCACAGGATAGATCCTAACTTGCTAATCAGTGGGTGTCTCAGTGATGAGTTCCCCACAGATTAAGTAATTAAAAAACACTCAGTGAAAAACATCAGCTAGTTCAGCGATGGCAGGTGTACCAAGGTGCCACACAAGTAAACAATAAGTAATGCACCGCAAAAGTAGAAAAACTTGCAAAAAAAGATTTTTTGCAGAAAATCACTGCTCACCACTCTGATGCTTGTTTGGATAACATGGATTGCCTTATAATGTGAACGGTGCCCAGAACAGCAGAATTCCCATGGCGATACAGGTTAAGTCCAATGTAAAACAGAATAAGTGATGGTTCAGCACTCGTATAGTGTATAAAAACTTGTAAAAGCTTTATTTCATTCCATATAAAATGTTCAGGATAAGTACAAAAGCAGTAGAAAAACATTGAGCATGCATGCTCAAAGTCTAAAAACGGTAGCATACCCACATGTTTCAGATGCTATATATTCTGGCCCTTAGTCATGGTCTACCTGCTACTGTTGTTAGAGACATTTTAAAAGACTAGTGTAGCGTCATCATGATGACTGGGTGTGCACAGTATAAGGTCTTATATAATATACATTATGCTACATCTCAAATGTACATAGTATCTCAAAAATACATAGTATCAGATCTTTTGTTTAGACTGAGTGGGACCGAGCAGGGGCCGTGTATATACTGAGTGGGGCCGTGCGTATACTGAGTGGGGCCGTGCAGGGGCCGTGCGTATACTGAGTGGGGCCGTGAAGGGGCCGTGCGTATACTGAGTGGGGCCGTGCAGGGGCCGTGCGTATACTGAGTGGGGCCGTGCAGGGGCCGTGCGTATACTGAGTGGGGCCGTGCAGGGGCCGTGCGTATACTGAGAGGGGCCGTGCAGGGGCCGTGCGTATACTGAGTGGGGCCGTGCAGGGGCCGTGCGTATACTGAGTGGGGCCGTGCAGGGGCCGTGCGTATACTGAGTGGGGCCGTGCAGGGGCCGTGCGTATACTGAGTGGGGCCGTGCAGGGGCCGTGCGTATACTGAGTGGGGCCGTGCGTATACTGAGTGGGGCCGTGCAGGGGCCGTGCGTATACTGAGTGGGGCCGTGCAGGGGCCGTGCGTATACTGAGTGGGGCCGTGCGTATACTGAGTGGGGCCGCGCGTATACTGAGCGGGGCCGTGCAGGGGCCGCGCGTATACTGAGCGGGGCCGTGCAGGGGCCGCGCGTATACTGAGCGGGGCCGTGCAGGGGCCGTGTATAGTGTATATACTGAGCGGGCACGTGCAGGGGCCGTGTATAGTGTATATACTGAGCGGGCACGTGCAGGGGCCGTGCATAGTGTATATACTGAGCGGGCACGTGCAGGGGCCGTGCATAGTGTATATACTGAGCGGGCACGTGCAGGGGCCGTGCATAGTGTATATACTGAGAGGGCACGTGCAGGGGCCGTGCGTATACTGAGTGGGCACCTGCAGGGGCCGTGCGTATACTGAGTGGGCACGTGCAGGGGCCGTGCGTACACTGAGTGGGCACGTGCAGGGGCCGTGCGTACACTGAGTGGGCACGTGCAGGGGCCGTGCGTACACTGAGTGGGCATGTGCAGGGGCCGTGCGTACACTGAGTGGGCACGTGCAGGGGCCGTGCGTATACTGAGTGGGCACGTGCAGGGACCGTGCGTATACTGAGTGGGCACGTGCAGGGGCCGTGCGTATACTGAGTGGGCACGTGCAGGGGCCGTGCGTATACTGAGTGGGCACGTGCAGGGGCCGTGCGTATACTGAGTGGGCACGTGCAGGGGCCGTGCGTATACTGAGTGGGCACGTGCAGGGGCCGTGCGTATACTGAGTGGGCACGTGCAGGGGCCGTGCGTATACTGAGTGGGCACGTGCAGGGGCCGTGCGTATACTGAGTGGGCACGTGCAGGGGCCGTGCGTATACTGAGTGGGCACGTGCAGGGGCCGTGCGTATACTGAGTGGGCACGTGCAGGGGCCGTGCGTATACTGAGTGGGCACGTGCAGGGGCCGTGCGTATACTGAGTGGGCACGTGCAGGGGCCGTGCGTATACTGAGTGGGCACGTGCAGGGGCCGTGCGTATACTGAGTGGGCACGTGCAGGGGCCGTGCGTATACTGAGTGGGCACGTGCAGGGGCCGTGCGTATACTGAGTGGGCACGTGCAGGGGCCGTGCGTATACTGAGTGGGCACGTGCAGGGGCCGTGCGTATACTGAGTGGGCACGTGCAGGGGCCGTGCGTATACTGAGTGGGCACGTGCAGGGGCCGTGCGTATACTGAGTGGACACGTGCAGGGGCCGTGCGTATACTGAGTGGACACGTGCAGGGGCCGTGCGTATACTGAGTGGGCACGTGCAGGGGCCGTGCGTATACTGAGTGGGCACGTGCAGGGGCCGTGCGTATACTGAGCGGGCACGTGCAGGGGCCGTGCGTATACTGAGTGGGCACGTGCAGGGGCCGTGCGTATACTGAGTGGGCACGTGCAGGGGCCGTGCGTATACTGAGTGGGCACGTGCAGGGGCCGTGCGTATACTGAGTGGGCACGTGCAGGGGCCGTGCGTATACTGAGTGGGCACGTGCAGGGGCCGTGCGTATACTGAGTGGGCATGTGCAGGGGCACGTGTATATACTGAGTGGGGCCATGTAGGGGCCGTGTATATACTGAGTAGGGCTGTGCATATACTGAGTGGTCATGTGCAGGGGCCGTGTATATACTGAGTGGGGCCGTGCAGTGGCCGTGTATATACTGAGTGGGGCCGTGCAGTGGCCGTGTATATACTGAGTGGGGACGTGCAGGGGCCGTGTATATACTGAGTGGGGACGTGCAGGGGCCGTGTATATACTGAGTGGGTACGTGCAGGGGCTGTGTATATACTGAGTGGGGACGTGCAGGGGCTATCTATAAAATGAGTGGGCACATGCAGTAGAGTAGGGTCCTGTCTAGCTTGTCATGGCTTAAAAATGTTTTGGTGAACTAAAAAAAATTGTGTATACAATATTATGTATTAATGTGGGAAAGAATGGCAGTGCGGGGGGCCCACAAAAATATTCCAGTCAGGGGCTCCAAAATTCCTAGTGGTTGCCCTGTATATACACACATGCAGCATATACGCACGCCTGCTTTTGACATGCAGAACTTGCATTGCACTCTGACCCATTGTAATCAATGGGCTTTTTCAGACTTGCATATTATTTCACGCACACGCGCATTTTTTTAACGCGCGTTTAAATCTCAGCATGCTCTACTTTTGCAAGTCACACGGGTGAAAAACGCACCATACAAGTCTATGGAGATGCATCAAAAACGCATAGCACTCTGAGACACATGCAAGTCCAATGCAAGTGCTATGCGTTTTTCACGCATTAATTGCCATAGAAAAAATAGAGCTCAGTCCCGAGTCCTTTTTTCACGCATTATCTGCGCATGAAAAACACATTGAAATTGTATTGAGAAATGCATTGAAAATGCACTGAACAAACTGAGACACTGAACAAACTCTGACTGAAAACTGATTGAACGCCGATGCAAAATGTCAGTTTTTCACTGATCAAGCCCTGATCGCACCCTGATGAAACTCGTGATCTGCAACGCAATTGTGGAAGGGGCCTAAGGGGTTCCATGGTTCTTGGACGACAAGGGCAGTGTGAAGCTGCCCTAAGCCTATCCTCAAACAATGGGTCATTTTTATCAAAAACACTACAGTTTGCCTGTGAAGTGCACCAGATTCATGAATTGTGGTGCACATTCTTCATGAATCTGGCTCTCCCTGCACTGTTCCGACAGAGTGCACCTTTAACATAGGTCGTCCAACACATTTCTGTTGGATACTGCGTGATAAATGTGGTGCATGGTCTGACTGTGCGTCCGAACACCCCTTTATGTGTAGAAATTTGTGACTCATCGGGAATAGTGCAGCAATGACCCATATGTGTCGCAGAAACTTCTTCAATACATGTGTAAGCAGTTTGCACTAAAGAGAATGTGCAAAGTCCAACAGAAAACTAGCGCAGGGTCTTATCTTATCACTGGTCGATAAGATGCAGGCACTTTTTAGCAAGATTTTTTCTTGCTAGAAAGTGAGTCTTATAGTCCAAAAATTACGGTATATTGCTCTTGCATGTTTGAATGGATAAATAAAGATGGGCTTCTTTTACAAACAGAAGTGCCAAAGTAATTTCCAATTTTGCCTCTCTTCTTGGTTTCTACTGACAGGAGTTGTATGGGAAGATTCCTTGTGCACTCCTGCAGGATTACAAACAATGTTGCCTCATGGGTGAGCTGCCCACCTTTTTTTGTACTCCACTGTCCAGAACAGTTTTGGAGTTGGAAGAGATGGAGGAGTGATCGGGATATAATTAAATGTAAAGTAAAAAAAACAAATGCAGGTACTGTCACTACAATATAGTACATACAGGTATATACAGGATATAGATGAAATTAATACTGGCACTGACCCTGTATCATAGCAGCTTATCAATATACACATGCAGTTCTTCAGACTGTCCTGAAAAAGGGCAATTATTAATTATCACTGACTGACCCCATCTCTAGTTGCATCTTCTCCCAAACACTTTACAAATAAATAGATCTAGTGAATACGGACACTGCAAAAAGGAAATGCATGGATGCAGTTTTGGAATGTGTGGATGATCATTGGTGATCACTTTTTCTACATAAACCTTCCATTCATCTTAAAAAGTATATTCAGATAAATGGCTTTTACAGTACTACAGTAGGCATTTTACTGCTTTGTGAATGAGCCATATTCTAAATCTAGTGCCAGTGACAGAAAGCTTTTAAGCCTTTCCAAATCTACTAAGGATGTAGCCAATCTCCAAAACTGTCATGGCATTAAAAAGGTGAGGCGTGTCATTGCATGAGGTTATTTTTTGTTTTTTCTCAGTTCTGTCTGTTAAAATAAGTAATCCCCTAACTTCTTTTGCTAATTTATTGTATTTCAGACCACAGTTAGCAGTATAAAGAGAAGCCCAAACTTTGCAACCACTGGCCAATGGATTATCACCACTGAAAAGGAAGGAAATCAGGAAATTACTCTTTTTGATGCAGTGATGATCTGTACAGGGCATCATACATTTCCTAACTTGCCATTATATTCTTTTCCAGGTAATGATGCCTTAGCTATATATATATTATGTTATTGCATGATGAATTAGAAAAATCCTGTTAATTTCTTTGTGGTAAAAAACGGAAAAGCTGGAAGTACTAAGGACTAGAAGAACATTGTGACCCTGGAACCAGAGCAGGGGAAATATCTTTAAACCCTAAAAAGTAGTAAAAAAAAAAAAAAAAAACACCTTTTAAAATTATGAAAAAATAGAAAAAAGTTCAAATCACCCTTCATTCCCTATAACACTTAGAAATAGAAAAAATATAGGAAATCTACTATTTGTTTTCATGCACTGTGGTCCAAACATACCTTGAGAATGCTGTAGTGACACTGATCAGACAGTAGGTGTTCTCTTTAAGGAGACAATGCCAATTAAGGCCACGTTAAAGGCATGTGGAGACTTAAAGCCATAGATGCGCCACTAGGGAATTCTGGGAAGAATGCAAATAAGTTTTCCAAGGTGTTAAATGGAAAACAATATCTCCTTTTGCTACCTTGAAAGGCAGCCCCCTTAACATCAAGTATGACCTACAAGAAGTCTAAAAACATGATGTGGGATTAAGCCAAACCAGTATATCTATTCCATAAGGAACAGACTCCCAACTGTAGACAGCACTGTTTCAACCTGGTTGGGTCTCCTCGGTACAGTACTGTTGCAGAAATACATCTTGTGCAATTCCCGATTTGAGTGGTTTTGCTAAACAACTATTATAAAATTCAGGACCCTGGGAAAGCTGGGTTGCATACTGGCTACCGTTCATAAAAACATTACACAGAGCTTGCTGTACTGTTCAGACAGGACTAATTAGCATGAGCTGGATGGGATGACTTACATACAGCATCTGGGTGATGGTGCAGGGATTGTTTTCTTCTGCCTGTAAGGGACAACACAGTGATTACATCATTCTCTGGAGCAGTGCATAATTAGGGTAAGAGGAGAAGCTCTGAGCAAGCCACAGGAGTAACAAGGCCTCATTATCATTATTGTATAATTGTTTTTTCAGCAAAACACATTATTCATCATAATCATTCCCTCATAAAAAAAATCTACAAAAAAACAAATCCTAGGGCTATAAAAATTGCCATGTTTCTGGAATTGAAATGGCCACCACACAGGTGGCTGTACACAGATGTCATTGTATAAGCCTTTCTTTTGCAGTTAGAAGGGGGCATTTTTGTATTAGATTAAAGAGCAGACAATCACTTCAAAATCTGATCCATAAAATGTAAATTCAGGGATTAAACAAGATATGTTTCTGCATCAGTGTAAGTAGAGCATTCTCAAGGTATGTTTGGTTCACAACACATGAAAACAATGATTTCCTTAATTCATAAATCTGTTGGGTATCGCCTGATACCCTCAGTCCTAAAAATGGTAGCAATGAAAACATCAGCTAGTTCTGAAAAAAGTTACCTAACACAGATCAGTACACCAAAGAGTTATTTGCCCTGGAATATAGCGAAACAAAGACAATTTACTTTTGTATGAAGGATTTCAATTTTTCTAAGTGTATTAAAACATAAAAACTATACAAATTTGGCATATCCATACTGACTAAAATAGGTGGTGTCATTTGGTCAGTATGGACAGCAGGTTCGGCGCCCTGGTTTACACCAATCATATAAACTGATTATGACCCTAGAAGTCGAAAACCCTTTTAACTTTCCATGCTATCTGAATCTTTGTCACCTCACAATGTCAGGAGCATCCTTTTTCAGCCTGGGTTTATTTAAGTGACATTTTAAGGAGCAGATTTTAAGGTATGAAGCTCTTTAATGTAATACAAAAATGCCTGTGTACAGCCACCTGCCTGGGTTGTTATTTCAATTCGAGAAACATGGCAATTTTTATAGCCCTAGGATTTGTTTTTTTTTGTAGATTTTTAGAATTCATTAGAATTAATTTGGCTAGGGAAATCAGAGACAATTCAGGCTGCCTTCCAGTGACCATGGGTTTCCAAGAATACCAATATATTAAATTATTTAATTAGGATTCACTAATTAAAATCCAGTGGGGTTTTTCCTCCTACCTCCTGACTGTGATGTCACCTAGAGGGGAAGGTTTGCATAACTCCCTCCCTTCAGAAAGGTACTTTCTGTAGATGATTTTGATTAAAACCATGCCTTTACTTTCAATCTTCGAGGTATCTCGCTACCTCTAGCCCCATACCAAACTTGGTGTTTTAACCCTTTCAGGACCTGGCCCTCTTTTTTGTTTTTTCATTTTCATTTTTCACTCCCCATGATTAAAAATCCATAACTTTTTTATTTTTCCATATACAGAGCTGTGTGACAGCTTATTTTCTGCATAACAAATTGCACTTCATAGAGATGGTATTTAATACCAAATGCAGTGAAATTGTTAAAAAAACGCATTTGTGCCGTCTTCTTGTGGGCTTGGATCTTACGGATTTCACTGTGCGCCCCAAATGACAGGTCTACTTTATTCTTTGGGTTGGTGCGATTACGGGGATACCAAATTTATATAGGTTTTATAATGTTTTCATACATTTAAAAAAATTAAAACCTCCTGTACAAAAATGTTTTGGGGGATTTTGCCATCTTCTGGCGCTAATAACTTTTTTATACTTTAGTGTACAGAACTGTGGATGGTGTCGTTTTTTGTGGATTTTGATGACGTTTACAATGTTATCAATTTTAGGACTGTGCGACCTTGTGATCACTTTTTATAGAATTTTTTTAAATGACAAAAAAGTGCCATTTTCGACTTTGGGCGCGATTTTCCGTTACGGGATTAAACGCAATATTTTGATAGATCGTGCATTTTCGGATGCGTCGATACCTAATGTGTTTATGATTTTTACTGTTTATTTATATCAGTTCTAGGGAAAGGGGGGTGATTTGAGTTTTTAGGGTTTTTTATTATAATTTTTTTTTTTTAAACTTATTTTTATTTTTAGTATTTTTCAGACTCCCTTGGGTACTTTAACCCTATGGTGTCTGCACGATCCTATCATATACTGCCATACTACAGTATTTTACTACTCATACATTACAATGTGCTGATAGCACATTATAATGCAGGGGTTAACACAAAGTAGCCTCGGGTCTTCGTGAGACCCGAGGCTACCATGGCGACGGATTGCCGCTCCCCGATGACATCACGGGGAGCGGCGATCCTCGAAAAGATGGCGGCGCCCATGCGGCGCAATCCTTTTTTAAGCCGCCGGCAGCTTTGCCGGTGGCGATCAGCGGGAAAACACCCGCGATCGGTGCTGGCAATATGCAGCAAAGACTTATTGGCTATGGAGAGGGCTCAGCGCATGAGCCCTCTCCATGCACCCGCGGCCGACCCGTGACTTGCTATTACGTCACGGGTCGTGAACGGGTTAAGGCTCAAAATCAGGGGTGTTCCCACCCCACTGGGTTCCCACCCACTTAGGTTCTTCAAATGCAGGAGAAAAATGCACCAAAATCTCCTTAACCCTCTCCTGTACATGGGAGCTCATAATAACGAGTTATGTCCAAGTTATTCGACAGATATGATTCTCCTTTATGTTATTTGATCCCCGCTCAGGAAATGTGTCTGAAAGAGGTGTCATTGATCACACTTTCTGTACAAACAGGCTTCCCCACAGTCTTTTGACAAACATGGACCACCTGGGGTGGCCAGGCATCACATGAGCATTCCTTCCTGGCAGATCCTGCCTGGGCTTTAACCCCTTAACGCCGAAGCCACTTTTCACCTTCCTGACACGGCCCATTTTTTCAAATCTGCCCTGTGTCACTATAAATGGTTATAACTTTGAAACGCTTTAACATATCCAAGTGATTTTAAAATAGTTTTCTCGTGACACATTGTACTTCATGTTAGCTAAAAATTTTGGTGGTATGTTTTGCATTTATTTATGATAAAATCATATATTTGGTGAAAATTTGGAAAAATTCTCGATTTTCGAACTTCAAAATGTTCTACTTTTTCCACACATAGTAATAACCACAAAAAAAACGTAATAACTAACATTCACCGAATGTCTACTTTATGTGGACATGGTTTTTTATGCATACTCTTATTTTTGTAGGATGTTAAGGGCCTTTGAACGTTAGGTGCGATTTTTCACATTTTCATAAAAAACGCAAAATCCTTATTTTATTTAGAGGCCTAAATAAAAGTAAAACCCCATAAATTACCCCATTATAGAAACTACACCCCTCAATGCATGTAAAACAACTTTTATGAAGTTGGTTAACCCTTTAATTGTTTTACAGGGGTTAAAACAAAATCGGATACAATTTTGAAAGTACATTTTTTTTGGCTAAATTAATGTGTTTTTCAAAAAATGTACAAATACAGGGGCATGCAATGCAACCACCTCACCTATAACTGCCCCTTATTTTTCTGGCCAACCGTGTCCCTGCGGGTTCCATTGCACCCTGTCTTTCTGTAGGTAATTAGAGGGTTTGGGCCAACCAGATCTTTCACATCTCTATCCATGTGGAGAATAGACCAGTAATTCTCCAAATTTGCCCTGGTTTCATCCACCACCCGTTGTCATATGAGGATATAAGCCTGACTGTTCCTGTATTGCCTGTGCGTTACTTGAACCCCGTAAGAGTCCGGTATGTTTTGTTGTTAGCACGATTTGTATGGTTGTCTTAGAATCTTGTCTGGATATCTTTGCTCGAGGAACTTTTGTCTTCATTAGCCTGCTGATGAAAATCCTTGTCTGAGCTACAGTTACGGTGAACACAAACACAGGGCCGGTTCTAGACAAAGTGGAGCCCTGGGCAAAACTAAAAGTGGGGCCCCAAAATAAAACTATTTTATGACCAGTCACAGTCAGCAAGAGGTTCCCTTTAGTATGGTAAAACAATCTGTAATATGGGAGAATTTTATAGGAGATAGATAGATGATAAATGATCACATTATAGGAGATAGATAACTAGACAGATAGATGTTAAGCATCTTCACCCAGTAATTCAACCAAGGAGTATTAACCCTTTCACTGCAAGGCATTTCTGGATATTTTGTCGCAATATTGACCAGAGCAATTTTTACAATTTTGACGTTTAAAATTATAGCAAAAAGAATTAAAGTAAACCCAACAAACCACAGATTTCCTGAAAGCAGACACTTGCCCCATTTTCAAAATTGCATTAAAGAGTTTAAAGACATAGGCGCCTTCATGCAATTTTGATTCAAACTGAAACATTTTATAAAAAAATGCTTAAAACTTGACTTTAATGGCAAAAAATGTGCTCCAAACAGAAAATATTTACCTTCAAATCTCCTAAATGTAATAGATGGACATGTGTAGAGTTCACAAATGTCCCATATTGATACATTCAAATAAATGAAATCCACATAATATCACTAAAACTGTAATAACTAGATATCTGCTTTTCAGCTACAAAGTTTAAGACAACTTGCAAAATATAGCAATAAAACAGAACAAAAAGTAAAGGCGCCATAAAACCAATATAATTTTGAAAGCAGACAACCAGGTGATGTATTTGGCAATTAACATTCAAAATTTCCTATATGTACAAATCCAGATACTTATATAAAGAAAATATACTTTCCTAAAACAGTAAGATGTGAGGGGATCATACAGACCCCACATGTGGATATTCACCAAAATATGCAGCAAAGGGAATGTTACATCCACAGGGGACACCAAACTATTTTTGCAGAAAATTGCACAGATCTATCATTAAATACTTCCTTACACAATGGTGACCCAAATAAATATCAATATATCCGTAAACTGAGCTAATGAGATAATAAAAGTCATGTTTAGATGTCGCCAATGTATTAGCAGCACAATAACAGAACCCTCCGCGCTTCATAAGAATTTAAGTGAGAACATCAAAACATAGGTGTAAATAATGGAAGATGGTGGAAAATAAAAACTTCATTCCGGAACATGTGTGTGTTTTAGCTTTATGGACACGTTCTGGTCACGGTGTTGATATATAATAGCAGCATTAGGGGAAGAGGATCGAATGTTCATCGTATCAGTCAATTTTCGCAACCCCCCCCCCCCAAATAAAAAGCAATTAATGAGAAAGTGTGTTCTTAGATAGTTTTGCATAGAGAAGGGTAAAAACATGAATATTAGTTGATATTATCCCTTCTCAAAATGTAGTAACATATAAAGAGAATATTTCCATTATCTGTGAGGTGCACCAACTCCTGTGTGCAGCTAATTCTCCCTGTAGCCTGATGGCTAAGAATCTGGAGGGGGGGCACACTTCAGGGGGCTGTATCTCTGGCTCTGTTATACTTAGAACTTCACTTCTTTTTTCCTATGAAAGAAGATAGTCTCCTCTTTTATATGAATCTGAATTTGTGAATTTGTGGATCCCTGGCACCTAGAAACAAAATTCAAGATTCCTTTGAAAGAAGAGATTCTCCCCTTTTAGGGGGCCCCTGGCAATTGCCCACTTTGCCTACCCATAGCGCCGGCCCTGCACAAAGGTATTGTCCTGTTGGGATACCCCTGTGTAATGGGAGTGGGTGATGAATGTCCCAACGTAACAAGGCATTTGTGGCTGCAGGTTTGTGGTAGATTGATGTGTGTAAAGTGCCATCTAAGGATTTTGTTATAAGCACATCTAGAAATGGCAAGGTTAGCTCTAGGTTTCAGTAGGCCCCTGAGAGTTGGGAAATGGGATTTGTCCTTCATAGATCTCTGAAGTAAACCACAAACCAATATCTTTATGGTTCATTGAACGTACAAACTCCTTAACCTCCTTAACCTTGTATGATTAAATAGGTAAAAATCATAATTTGTGGCAGGTTTATAACAGTTTTTTTTTAACAGCGTTCATTGTGTGGGTTCAATAATTAATTAATTTTATTCTACGGTTTGTAATGCAAGCAGTGATTATAGCTATGGGGTTTGTGTTATGATTTAGACTTTTTTTGCATTATATGTCTCTTTATTTGTTATGAGGCATATGAGCGTTTTTATTGATTTATTAATTTTTTTATTGAATAACATTTTTTTTAAAACTTTTTTCCTAGTTCCACCATGGGACATGAATAAGCAATCATCTGATTGCTTGTTCATGATAATACTCTGCAAAACTGATGTATTGCAGGGTATTAGCTGTGTCAGCCTATGCACTGCCAGCAGGCAGCCCTGAGGTCCTCATTGGACCTCGAGGCTTCCAGAAGACGGGGGGGGGAGCAACTTATTTGTTTGGGGACAATCCACCACTGGGAGCAGAACATATAGAACTGTTTTTCTGAAATGTTGATGACATTAATACTATGGAAGGGTGGACGGGTAGCCTTTAAGGAGTTTGTAAGTTCATTGAACCATAACCATATTGATATGTGGTTTACTTCAGAGATCTATGAAGGACAACTCCCATTTCCCAACTCCCAGGAACCTACTGAAACCTGGAGCTGACCCTGCCCTCCACCCTCCACACAGGAATTAATTTATCAAAGGGATTCATGACCCACTATAACATCTAACACATGTTATCCAGAGATAGTGAGTCATCAGAGACTCCAGAGTCATTAACTTGGAGGCAATAAACCATCACATTGCCCAAGTATTCTAATTAAGGACCTCTTGTCTTAACTTTGTTATTGCTATTGTCCATTTGTTTACATTTTTTTCATCATTTCTCTGTTTATTGTGTATAATATCTGTGCCACTTCAGAAAGCCTATTATACCTGTCTGGTGAAGGGACCGTAGTTGTCCTGAAAGCTTTCTTGTATCATCTTATATTTCACTTAGCTATTAAAAGGTATCACAATCTCAAGAAGATCAATTTATTTGACCTTATTAGAAATGGTAGAATTGTAAAACATTGTCTTAAGAAGTGTACAATGGATTCTTGTCTTTATTCCCTTTAAGGAATACAAAAGTTTAAGGGGAAGTACATGCACAGTCGAGAATATAAAGTCCCTGATAATTTTAAAGATAAAAGAATTATAGTGGTTGGAATTGGGAACTCTGGAGGCGACATAGCTGTGGAACTGAGCAGGACAGCACAACAGGTTGGTTTTCTCCATGAGAATTTGAAATTCAGCAACTAAAAGATTATTGTTTAAAGGTTGGGGGAAAACACAATTCTCCTGTGTATATTCTGTTTCAATTCCTCACAGTTTTCTATATCTCTGTTAGCTCTGTTATCATCCATAGTTTACTTACAGTGGCTCAGTTAATGTGCTGTGACTATTATGGGCTATAGACCAGTGTTCCCATCACATGACCAAGGACTGATTTTATCTAGAGGAAGTGGACAATGGAAGACAGCAAGCAGAGATCTAGGTATAGTGAGGAATTGATGCAAAAAGTATTGTATTTGTTTTGTATTATTTTATGTGAAGCTGGGGTGTAGAACGGTAGCTTTATTGTGTCATATGTGCAGGCTCCAAGCAGAAGAGCAGATCCTGCCAGAGGGGGCACATACCAGCATGTAGGTATGCTTGGTTTACAATTCATCATCGGCAGCATATCTACAACACTAAATTGACCAACGCGTTTCGTCTTTACGACTTAATCATGGTCCACCATTGTACAGTAGATGGGGAGGAATAGGCAGAATTTAAAGGGGTTGCTGATCGGCGGGGTCCCACTCACAGATGACTAGAATGGGGGACCGATGGGGTCCAATGTATGTGTTGTATCATGGGAAAACCACCTTAAGATGGTACATTAACAAATGTTGCTTGAAAATAGCAAAAGTTGTAGTAAACCACAGCATCTCAAGCATCTGATGCTACAATATGGTAAAAACTTTTCAAACATCCACATGACCCCTATAGAAGTTTCCTTTAGAACTTACAAACAATTCTTTTCAATAACTAAAAATCTGTGATTACTACTGGGTTTTTAAATTCAAACTCCAAACTCCTATGGGGATTAAACTAAATTATATAAAAACAGTGTTCACATTTAGCTAGTTAAAACATTTAAACATCCACAAACTCTTTATCTGTCCATTGGATTTTTCATCCGATTCTGAATTCTCACACTCATCACAATCATCATTAAAATATACATATCCCTCAATCATTATTCTCTTCACATCATCCACACACGTTATTCAACTTAATCAACCATCAAGTTCATTCTCCACAGCGCTGCTTCACACCAGTTTACATAATTCCAGACTATACAATAGCTACAGTTTAAGTACACAAATGTTCTAAATACAGGCGGTCCACTACTTAAGAACACCCAACTTACAGACGATCCCTAGTTACAAACGGACCTCTTGTAATTGGTAAATGTACTTTAGCCCTAGGCTTCAATAAACAGCCTTTCTATGGCGGCGCGTCAGAGGAAGATTGCGGGACATCGGGTACAGCAAGTGATGGTGTCGGGCTGTGACAGCCCAGACCCAGCAGTAACCGCTGGGATCATAAAAACTCTTATCCCGGGTGTTTAACCCATTACATGCTATGGTCAAGCATGAACGCTGCGTGTAAGCATGTCCCCCAGTGGATCGGACATCCCCCCATGAGCTTACTTGGGGATCCGATCCATCCTACGGCAGCCTAAGGGTCCAGCATGGGCACTTGTATTGCAGTGTAAGGGCTTCAACAAGCGATTGGATGAACACTTGTTCAAGCCCAAGGGTGGAAAAGTTAAAAAAAAAAAAAAAATTATTTTAAAATAACAATAAAATAAATAAATCAGCCCAAGTACATATAAAATCCAAATAAAGTATATAAAACACATAAAACAGTACATATTTGGTATCTCCGCGTCCATATCAATCTGTACAATAAATCTAAAACTGAATGATGTAAAAAACATGAAAACTTCCCATAATATACACTGTGAGAAAGTGAGAGGTGTTGTGTGGGAAAACCGCTATCTGTCTTACAGGCAGATGAAATGCTGGTGGTAAAAGCCCTGGGTTTGTCTGCAGTAACCCAAGGGTTAATGCAGACATGATAAGCAGGAATAGTCTGTTTTGTCTGTGTTGGCCTAGCTAACACAGACACATTTGTAATGTCCGTACTGGGCCTGCTTATTATGGAGTAGGGGTAGGCTGGTAGTGGGACTCCTACTCCACCCGGGCTTCGGTCCTAGGCTTTTGTATAGCCCACAGGTGCAGGTCACAGGCCTCGTTAGGGTCTGATTTAGTCTGCAGGCCAGAAGCAGTAGGGGAGGCCCTACCTGGAGAGCTGAAAGCGAGATTGCATTCTCACAGCAAAGGTAACTGAGGGTCTCCTGTCTTGCTGCTGGCCAAGAGCGTGTGCCAGGCAGCCTGGTACCCGGATAGCTAGGGTCCCCCAAATGTATTAGACAGCGCCTAGCCGGGCAGGAATTACTTTTATAATGTTTTTGCATGTGCCTAAGCCAAGGCTGAATTTGTGTTCTGTTTTGCAAGTGTGAATAAACACTTAAGTTGGACTTTTAAACCTGCGTGTGTCACTGCTTCCTGCACTGCTACCTGTCAACTACCAGAGCAATTCCCCACAACACACATATTAATTATATATATATATATATATATATATATATATATATATATATAAATAATTTTTAATTACATACCCTCACAAAAAAATTTCTAAAAAGTGATCAAAAAGTTACGTGCCCTAATGTAATACGACCCGAAAGAACAACTCTTTTCGCAAAAAATAAGCCCTCAACCAGATTTGTCAGCAGAAAAATACAAAAGTTATGCCCCTGAAAAGTTGTCGATAGTAAAAGAATTGTGATTTTCTCCAATATTGGTTTTGCTAAGTAAAAATGAGCAAAAAGTTAAAAACTATATAAATGAGGTGTCACTGTAATCATAGTGAACCAAAGAATAAAGATAGCATATTATTTTTGTGTTCTGGCGAGCGGGGGGAAAAAAAACTGCTAAAAATCCAAAAATCCACCTGCTCTGAATGGCACTGCTTTCATTCTATGCCCAGCTGTCTGCCCATACAGCAGTTTACCACCACATATGGGGTATTGGCATGCTTTTAATCATTTTATGAAACTGTAATTTTTGGTCTAAATAAATGTATTTTCCAAAATAATTCTAAAGTTTCTAAACCACAGGTCCATTATGTTTTAACCCATGTGAAACACTTAAAGGGTTAATAGGCTTAATAGAAGTTGTTTTGCATACTTTGATGGGTGTAGTATCTATAGTGAGGTAATGTATGGGGTTTTACTGTTATTTAGGACTTTCAAAGTCACTTGAAAGCTGAGTTGTCCTTCAAAATGTGAATTTTGGCGATTTTCATGAAAATTTGAAAAATCGTACCTAAAGTTCTAAGCCTCATAACATCCTAAAAAAAGGAGAGGACACATAAAATATTATTCTAACATTCCGGACATGTTAGTTATCTAGCTTTTTGGGTAGTTTAACCATATGACTGGACAGCAAAACATTTCTGTAATGGGTGCCCCTTTGACCCTTGTCTCTTTGACGGCTGCGCTCCCAGCGTGACTCACCTCACCTGGATCCAGTAGCTTCTAATGCTGCTCCCTTCATGCGCCCCTGCCGCATAGGGGACTCGTGCACTGGCTCAGCCAGATTTAAAGGTCCAGCGCGCCGATAATTGGCACTGGCCAGATGCCCTTCTCTATATATTCCCAGCCCCTTTCTGTGTTCCCTGTCAGATTTATCTGCTGCAATAAGCAGCTTTTTCTAAGGCTGTAAGGCAAAGACCCATCGCTTACACCTGCAGTCTGTGCTTGCACCGATCGCGGGTGTCAACCACTTGTCTACCACCAGTAAAGATGCCACCACCACTTAAAACATGGCGGCGCATGGGCGCCGCCATTTTTATTGAGATTGACGTTCGGGGGAGCAACATCAGGGGGCGGCGATCGGTTGACATGACAGCCTCTGGTCTTTGTCAGACCCGAGGCTGCATGGTTTCTCAAGATTCATTACAATGAGTCTGTGGCAGTCAGCCTATGCAAAGACCCCATATACTCTAGTGGGTCTAAGAAATAGTGAAATAAATAAAAAAAAAAAGTTTAAAAAATGTTTATGAAATATTAATTCAATTCACTCCCCCCCCTTTCCTTGGAACTGATATAAAATCTTATTAACAGTAAAAATCAGATTAGGCATTACCCCATCCCAAAATGCCTGATCTATCAAAATATAAAAACGTTTTTACCTGCGGTGAGCTTCATAACGGAAGCGCCCAAATATCCAAAACGCAACTTTTACACCATTTTACATGACAAAAAAAAATAATAAAAAGTGTTCAAAATGTTGCACGGTCCTCAAAATGGTAGCAATGAAAACATCGCCTCATTTTGCAAAAAATGACACATCACACAGCTCCATACACTGAAGTATGAAAAAGTTATTAGCGTCAGAGGATGGCAATTTTTTTTTCAGACATTTAATTTTTGAAAATGTATTAAAACACAATAAAGCCTATGAAAATTTGTTATCACTGTACCAAACTAAAGAATGGAGTGGAGGTTTTATTTGTAGCGCACAGTGAAAGTCATAAAAATTGAGCCCACAAGAACGTGATGCACATGTATTTTTTTACAATTTTTCCACGTTAGGAATTTTTTTTACTGCTTTCCAGTACATGGCATGGAATAATAAATAACATCACGGAAAAGTAAAATTTATTGTACACAAAATAAGACCTCACAAAGCTCTGTACACAGAAAAAGGGGTTAAAGGTACTCAAAAAACAGTTGGTGCACACTTTATGAGCAGCACCGGGTGACCCAGATTAAAGAAGACTGTGTGCCAGTAGTCAATAATCTGGCGCACTCTGGACATTAGTGAGGCATAGTGTACTATGTTGATAAAACCATTATATCTGTCCAATGTGAATGAGCATTTTCTTTGTGATTAGGTATTTCTAAGCACAAGAAGAGGTGCTTGGATTGCAAATCGGGTTTCTACTAATGGCTATCCTGTGGACATTGCAAAGATTTCTCGATTTCTAAGCTTCCTTCAGAAAACATTTCCTAATTTTCTGAACTACATGGCAGAAAAAGCGCTCAACCAAAGGTTTAATCATGGCAACTATGGACTCCTGCCTCAGCACAGGTAAAAATAGAGCTAGCAGTAGTTAATTATGTTTACCGTATGACAAATTTTAATTAAAGGACACCTACCACCCCGATTCTACCTATAAAGGTAGTCCCGGCTATCTTTTAGAAAACTTTAATGCAGGCATATGTACATTGTTTTTATGCGGCTACTGGGGCGTGGAATAGCCGGACATGAGGCTACTAGTCGCGGCTACTCCACGCCCCAGTAGCCACGTTACTCCGCCTACAATTTAATCTTCTGCGTGCAGCTCCTCGTACCTGCGCGCCTTCGGCTGCGCGGCCGCGGCTCCGAGGCCGGAGCTACTGCGCAGAAGGCCGCAGATGCCGGGGGACTCGGACGAAGATTAAATGGTAGGCAAAGTAACGTGGCTACTGGGGCACGGAGTAGCCGCGACTAGTAGCCTCATGTCCGGCTACTCCACGCCCCAGTAGCCGCATAAAAAAATTTACATATGCCTGCATTAAAATTTTCTAACAGATAGCCGGGAAGTGAGGATTAGCCCAAAAAGGGCTAATCCTCACGTCCCATTCATCCACCTACCACCCGTTCTGCCTTTATAGGTAGAATCGGGGTGGTAGGTGCCCTTTAATGGAAAAGCCTTTAAACGCTGTACAGTGGACCAATCAGTCAAAATATAAAATAATGCTACATATATCTGAACAATCCAAACATATAGCAAATTTTTTCAGCATGGAAAATACTATGCAGTTCAAATGAAAAATGCAACATGTCAGTTTTCTGTTGCAGATTTGCTCTTAATTTCCATTTAAGTCAATAAAAGGTTGAAGAGCATATACTCGAGTATAAGCTGACCCAAATACAAGCCTAGGTACCTAACTTTAACACAAAAAACTGGGGGAAAAACTGTTGACTCAAGTAGATGCCTAGTCTGGAAAATGCATTGGTCACAGACTCCATCCAGTATATAACGAGTCAGCCCACCCATGCTCTTTATTCTATAGCTATCCAGCCCTCTGACCCCCAGTATATAACCAGCCACCATATGCACCCTAGTATATTGTCAGCCAGCCCATACCCCTCAATATATAGCCAGCCCTTGCCCCCAGTATATTGATAGCTAGCCAATGCCCCTAGTATATAGCCAGCCAGACCCCTGCCTCCTAATATATAGCCAGAAGCCCATGTCCCCTAGTACATAGCCAGCAGCCCCTGTCCCCTAGTATATAGCTTGCGGTCCATGTCCCCTAATATATAGCTAGCCAGTCAATGCCCCCTAGTCCATAGCCAGCCCATCCCCCCAGTATACAGCCAGCCTGCCCATGCCCCTGGTATAGTCATCCCCTTCCCCCTAGTATATAGCTAGCAGCCCATGCCCCCTAATATAAAGCCAGCACCCCATGCCCTCTAATACATAGCCAGCAGCACTTGCCTCCTAATATATAGCCAGAAGCCCATGCTCCCAGTATATAGCCAGCCCTGCCCCCTAGTAAGTGTTCAGAAGCCCATGCCCCCATTAGATAACAAGCCCGCCCATGCCCCCAGCATATAGCAGCCCAGCCCCTTAGTATATAGCCGTTAGTACATAGCCAGAAGCCCATGCCACCCAGTATATACGTGATGCAAATCTGGAACAGATATTTGTTGTTTTAAAAAAATAAAAAGTCAAATAGTGACCTCATAACAACTAATAGGCTTATTTAGTTTTGTGGCTATAGATTCTGACATAAGCTATATTTGATAGGTAACAGATCGTCACAATATAAATACATGAATGTACCTGAATTCACCTATAGGCAAACAGCATTTCATATAAAACAAAATAACACTTCATATAAAACATAAAATGAGATCTGTGTAAACAGTGTAAATAGGATCACAGGTGGGGCTATAATGAAAGGTGGCACTGTAGGACCCTATTGCCAACCTTTTCAGGAAAAAAAAAAAAAGTTAAAAATACTTAATTTCTGTATTTTTATAAAAAGTGTGGAATATAGGAGAGCGATATATAAATGTCCTTCACTTGCAATACGGTGAATTGTTGAAAATATCTTCATAGGCAAAGAAATAACTTTGGTTGACTTTGTTATATAGTGGCCTTAGTCTATGCATCAAGCATTTGTTCGTATGCCTTAAAGTTTATACAACTCACTTCTGCCGGCCACAGTCAATATTGTATTGTTATGATGTAGGATATGTGGCATTGGATATATCATAATCTCCTCTATAAATGTAAAGACTCATGGTTCTTGACTTTCGGCACAATCCGGATTTGTTAGGTCTGTGTTGATATGAGTCGGCCATGGCACTCTTGGCTCCAGCAAATAGTCTCAGCATTGCTATGTGTCCTGTGCGCCTGCGTCTAACCCCAACACAGCTGGTCGAGGTCCTGATTGTTCCGCCATGCACGGCCAACACCTGATGTGGTAGCTTAATTGAAGCTGTGAAACAATGTGTATCTTTTTAGTTGCCGGCAATGTATTCCTTGTCAGTTATCCACATTGGAAACTATGTTTTTTCCATACGCGTTTCAGGTGGCTCTGTTCTATTAAATATAGCTTATGTCAGAATCTATAGTCACAAAACTAAATAAGGCTATGAGTTATCAGGTCACTATTTGACTTTTTAATTCTTTTAAAACAATAAATATTTGTTCCAGATTTGTGTCACGTGTCTGGTGTAGTGCAAGTTAGTGCTAGGTATTTATTTTATGGTTGCATATTTGTTTGGTATAGGTCTGTCCCCTGCACATTACTGATAGCACCTCCACTAACAAACCATTTGCATATACTTTTTATACATTTTTGTTAAGTGTATATTGGGAGGTAGGATAGTGCTGAGTACAGTCTTCTTGACCCCCCAGTATATAGCCAGCCAGCCCTTACCCCCTAGTATATAGCCAGCCAGCTTATGCCCCCCAGAATATAGCCAGCAAGCCCCTGATCCTAGTATATAGCCAGCCAGCCCATGCCCTCCAATATTTAGCCAGCCCCAGTCCTCTAGTTCATAGCCAGCAGCCCCTGCCAACAGTATATAGCTAGACCCCTGCCCGAGGTATGCCCAGCCTATTAAAAAAACAAAAAAACAAAAAACACCTGTACTCACCTCTCGGATGCTACCATCGTTGTGCACACACTATGATGTCAGCAAGTAGCTAATGTAATGGTGTGTGCAACAGCAGCATGCAGGAACACAGAGCTGGAGGAGTGCAAAAAAGAATGACCTGCGGGTGGGCATCCGAAAGGTGAATACAGGGTTTTTTTATAGACTCGAGTATAAGCCGAGTTAGATTTTGTCAGCACATTTTTCATATTCGAGTACATACGGTAAGTTTCAGAATGTATGACCAGAACTACCTCAAAATACTTGACTAAATCCACTTGTGTTACATGACAATTTGGCCATGGATTTTGGTACATAAATCTGGACCATTTCAATTTCCACTAAAGGATCTGCAAGTTGAGAGATAGACTCTGGTCCTATACACCCAAACCATTTTTGGCACAAATTAAACGGCCATAAGATTTAAAAAAATTTTTTGTAAATCTGCATGATTTTTTTGTCTATTTTTAAACCAGTTTTTAATTGAATTTAAAACCAATTTTAGAGGTTAAAAATATATGTGTAACCGTATGATGGTTTTGAGAAATGACTGGTCTTTGAAAACAGGGTTGGAGGTAGAGTGCACTTACAACAATTTTTGATGCAAATTATTTCATTATTTTAATATTCCTTTACAGATATAATAGCCAACATCCAACTGTCAATGATGACCTCCCAAATCGCATTATATCAGGATTTGTTCAAATAAGGCCAAATATCAAAGAGTTTACAGATACCGGGGTCATCTTTGAAGATGGGACAGTAGAGGAAAACATTGATGCAGTCATTTTTGCTACAGGATACAGTTTTTCTTTCCCTTTTTGTGAAGAATCTGTGATAAGTGTTAAAAGCAATAAGACGCCCTTATACAAATTTATGTTTCCTTACCATTTGGAAAAGCACACACTTGCAATAGTAGGACTCATTCAGCCAATTGGAGCCATTATGCCAATTTCAGAACTTCAATCTCGCCTTGCAACTCGAGTTTTTAAAGGTATTACATTATATAATAGTCTTTTCAGTGCAAGCTTTGTCCTACTGGCTTTTTCTATAAAAACATTTGCTTTCCACTTTATTTAGCCATAGAGAAATTAAACCCCTGTGGTCAAGATTTCTTGTTGGGAATTTAATGAGAACATGCTTTTTACACATTTCTTACCTATGGCAAAGGAAAATGGTCTCTGGTGATATATTAAGATTATTTGCGTACCTTTGCATAGATCAAAAGTACAAGTAAACAAAAGAAACTTTCTTTTTATTATCATTTCTGATTCGGACTGAACGTGGTATTTAACTTTTAAATTGTGTTCCAAGCCCTATGTTTAAAATGCACTACAAAAAAGATGGTAAACTCCGACCTGAATGGGGTAGCGACACATTCACGATTTCAGGCGCACAATCTTAGTGAATAGCCGCACGCTGCATTATAGATGGACAATGCACTTTCTGTGAACCTGTAAGTAAATGTGCTTCTCTTTTAAAATGGTCTTTAAATACCCTCCCAACTTCCGTATTTATTCTGTCTTGCTAGCAAGATGGATAAAGGCTCACTGAGGTATTAGATTACATGGAAGTTTTATGGAGGAGGGAGGAGAAGCAGTAAGTCATAGAAGCAAAGTCTCCCGTCAGCAGCTCTGAAATGACACAGCCATATAAACATTTCAATGGGAATGCAGTTGGACAAAGAAGATAAAAAAATCAAGTAATGACCAGAAACAGTATCATCTCTTAGCTGCTGAGCTATAAATTACCACTCAATGCCATGATGGTACAAAGCTGTGACTGTGCTGATACAGATACCCAACATATTATATAGTCAGCATCTGGCTCGCACACCCAGAGTTTAAGCTAACTTTGATTCTGACAGATTAAACCTATACATTGTGTGATTGTTATTGATCATGCCATTGGATTACAGCGAGCAGCGCGCACCTCCCGCCGGACCACTTTATTCATCCGGATAGTAACCAGTGGCGCTGTCCCTATATCCTGCTCCAGCACTCCGCAGGATTGCAATACTTTTTATACAGTACTCCCCTCTGTTATACCCCAAAGCATTATATCCAGTGTTATATGCTTATGGACCTGATGAAGAGGACAATTCGTCCTTGAAACGCGTCGTCCGCCATTGAAAAAATAAACCTATTATATAAGAAAAATTCTTTATATTCCTTCGGAGTTTACCTCCATATTACTTTTTAGCTGTAGGGGCAGCGCGTACGTACCTACCTGTGTATTTCTTTGGACCTTTTTGTCTAATCGCTACCTACCTATTTGACCGCAGACACTCCTGCGTGCCACAGGGTCCGCAGCAGCCCCCCACATCTTCTCTCTACCCTTCCCTCCATATCTCACCTTTATTATCCTACCACTATATACCCTCAAAACTACTACCCTCCCCCCCTAAGGCGCCACGTGCCCCCACAATACTATATGTTATTGATCATGTCATTTTAAGGGTGTGGTCCCTATTTAGCTCCCTTGGCACCCCAAGGGGATGACACGGGAGCCTAAAAGACCAACAGTGACCTGCAGGGTGTCATTTTTAGACTCCTGCCACAAAAAGGGCCTAATGTGCATCTGCTAAAATAAGCAACATACTGAAGTTTAGACAGACCATTAGCAATATATTGACCATGCACTCAAATGATGTCATGTTAAAAAGTATTGGGGGAAATTTGGCCCAGTAGAGAACATGGTAGCAGAGATTTCAGATGCAGTGACACAAGGTACAGTCCAAAACAGGTCTTGCTTGCGTTTATTTCAACAGCAGGCACAAAATCAAACAGCCTTCACATTCAGGCATCAAAACATAAACAAAATCCTACCTGTCTGGGTGCTAGCTTAAAACAGAGTTCCCCTAACTCACCACTTAGACATATGGATGTCGCTGCTCCAGGCACAGAAGTCAGGGCTGTGTGCTCTCCAGCCTCCTTTCAGAGCCAACTCTCTCAGCAGCTTTATGCAGCTTGATTAGCCTGCTACCACCATCTGTGTCCAAGGTGCTGGACAACACAACCTGCCCATAAACCCTTTCACACTCTGCGACAGATATATCTGGTAGGGTCTGTAGGTGTACCCGGATGTGGGGTTCGGTTATGATGTCTTGCTTGGTGACTGAAGTATGACTCAGTAACTTGGAGAACACATCGACGTTTCGGAGCACAAACTCCTTCGCTTCCTGAAACTTGGCCCTGGAGAGGGATTCCGAGATCCGTACTTCAGGCACCTTGGCATTGGGTAAACCTACCTCCTATGTCCCATTCTTGAGGACAGATACTTTTTCTACTCCCACGGCTATCAGGGACTCTCTTTCCCTCCATGGCTTTAGAAGGTTCACGTGGTATATCTGTTTGGGCTTCCTCCTCCCTGGCTGATATACCTTGTAGTAAACCTCTCCTACTTTCTCCATGGCCTCATATGGACCTTGCCATTTCGCCAAGAACTTACTCTCAATGGTGGGCACAAGAAATAACACTCTGTCGCCTGGGTTAAAGGTCCTGAGTCTAGCTGATCTATTGTAGACCCTACACTGGGCTTCCTGTGCCCTTGTCATGTGCTCCTTTACAAAGGGGCATCACCGCCGCTATGCGGTCCTGTATAAGAGGGATGTTTTCGATCACACTACGTTGGGGCGTCCTTTCATGTTCCCAGTTCACCTTAGCTATGTCCGGGAAACCCTTCGGAAATGGCCATATAACAGCTCAAAGGGTGAAAAAAACCTGTGGAAGACTGAGGAACCGCACGCATGGCAAACATCAGAAAGGGCAACAAACCATCCCAGTCCTTCCCAACTTTGCTGACCCCCCTCTTTAGCATCCCCTTCAAGGTCTTGTTGAACCTCTGGACCAGGCCGTCTGTCTGAGGGTGATATACAGAGGTGCGAAGCTGTTTAACCTGCAGTACTTTACACATGTCCTTCATTACTCTAGACATGAATTGGGTCCCTTGGTCAGTCAAGATTTCCCTGGGGAGGCCTGTGCGGAAGAATACCTGGAACAGCTCCCTAGCAATGTTTTTGGAGGAGGTTTTTCTTAACGGAATCGCCTCTGGATACCGCTTAGCATAGTCAAGACTAACCAGGATGTACTTGTGCCCCCTTGCGGATTTTCTATGGGGCCAACCAAATCCATTGCAATCAGTTCAAAAGGCACCTCTATGATTGTTAATGGGACCAGAGGACTCCTGAAGTGGGACACCGAGGCAGTTAGTTGACACTCGGGGCACGAGCTACAATACTGGGTTACCTCCTCCCCCACCCCGGGCCAGTAAAATCTCAGCAGGATCCTCTCTCGGGTCTTCTCAGCACCTAAGTGACCTCCAAGCACATGTTTATTTGCCAAATCTAGCACCAGTCTATGGTGAGATTGGGGTACTACAAGCTGCTTAATCTCCTCGCCCCATATCTGGTGAACCCTGTACAACAGTTCCCCAACAGTCGCCATTCAGGGGTATATTTTGTCAGCCCCTGGTATTTGGAGCATCCCATTTATCACTTTAACATTCTCCTGTGCTTTAAACAAGGTAGGGTCCTAGAGCTGTGCAGCCCTAAAATTTTCACGGGAAATCTCAAGGTCCGGCATGTTGGACACCTCCTCTTGACCCTTGGCCTCACCAGCTACGACCTCTAGGGGAGAGAATTCATCACCTGGGGTCACCCCTACTGCTGGTGTGGGTACTTTGGCCTCAAAGGGTTCGAGGGACAAGACCGGACATATGTCCATGATGTCCACTATCTTCAATAGCACCTGAGGTGGGTCTTTGTCTCCAGAGGTCCTAGAACACCAGTAATTCTCTGCTGGTAATAGCCTCATGAAACAGGGTCCCCACCACCCCCACTTCATGGGTGATAGTACCATAAGGTGTATGTAGGTTGATGATGGCAGTGGGATACTCGCATGTATCCCCATGTATACTTAACACTCCCACTTTACGCCCACTGTATAGTCCAGGATCAACCAAAGTTCCCCGCACCAGGGTGACCAGGCTCCCTGAATCTAGCAAGGCTTCCGCCGTGTGACCACTGATTGTGACCATACACACTTGGGGTTCTACATCCGTGACCGACTCTGCTGCCAGAACTGGCCGGGCAAACAGCATGGACTGGTTGCAGTCTATTGGCTCCACTGACAGGGGACAGTTGGCAGCGATACAGCCCATTTCACGGCATCGCCAGCACTGGATACGGCTGGGACCTATGTCACGGAACCCCCTCCCAACCTGACCCGTTTCCCCTTTTCTGCAGTAGCAGTTGTACCAGAGGGTTTGGTGGCCTTGTCACTGACACTGCTCCGTGTGGGAGAGGTAAGTAGAAGATCCTCCGTAGCCCGATGTCTCTCTATCAGGGACAAGAGTTTCTCAGCATCGGTGGGACCAGCCTGTCCAACCCATCGCTGGAGCGGAGAGGGCAGAGAGAGGGTGAAATTCTCAAGAACAGCTCTCTTGACCATCTGTGCTGGGGTGCAGTCCTCGGGCTGTAGCCACTTCCGGAAAAGATGAATCAGTTCATGCATTTGGGAGCGCGGGGTCAGTTTTTCTGAGTATGCCCACAGGTGGACCCAGCTGGAATGAACTTGTAAGGGCGCGTTCACATGTTCCGCTAGCGCCACGTTCATAACGCGACGCTAGCGCACAGGGGGCGGAGTTTGGGGTGATTGCATATGCGTTTCCAGAGAAACGCATGCGATCAAATTATTAATCGCATGCGTTTCCCGGGAAACGCATATGCGATCGGCCCGAGCCCCGCCCGCTGTGCGCTAGCGTCGCGTTATGAACGTGGCGCTAGCGGAACATGTGAACGCGCCCTTACAAGTTCATTCCAGCTGGGTCCACCTGTGGGCATACTCAGAAAAACGCGTTTAAAATTGCAATAGCTGAAGAGTGATTTGCCTAATTAAACAGCTATTTACACGTGTGTTTACAAAACGCAAATGTTAACTATTGCGTTAATGCATGTGTTAACATTATGTTAACAAATGCATGCGCTAATGCTATGTTAACACATGCGGTGTTCACAATGTGTTAACTGTTGCGTTTTGTAAACACGTGTAAATAGCTTTTTAATTAGGCAATTCAATCTCCAGCTATTGCAATGCGTTTTTAAACGCATGGGTGAAACGCAACGCAATTTTTCTTTTAAACTCTATTAAAACTAGGTTTTAATTATTTAATGGATTCAGTAAAGTTTTCTTAACCCCTTAACGCTCTGCGCCGTAGCTCTATGGCGCAGAGGTATAAGGGATGTATGAAGAGGGCTCACGGGCTGAGTCCTCTTCATACAAAGGTGGGGGTTTTTGCATTTTGCAGAAAACCCCCACCGCTAATAACCGCGGTCGGTGCTTGCACCGATCGCGACTATCAACCATGTGATTGCCGCCGGCAAAGTCGCCGGCGGCGTTTAAAAGACGGCGGCGCGCAGGACGTCATCGGGGGGCGGCGATCGGTTGCCATGGTAGCCTCGGGTCTTCTTTTGACACGAGGCTACATGGCTTCTGCAGATTCGTTACAATGAGCCAGAAGTATTGCAGTATATGGTAGGAGCGATCTGACCATCTAGGGTTAATGTACCCTAGATGGTCTAAGAAATAGTGGAAAAAAAAATGCGAGGCGGGAAATGGCGCCCAAATGTCCAAAATGCGACTTTTACACCTTTTTACATAACATAAAAAATGAAATAAAAAATTACCAAAATGTCGCACAGACCTCAAAATGGTAGCAATGAAAACTTTGCATCATTTCGCAAAAAATGACCCCTCACACATCTCCGTGCACCAAAGTATGAAAAAGTTATTATCGTCAGAAAATGGCAAAAATTTTTTTTTCTTTTTTGTACACATTCGTTTAATTTCTGAAAATGTATTAAAACACAATAAAACCTATATAAATTTGGTATCACCGCGATCGCACCAAACCAAAGAATAAAGTAGGCGGGTTATTTGGAGCGAAGAGTGAAAGTCGTAAAAACTGAGCCCACAAGAACGTGACATATGTGTGGTTTTTCCACATTTGGAATTTTTTTTCAGCTTCGCAGTACACGGCATGTTAAAATAAATAACATTATAGGAAAGTAAAATTTGTTACGCACAAAATAAGCCCTCACACAGCTCTGTACACGTAAAAATGAAAAAGTTATGGATTTTTGAAGTTGGAGAGCGAGAAATGAGCCAAAAAACCCTGCGTCCTTAAGGGGTTAATGTTCTGTTAAGTATTGGATATTTATTTACATATTGATGAACATATGGTAATGGGTATTGTCGCTTAACTTTCCTTTTCTATTTACAGGTTTGATACAGCTGCCAGATAATAAAGAGATGACCATAGATATAGTAAAGAAAAAGTACTTAATGTCTAAGCGGTATGTTATAAGGCAAATGTACATGCAAGTTATGAGCGGTTAAATGTATGGCGCCAACACTTAGTAAAAGGATTCAGTGCTTAAATAATTTCAACATACAGTATGGTTTGTTACTTTTATAAGTAGTTCTAGAAGGTACATCAAACCCTCCAGTCACCAGATTCTCCATTAGAATGTGTGTGTGACAAGTATATAATGGGGGGGGGGGGAGCATTGTGACAGGTATATAATGTGTGTGGGGGGGGGAGCATTGTGACAGGTATATAATGTGTGGGGGGGGGGGGGGAGCAGTGCGACAGGTATATAATGTGTGTGTGGGGGGGGGAGCAGTGCGACAAGTATATAATGTGTGTGTGGGGGGGGCGGAAGCAGTGCGACAAGTATATAATGTGTGTGTGGGGGGGAGAGCAGTGCAACAAGTATATAATGTGTGTGGGGGGGGGAGCAGTGCAACAAGTATATAATGTGTGTGTGTGGGGGGGAGCAGTGCAACAAGTATATAATGTGTGTGTGTGGGGGGGAGCAGTGTGCCAAGTATATAACGTGGGGGGGGGGGACAGTGTGCCAAGTATATAACGTGGGGGGGGGGGACAGTGTGACAAGTATATAACGTGGGGGGGACAGTGTGACAAGTATATAACGTGGGGGGGACAGTGTGACAAGTATATAACGTGGGGGGGCAGGGTGACAAGTATATAACGTGGGGGGGCAGGGTGACAAGTATATAACGTGGGGGGGGACAGTGTGACAAGTATATAACGTGGGGGGGGGCAGTGTGACAAGTATATAACGTGGGGGGGGGGACAGTGTGACAAGTATGTAACGTGGGGGGGGGACAGTGTGACAAGTATGTAACGTAGGGGGGGACAGTGTGACAAGTATATAACGTGGGGGGAGGCAGTGTGACAAGTATATAACGTGGGGGGGGGGCAGTGTGACAAGTATATAACGTGGGGGGGGCAGTGTGACAAGTATATAACGTGGGGGGGGGACAGTGTGACAAGTATATAACGTGGGGGGGGGACAGTGTGACAAGTATATAACGTGGGGGGGGCAGTGTGACAAGTATATAACGTGGGGGGGGACAGTGTGACAAGTATATAACGTGGGGGGGGGACAGTGTGACAAGAATATAATGTGGGGCGGTGCAGTGTGACAAGTATATAATGTCAGGGGGGGGGGGCAGTGTGACAGGTATATAATGCGGGGAGAGGGCAGTGTGACAAGCGGAGCTGGTACCAGAAGCAGCGGCTGTCAGCTGTCTATCAACTCCGATCGCGGGTGTTAACCCCTTACACGCCGCGGTCAAGCATGACCGCAGCATGTAAGGGTGTTGCTGCTATGGATCGGATCCCCCGTGCCGCTTACCGGGGGATCCAATCCACTTCTGGGCAGCTGCGAGGACTGCCATGTGCCCCGGAGCTGCCCGATCTCCGAGGCACGTTCCGAAAAAAGATAATTTTTAATTAATATCTTTTAAAAGTATATAACGTGGGGGGGACAGTGTGACAAGTATATAACGTGGGGGGGGGACAGTGTGACAAGTATATAACGTGGGGGGGGGGGACAGTGTGACAAGTATATAACGTGGGGGGGGGGCAGTGTGACAAGTATATAACGTGGGGGGGACAGTGTGACAAGTATATAACGTGGGGGGGGGACAGTGTGACAAGTATATAACGTGGGGGGGGGACAGTGTGACAAGTATATAACGTGGGGGGGGACAGTGTGACAAGTATATAACGTGGGGGGGGGACAGTGTGACAAGTATGTAACGTAGGGGGGGACAGTGTGACAAGTATATAACGTGGGGGGGGGCAGTGTGACAAGTATATAACGTGGGGGGGGGGACAGTGTGACAAGTATATAACGTGAGGGGGGGGCAGTGTGACAAGTATATAACGTGGGGGGGGGGGACAGTGTGACAAGTATATAACGTGGGGGGGGGCAGTGTGACAAGTATATAACGTGGGGGGGGGACAGTGTGACAAGTATATAACGTGGGGGGGGGACAGTGTGACAAGTATATAACGTGGGGGGGGCAGTGTGACAAGTATATAACGTGGGGGGGGACAGTGTGACAAGTATATAACGTGGGGGGGGGACAGTGTGACAAGAATATAATGTGGGGCGGTGCAGTGTGACAAGTATATAATGTCAGGGGGGGGGCAGTGTGACAGGTATATAATGCGGGGAGAGGGCAGTGTGACAAGCGGAGCTGGTACCAGAAGCAGCGGCTGTCAGCTGTCTATCAACTCCGATCGCGGGTGTTAACCCCTTACACGCCGCGGTCAAGCATGACCGCAGCATGTAAGGGTGTTCCTGCTATGGATCGGATCCCCCGTGCCGCTTACTGGGGGATCCAATCCACTTCTGGGCAGCTGCGAGGACTGCCATGTGCCCCGGAGCTGCCCGATCTCCGAGGCACGTTCCGAAAAAAGATAATTTTTAATTAATATCTTTTAAAAGTATATAACGTGGGGGGGGGGGACAGTGTGACAAGTATATAACGTGGGGGGGAGACAGTGTGACAAGTATATAACGTGGGGGGGGGGACAGTGTGACAAGTATATAACGTGGGGGGGGGACAGTGTGACAAGTATATAACGTGGTGGGGGGGGACAGTGTGACAAGTATATAACGTGGGGGGGGGACAGTGTGACAAGTATATAACGTGGGGGGGGACAGTGTGACAAGTATATAACGTGGGGGGGGGACAGTGTGACAAGTATATAACGTGGGGGGGGCAGTGTGACAAGTATATAACGTGGGGGGGGACAGTGTGACAAGTATATAACGTGGGGGGGGGGACAGTGTGACAAGAATATAATGTGGGGCGGTGCAGTGTGACAAGTATATAACGTGGGGGGGGGACAGTGTGACAAGTATATAACGTGGGGGGACAGTGTGACAAGTATATAACGTGGGGGGGGGGCAGTGTGACAAGTATATAACGTGGGGGGGCAGTGTGACAAGTATATAACGTGGGGGGGGGGCAGTGTGACAAGTATATAACGTGGGGGGGGGGACAGTGTGACAAGTATATAACGTGGGGGGGGGGACAGTGTGACAAGTATATAACGTGGGGGGGGACAGTGTGACAAGTATATAACGTGGGGGGGGACAGTGTGACAAGTATATAACGTGGGGGGGGGCAGTGTGACAAGTATATAACGTGGGGGGGGACAGTGTGACAAGTATATAACGTGGGGGGGGGACAGTGTGACAAGAATATAACGTGGGGGGGGGACAGTGTGACAAGAATATAATGTGGGGCGGTGCAGTGTGACAAGTATATAATGTCAGGGGGGGGGCAGTGTGACAGGTATATAATGCGGGGAGAGGGCAGTGTGACAAGCGGAGCTGGTACCAGAAGCAGCGGCTGTCAGCTGTCTATCAACTCCGATCGCGGGTGTTAACCCCTTACACGCCGCGGTCAAGCATGACCGCAGCATGTAAGGGTGTTCCTGCTATGGATCGGATCCCCCGTGCCGCTTACTGGGGGATCCAATCCACTTCTGGGCAGCTGCGAGGACTGCCATGTGCCCCGGAGCTGCCCGATCTCCGAGGCACGTTCCGAAAAAAGATAATTTTTAATTAATATCTTTTAAAAGTATATAACGTGGGGGGGGGGGACAGTGTGACAAGTATATAACGTGGGGGGGGGGACAGTGTGACAAGTATATAACGTGGGGGGGGGGACAGTGTGACAAGTATATAACGTGGGGGGGGGGACAGTGTGACAAGTATATAACGTGGGGGGGGGACAGTGTGACAAGTATATAACGTGGGGGGGGGGCAGTGTGACAAGTATATAACGTGGGGGGGACAGTGTGACAAGTATATAACGTGGGGGGGGCAGTGTGACAAGTATATAACGTGGGGGGGGACAGTGTGACAAGTATATAACATGGGGGGGGACAGTGTGACAAGTATATAACGTGGGGGGGGGGACAGTGTGACAAGTATATAACGTGGGGGGGGACAGTGTGACAAGTATATAACGTGGGGGGGGCAGTGTGACAAGTATATAACGTGGGGGGGGACAGTGTGACAAGTATATAACGTGGGGGGGGACAGTGTGACAAGTATATAACGTGGGGGGGGGACAGTGTGACAAGAATATAATGTGGGGCGGTGCAGTGTGACAAGTATATAATGTCAGGGGGGGGGCAGTGTGACAGGTATATAATGCGGGGAGAGGGCAGTGTGACAAGCGGAGCTGGTACCAGAAGCAGCGGCTGTCAGCTGTCTATCAACTCCGATCGCGGGTGTTAACCCCTTACACGCCGCGGTCAAGCATGACCGCAGCATGTAAGGGTGTTCCTGCTATGGATCGGATCCCCCGTGCCGCTTACTGGGGGATCCAATCCACTTCTGGGCAGCTGCGAGGACTGCCATGTGCCCCGGAGCTGCCCGATCTCCGAGGCACGTTCCGAAAAAAGATAATTTTTAATTAATATCTTTTAAAAATGCTCTAAAAAGTGATAAAAAAATGTTCCGCACTGTAAAATAAGCCCACTAAAAAGAACAACTCTTCTCGCAAAAAAAAGCCCCTAACCAGATTTGTCAGCCGAAAAATAAAAAAGTTATGCATATGAAAAGATGGTGATGCTAAAATGAACAAGATTTTCTCCAACTTACTTTTTATTCAGTACAATTGAATAAAATACACAAACCTTCCACATATTTGGTATCCCTGCGTCCGTATCGATCTGCATAATAAAACACAATCATTATTAGTTCCGCAAAGTGAATTCCGTAAAAAAAAAAAACCCAAAAAGCTCCAAAATAGATAATTTTTAATTAATACCCTATAAAAATGCTCTAAAAAGTGATTTAAAAATGTTATGCACTCTAAAATAAGACCACTAAAAAGAACAATACTTCTCACAAAAAATAAGCCCTTAAACAGATTTGTGAGGCGAAAAATAAAAAGATTATGCATATGAAAAGATGGTGATGCTAAAATTTACAACATTTTTGCCAAAGTACTTCTTATTCAGTAAAAATGGGGGGAAAAAAATACAAAATCTATATAAATTAGGTATTTTCGTAATCGAGCCGACCCATAGAACAAAAATAGTACACTATTTTAAAGGGGAAAAGAAAAAAACACATAAAAAATTTAGCAAAAATTGATGATTTTCATTTCCTCCACCAACAAAGAGTTAATAAAATCTCACCAATTAGCTATAGATACCCCAAAATTATGTACCAGAAAAGTGCATCTCATGTGGCAAAAGAAATAAGCCCCTATAGGTCCACATTAAAAAAGAATAAAATGATAGCCTGTACAATGTGACAAAGTAAATCTGATCTGCATGGCGCCTCCTTCCATTCAATGCCCGACTGTGCGCCCATACAGCAGGTTACCACCACATATAAGGTATTGGTATACTCAAGAGAAATTGGGTATCAAACTTTGTGGAGCCTTTTTTATTTAATCCATTGTAAATGTTTAATTTTCCACCCAAAATGAGTGTATTGTGAAAATATATTACAATTTGTAGACTGCACCTCCATTTTGTTTTAACCCCTATAAAACACCTAAAGGGTTAACAAACTTCTTAAAAGTGGTTTACGAGTCTAGCTATTATTTAGGCCTCTCAGTGTCAATTAGAAGTTGAGCAGGTCCATCTAAATACAGGTTTTGGTGATTTTACAAAAAATGAGAAAAATGATACCTAAATTCTGAGCCTCATAACATTCTAGTAAATATGTGGAATCTTAAAAATCCATGCCAATATAAAGCAGACATTTGGGAAATATAAGTTATGAATTATTTGGGTGCTATGATCATCTGCATCAAAAGTAGAGAATTTAGAACGTTGAAAATAAAGAATTTTTACAAACTTAGTTTTTTTCATAACTAAACACAAAAGATTTCATCCAAATTTTCAAACTAATTTGAAGTACAACGTGTCACGAGAAAACAAACAGTCTCAAAATCCCCTGGATATCTTATATCGTTTCAAAGCTATAACCACTTATAGTGACACAGGCCAGATTTGAAAAATGGGTCTGCGTCCTTAAGGCCGGTGCCACACGCACCGCTTTGTCTGCATTTGAAAACGCAAACAAAGCCGCGCCTACCGGGGCAGGCCACGGCCTGATCGCATCGGCGTTTCTATGGAAACACCTGCGATTGGGAACGAGCCACTGGTGTTTTGCATTAATTTAATGTTAACCCCTTAGCGCTCTGCGCCGTAGCTGTACTGCGCTGAGTCCCGCGATTAGCGCTCAGCGCAGTACAGCTACTGCGCAGAGCCGATGCCGGTTCAGCGCTGTATAGCAGCCGAACCGGCATCGTTAGCCGCGGGATTTCAGCGGTAATTTACCGCTGACATCCCCGGCTAACACCCGCGGTCGGAGTGGGCTCCGATCGCGGGTGTTTAACCTGTTAAATGCCGCGGTCAACGCGACCGCGGCATTTAACATGCCTTCTGGGGGTCTTTACCCCACGATCGGCCCCCCCGCACCGTTTTCGGGGGGGGGGCGATCGCTGTTTTGGCTCCTCTGGGGTCCGATCGGGACCCCAGAGAAGCCTGGAGGGTTTACCTTTAAGATGGCGGCTGTGACGTCATCTTAAAGGCAAAGTGTCAGCCTATGCATCTGCATAGGCTGGCACTGATAATACCCTGCAATACATTAATATTGCAGAGTATTATCAAGAACAAGCAATCAGATGATTGCTTGTTCATATCCCATGGTGGATCATGTAAAAAATGTACAAAATAATGTTTTTCAATAAAAAATTACTTTATAAATCACTAAAAATGCCCATAAGCCCCAAAACATATAAAGAGACATATAACGCTCAAAAAAGTCTAAATCATAACACAAACCCCACATATATAGTATCACCGCGTCCGTAACAATCCATAGAATATAACTAAATAACTATTGAACCCATATGATGAACGCCGTAAAAAAAAACCGCCAAAAACCTGCCAAAAATTATGATTTTTACCTATTATATCTCACTAAAAATGCAATAAAAAGTGATCAACAAAACATATGTACTCCAGAATGATATTATGGCAAAGAACAACATGTCCCGCAAAAAAAACAAGCCATCAACCAGCTCTGTAGCCAAAAACGTAACAATGTTATGCCACTTGGAAGACGGCGATGCAAAAATGATAGATTTTTCCCCACATTAGGGTTTTATTTGGCAAATTTAGTAAAACATAAGAAAAAATATTCATGTCTGGTATCCCCATAATCGTATCGACCCATATAATAAAGATAACAGGATTATTAGGCTATACGGTGAACACGAAAAAAAATAAAAGTAAAAAATCCAGTACAGAATTGATGCTTTTCTACTCATGACCTCAAAAAAAGTTCCTAAATTTTCAACAATAGGTGATACCAACCCCAAAATGGTAACACTGGAAAAAGCATCTCGTCCCGCAAAAAAAATGCCATCACATGGCCCAAATAACGGAAAAGCGAAAATTTTATAGCCTTCAAAAGGGGGCAACGAGAAAACTAAAATCCTGGCAGCTGCAGGGTGCTCCTTCCCTTCTGCGCCTCACTGTGCCCCCATAACACAAGTCACGGCCACATGTGGGGGGTCGCTGCACTCAGGAGAAATTGTAGAACAAATTTTATGGTGAGTTTTCTCTTTTTATCTTTTGGAAATGTGTAAATTTTAGGGCTAAATGAACATATAACCGACAAAATTTGACCATTCTAAATTTCACCGCCATTTTGATTCAATTACTATGAAGATCTCAAGGGGTTAACAATCTTTGTAAATGCTGTTTCTGATAGTTTGAGGGGTGCAGATTTGAAAATGGGATGGTTATATAGGGGGTTTTGTAGCTAAATATGTAAAATTTGATTTCAAACAGTATTTATCCCCAAAATAGTCAATTCCGAAAATACGGAAAATCGCTATTCGATTTGTAGTCCGCGTGACGTCAAAATAAATTATCCAAACATTTCAAAAATTATGAAAATGTAAAGTAGACAAATGGGAAATGTTATTCTGCAAGTTATTTAGGTGGTAAATTTATCTGCCTGAAAACGCGGTGATTTAGAATTTCGAAAATGGCAAATTTTTCTAAAAATTCATCATTTTTTTCTTTTTTTTGTAAATAAGCGCAAAACTTATCAGGCAAAATTTACCACTAAAATGAAGTACAACATGTGGGGAAAAAACAATCTCAGAATCGCTTTGATAAGTAACAGTGTTCAAAAGTTATTACCACAGGAAGAGACACTCGTCAAATTTCAAAAAAAAGTTGCGAGCCTTAACCTGCAAACAGGCTGCGTCCTTAAGGGGTTAAAACAAAGTCACTAATAAACATAAACAGCTTTCTTCAGCAGGGTACAAAAATGAAGGCAGAACATAAAGTTTTTCTTCAGG
The DNA here is from genome assembly GCF_040894005.1 of Engystomops pustulosus. NCBI lineage: Eukaryota > Metazoa > Chordata > Amphibia > Anura > Leptodactylidae > Engystomops > Engystomops pustulosus. The sequence goes on from NC_092420.1 coordinate 46,085,435, forward strand.
CTAAAGGCTTTATCATCACCATATCCTCACCATACAGTCTGTAAAGTTACAGCAGAGTCCTCCAGCGTCTCTAACCCAGTCCTGAGACAGCAGCAGGAGAAAGACACCAGGCCAACACTTCAGGCTTGGAGCCACACACTCTCAGCACTGCTAAAACTCCAGGATAATAATTGCAAGGCAACACCTGGCCTGGATACATGGGAGCAGTCATCCCACCCAGCTCTCAGACTACTCTAGTAAAAGCCGTTCCCCTCCAACTGCAGCAAGCAGCTATACTACTTTTAAATAAGGATCAGAAACCTAAGGTTCCTGACAAAGATTAGTGGCCTACTTCACTGAGGTCAGGCACCTCAGTGACACGTATCGGCCCTCAATCACGATATCCTGTGTGATTTATTGCTAATTTATTGCTTTATTTTTTATTGCTTTATTTATTTGCAATAAATCAGTATTGAATTTTAAATACTGTACCGTGGAGCTGATTTTGTGTTGAGCGCTACTTCACCTTGCTCCAACTTTGCAACTCTGAGCTGCAAGCTGGCTGCGTGATACTACCCATCGGTCTACCCCTGGGCGGATAAAGGTAGCACGAAGACTAGCGCCGGAAATCTCTCATCACATTTTATATGCACAATCCTTTGTGCCACAAGGTGGGCACCCCTCTATTGTTGTTTAAGAACACTATTGAGTCGTTACTATATTACATGAGGAGAGCGCTTCTGTCTCCCTTTTTTGTCTCCCATCCCCCTCCGGAGACTCGGGATCTGAACGCTCATCGCCCATTCAGCCCCAGGCTCGCTCTCAGGTTCTGGCTGTGTGACAAATATATAATGTCGGGGGACAGTGTGACAAGTATATAATGTGGGGGAGGCAGTATGACAAGTATATAATGTGTGGGGGGGGCAGTGTGACAAGTATATAATGTGGGGGGGGGGCAGTGTGACAGGTATATAATGTGCGGGGGGGGCAGTGTGACAAGTATATAATGTGAGGGAGGCAGTGTGACAAGTATATAATGTGGGGGGGGGCAGTGTGACAAGTATATAATGTGAGGGAGGCAGTGTGACAAGTATATAATGTGGGGGGGGGCAGTGTGACAAGTATATAATGCGGGGGAGGCAGTGTGACAAGTATATAATGTGGGGGGGGGCAGTGTGACAAGTATATAATGTGGGGGGGGCAGTGTGACAAGTATATAATGTGGGGGGGAGGCAGTGTGATAAGTATATAATGTGGGGGGGCAGTGTGACAGGTATATAATGTGTGGGTGGGCAGTGTGACAGGTATATAATGTTGGAGGGCAGTGTGACAAGTATATAATGTGGGGGGGGGGCTGTGTGACAGGTATATAACGTGGGGGGGGGACAGTGTGCCAAGTATATAACGTGGGGGGGGGGGACAGTGTGACAAGTATATAACGTGGGGGGGACAGTGTGACAAGTATATAACGTGGGGGGGGGGACAGTGTGACAAGTATATAACGTGGGGGGGGCAGTGTGACAAGTATATAACGTGGGGGGGTACAGTGTGACAAGTATATAATGTGTGTGTGTGGGGGGGAGCAGTGTGCCAAGTATATAATGGGGGGGGGGGGCAGTGTGCCAAGTATATAACGTGGGGGGGGGGACAGTGTGCCAAGTATATAACGTGGGGGGGGCAGTGTGACAAGTACATAATGTGGGGGGGGGGCAGTGTGACAAGTATATAATGTGGGGGGGCAGTGTGATAAGTATATAATGTGGGGGGGGCAGTGTGACAGGTATATAATGTGTGGGGGGCAGTGTGACAAGTATATAATGTGGGGGGGGGCTGTGTGACAGGTATATAATGTGGGGGGGCTGTGTGACAGGTATATAATGTGGGGGCAGTGTGACAAGTATATAATGTTGGAGGGCAGTGTGACAAGTATATAATGTTGGGGGGCTGTGTGACAGGTATATAATGTTGGGGGGCTGTGTGACAAGTATATAATGTGGGGTGCTGTGCAACATATTTAATGGGGGGAATGTGGGGTGCAGCATGACATGGATGTTATGTGGGGGTTGAGGGGAATGTGGGGTGCTGGGGGACATGGATATAATGTGGGGTGCAGGGTGACATGGATTTTATGTGGGGTGCAGCGTGACATGGATGTTATGTGGGGTGCAGAGTGGGATAAGTACAATTACTTTCTTGTACCGCCAAACCCCTTTAATGATGAAGGTCACTGTATATGTTAGTGGGTCAGTAGCTTAGGGTTAGTGGGGCTGGGTTTAGTTGGCTTTGGGTTAGTGGCCACTTATAGGTTTCTGATAGTTGCGTTCACACACTGCATTGGAAATTACATTTAGTAACACAATTTGGGGATGAGCGTCTCCTGATGTGTACAATGCACATTACAGCGTTTCACTGTAAACACATATGTGATCAGGAGAATCTCCTCCGCACTGCACTGGATTCACCTTCCTAAATGTAATTCAAGTGCAGAGTGTGAACACAGTCAGAGGCCACATTCTGATTCAAATGATTTGGGCATCAAACACATCTCTATTCTGTAAGTAGTAACATGTGTTTTGTCTTTTAACCTCTTTAGGACTCTGAAGGCCCTTTTTCGTTTTTGCATTTGTTTTTTAATCCCCTCATTCCAGAAGCACTAACTTTTTTATTTTTACGTTTACAGAGATGTATGAGGGCTTGTTATCTGCGGGACAAATTGTACTTTTTAGTGGAGCCATTTAATATTCCATGCAATGTACTGGAAAGAAATGGCAAGTACAGTGAAACTGACAAAAAAACACTTTTGTGTTTTCTTGTGTGCTCTGTTTTTAAGGGTTTTATTCTGCATTCCAAATGACACTATGGGGCAGATTTACTTACCCAGTCCATTCGCGATCCAGCGGCGTGTTCTCTGCGGTGGATTCGGGTCCGGCCAGGATTCATTAAGGCAGTTCCACCAGGTGGTGCTGCTGCGCTGAAGAGCATCGGAATGCACTCAAGTTCACCGGCCTATTCCTAGTGAAGGTAAGTGCAAGCTCCACGACACATTTTTTTTTTTTTAAATGCGGTGGTTTTTCCGAATCCGTCGGGTTTTCGTTCGGCCACGCCCCCCCCGATTTCCGTCGTGTACATGCCAGTGCCGATGCGCCACAATCCGGGGCAATTCATGGGAAATCGGGAAAACGCGAATCGGGCCCTTAGTAAATGACCCCCTATCTCTTTTTTCTTTGAGTCTCTACGATCACAGGGATACCAAATTAATATAGGTTTTATTAGATATAAACAGGCATTTTAGGATGCAGCGATACCTGTCATGATTATGACTTTTACTGTTTATTTTATAAGTGATCTAGGGAAAAAAATGCTTTAAAATGTTCCTTTTTTTTCAATTTTTTTAAAAAAATTTTACCATTATTTCAAACCTTCCAGGGTACTGATTGCTAATATAATATACTAAAATACTACTGTATTGCAGTATATAGCAATATTACTACTGATCTTTGCTGGCTATTAGAGATCATTACACATAGTAAGCCTACTAGTCTCAATGGGACTGTAAACTGCCATGGCTACCGATCGCCAGGAGGAGAAGTTTGGGAAATCAAGAGGATGCTGGAGCAGCCTGGAGTACAGGAGGAGGAAGCTGGGGGACAGGAGGAGGAGGCTAGAGGAGGCTGGGGGACAGGAGGAGGCTAGAGGAGGCTGGGGAACAGGAGGAGGAGGCTGGGGAACAGTAGGTGGCTGAAGGAGGAGGCTGGGGGACAGGGGGAGGGGGATACTGAAGCTTGCTGGAGGACAGGAGGAGGCTGGAGCAGGCTTTGGAACAGAAGAAGGATGCTGGAGCAGGCTGCGGGACAGGAGGAGGAGGCTGGAGCAGGCTGGGGGACAGGAGGATGCTAGAGGCGGCTGGGGGACAGGAGGAGGAGGCTGGAGGACAGGAGGATGCTAGAGGAAGCTGGGGGACAGGAGGAGGCTGGGCTACAGGAGGAGGATAGAGGACAGGAGCCACAGAAGGGGGGTGGCGGACAGGAGCTTCAGGAGGAGGATGGAGGACAGGGACCACACCATGTGAGGAGGGGTGGGGGTAGGAGTACAGATAGTATTATGTGTAAGTTTGGGGAGATAAATAAAAGTGGAAAACCAAATGTAAAGGGAGGATAAAATTAAAGAGGGGTTTCATATGTTGCAGAGTTGCATAAGGGGATATTATATTGGTCCATTGGAAGGGGGAAGGCAGGACCACGGTAAGGCAAGACTTCGGGAAGGCAGGACCTTGGAAAGGCAGAACCTCGGGAAGGATGGCTGGCAGGACCTCGGAAGGATGGCTGGCAGGACCTCGGAAGGATGGCTAGCAGGACCTCGGAAGGATGGCTAGCAGGACCTCGGAAGGGAGTAGGAGGAAGACAGAGAAGTCTAAAGCACAGGTTGGTATGTGCGCGCTGCCCCTTTGACTATAATGGAAAGGTGGACTCCAAGGTATGTAAAAACCAATAAATACATAGATATACCATTTGTAAAAAATGCATAAATATATATACACATTGTTATCCAGAAATTCATAAAAACAATAAAAATACATATATGTTTATGTGGTTATACAAGGATTTTAATAAGAAGGACTTAAAAGGATGGCATTGTATACAATTAACAGATGCAAAATAATAAAAATATATACAAATATATAAATATATGAGCCTTATTAAAAATATTTATATAAGAATAGTAAAGAAAAAAGGCAGGATGAAGGAGTCAGCAGTAGAAGTAGCAGCTTACCTGGATGCAATGTTTGAATGATATCAGCAGGAGGGGTTAGTATAGCAGGTAGATGGAGTGGTGCTGTGAACCTGAATGTGATAAGGGGAGGATATAAATGGATGAATAGGAGGAGCTGAATAGAGGGAGGTAATGGAATGGATGTTACCAGGGCAAAGCCGCTAGCAGTTGGCAAAGAAACTACTTCTCTAGATGGAGAGAGTGTACTACTAGGATCTCGGAAGGACGGCTGGCAGGATCTCGGAAGGACGGCTGGCAGGACCTCGGGATACAGGACCGCCACAGGATTACTGGACCACCACAGGATAACGGGAACGCCACAGGAACACGGGAACACAGAGATGTCTGGAAACACTCAGGAAACTCGGAGGCATCTGGAAACACTCAGGCAACTTGGAGGCGTCTGGAAACGCTCAGGAGGCTCTCTCTTCAGCAGAAAGACCTGAAGATCCAGCAGGGGATGCTGGGAGTCACCAGGCTATATAGCTGAGCCGGGAATGCCAGCGCCAATAAGGAGGACGCTGGCCCTTTAAATTCTTGGAGCAGCAGGAGAGCGCAGCCTAGTCAGAAGGCAGACCTGCAGCCTGGACGGGACCGGGCCGGAGCCATCAGGAGCCAGGAAGGGTAAGTAGCAATCCGGAGCAGGGCAGCGGCAGGCATACGGTGGTGCACGGGTGTACCCGCGATCCGAGACATGGACCCGTGACAATGGGTAAAGTATTCATGGGATGAAATCACTGACAGCTGCATTGTAAGAGCACTTCAAACATCAACCTGAACAAGAAGGATTAATTTAACTATTGCTAAACATGAGAAATTGGTGTCAATGATTCAACTAATATTGGAGGCAGCATGAAATTCAGAGTTAGAGAAGTTGTTGATTTCTTGTTCAACAATAAATATGAATGATTGTTCATGGGGACTCTGGACACAGGGAGGTGTGTGAGCAGGATGACGTGAGACGCCATTCTGGCTCCTCCCCCCTCTATGTGGCACGATCGCAATATGCCGCTTTAAAACGCTTAAAGGCTGAGCTAATCTTTTAACAAAATCTACTAATTTGGAACCCTTTCCATGGGCTTACATCTAGAGATATGTTGTGCTGCTTTACTAATACAACCTTGCCAACCCGTGTCAAGCCTCAATGGATTGCCGTTTTAGTGTGAATTAACACCGAGTTTTTGATTTACTTGCATGGATGCCTGTTTGTAATATAAATGACTAATGTCTATGTGACTAACATTGGTCGTAACCAACTTCACCTTCCTGACATGGACCATTTTTTCAAATCTGCCCTGTGTCACTATAAATGGTTATAACTTTGAAAAGCTTTAATATAACCAACTGATTTTAAAATTATTTTCTCGTGACACATTGTACTTCATGTTAGTTGAAAAATTTTGGTGGTATGTTTTGCATTTATTTATGAGAAAATCAGACATTTGGTGAAAATTTGGAAAAATTCTCGATTTTCGAACTTCAAAATGTTCTACTTTTTCCACACATAGTCATAACCGCAAAAAAACTTAATAACTAACATTCACCGAATGTCTACTTTATGTGGACATGGTTTTTTATGCATACTCTTATTTTTGTAGGATATTATGGGCCTTTGAACGTTAGGTGCGATTTTTCACATTTTCATAAAAACGCAAAATTTTGCTATTGAGGGACCTGCTCAGGTTTCAAGTCACTTTTAGAGGCTTAAATAAAAGTAAAACCCCATAAATTACCCCATTAAAGAAACTACACCCCTCAACATATGTAAAACAACTTTTGTGAAGTTTGTTAACACTTTAATTGAAAGTAAATTTTTTTGGGCTAAATTAATGTGTTTTTCAAAAAATGTACAAATTCTCAGTAGATAAAATTCCAAAACGCTCCACAAAATTTGATACCCAATCCCTCCTGCGTATAACAATACCCCATATGTGGTGGTGACCTGCTGTATGGGCACACGCCAGGGCATCGAAGGGAAGCTGCGCCATTCAGAGCAGATTATGCATTGTCAAGTTTTATTGGCTATACAATCTTTATTTTTTTGGCAATTTGGACATATAAGGGCTTATTTTTTGCGACATGAGATGCACTTTACAAATAGTTGCTGAGATTTTATTAACACTTGAATGTACGGGTGAAAAGAAAATTTTGGTTTCCTTTCTTTTTGTATTTTTTGGGGGCCGTACACCTTACACTATGATTACGGTGATATCTCATTTATATAGTTTTTCATTTATTTTTACAATTTTACTGGAAAAAAAACGAATATAGAGGAAATATCATTTGTTTTTGCATCTTTTCAACTTTAATATTTTTTGGTTGACAGAGCTAGTTTAGGGTTTATTTTTTTTACGTTTTGAGTTGTCCTTTCAAGTGGCACCATTTTGGCACACAAAACTTTTTTTGATCACTTTTTAGAACATTTTTGTGAAGAGATTTTATGAAAAATGTACATTTTTGGCGAGTTTTTCATGTTTTGTTTTTACGGCGTTCACCGAGCGGGCCCAATAATGTTTCTGAGTTATTGTAAGGATTGTTACGGACACGGTAATACCAAATATGTGGGGTTTTTTGGCGATTTTTTAACTTTATTACATGTTTATAGGGAATGTTTGTGTTTAGGGGACTTTAACATCAAGGATCAAATTTTTATTTTTTTTCTCTCCCCCAATTTGTGCTAACTTGAATGGTGTTTGATTGTTATTGTCTCTCTATAACAACGGTTACATAATCCTATATATGTGCTTGATAGGGACAAAAGGTCAAGGTTAACCTCCGGCCGCAAGGGAGGTAAGCAGAAGGAATAAAAGGAGGGGAGAGAGATATAAACAAGGGAATAAGTTAAGAAAAAAAAAATAGGATATTGTGGTAAAGCTGTGACAGTGCTTCTTTGGCTATATTTGCAGATAAAAAATGTTTTTATCCGGCACTACAATTGGTTAAGAGCCGGGGCATTGGGATGTTGAGCACTGAGAGGGGCAGTGGTTGACCTTTACCTTACGGTATATTGTCCCTGAATGTATTTATTGATTCAATAAGGGGTTGTGTAATAGAAGGTGAAGTAGGCTCCCTGGCATATCATCTATCTAAAATGCTATTCAATAGGGGTAAGGGCGCACAGGTGGGAGTACTGCAGTATTCGGATAGATTGCGATATTGCTCATAGCCGACAGCAAAAAATGACTCCTAAAAATCGTAAATTTGCGGGAGGGGGCTCCCCGAAGGAGATTAAGGACCGCACTGGGTCCAAGAATGGGACATCAGCCAAATTGGATAAAATTTGGAACTCCCCAGTCACCAAAACAAGAAAGACAGCGAAAGTAGCCCAGGACGAGAAGACAGTTCAGAAGCCCAGGGATCGAGCGACATAGAAATATCTGTGGGAGGGGATAACCTTAACCCCATTCTATCAGAAAACAGGGGTGATAGTAGGGGAACTAGTGATCCAGGCTGGTACTCTAACCTCAGAAATTGAGTCAATAAAGAAAAAGATGACCAAGTTACAAGAAAAATCTCAAATACAGTGGCCCAGGTGAAGGTTCTAGAAGTGGAAACAAAAGGCATGAAAACAAATTTCTAAAGGATAAATTAACAGATCTAAAAGACCAGTTTCGGCGTTTCAACGTTAGAATCCTGGGGCTACCGGAAGAAGTGGGAAGTGGGTTGGAAGTATTTTTATAGACATAGATGCTAGAGGTAATGGGCCGGAATAGGTTCTCTATTCTGTTTTTGGTAAAAAGAGCCCACCGTATACGTAATTTAAAAAAACACCCGGTGCTACCCCACGTGCTATCTTGTATAAGATATTGGGGCTCATTTACTAAGGGCTCTGCGGCCGCACTTTCGTCGGGTAAGAAAAAAAGAGAGAGAAAAAACTAGCAATAATTTATATATATTTTTCTGAGGTCGCTCTACGGGGAGCGTGAGGGGATATGCAGGAGTTTGGAGACCTGTGAGTATGCACAGGCCAAGTAGAAGGGGACGGGAGGGGCTGGTGGAGTGGAAAGGCAGGGTTTTTTTTCTCTAGTATAAATTAATATGGCAGTATTAATTTATTATCATGGAATGTGAGGGGGTTAAACGATCGTGAGAAAAGATGCATGGTGGAGGACGTTGTTACCCGGCATTTACCGGGAATGATTTGTCTTACTGAAACCCTTTTTACGGACAAGTCATCAGGATGGGTGAATAAAAAATGGGCAGTGACCAGGCTGCATGCATATGGATCTGTCTTCTCTAGGGGTGTTTTGGTTTTAATACACAATAAGGTGGATATTAAGATCATTTCTACCAAGATAGATAAACAGGGTAGGTTTGTCTTTATCATTTGTGATCTGTATTACATACAATGTGTCCTCTCTTTTGTTTATATTCCCCTTCCATTCACATATGAAGTTTGAATCTTCTGATTCAATTTATTGCTGATAAACCGGATTGCCCAACCTTGGTTTTAGGAGACTTAAATGCTTGTATGGATAAATTAATGGATAGGCTGAACATGAAGGGTTCTCATACTGAAGGAAGGAAATTAGGGCTGAAAGAATTTTGTGAGGAATAGAATCTTAAGGATGTTTGGCGAATTAAATATCAGGATAAAAAAGTGTATTTCTGTATATGTAAGTCGTACATACTCCACTTTATCCAGGATTGACTTATGTTTAGCAAATGATAAATTTCTGAATTATATTAAGAAGATGAAATATGAATGAAAAGTGATCTCTGATCATGCACCATTCAATGTATTGGTGAATATGCTGGAGGGGGATGATGGTGACAGGGTAAAATCCTTCCGCCTTAACCCCCACTGGCTTGTGGTCCTGGACAATGCAGCAAAGATGTCGACACTAATAACTGAATTTTTGCAACAAAATGGAGGTAGTAGTAATCCGCTATTAGTATGGGATGCGTTGAAAGCATATGTATGAGGGATGTATTACAACGATATCTCATGGACAAAAAAACAATTCAGGAGGGAGGAAGAGTTATTGAAAAAGGAGGTAGAAGCGAAACAAGAACAGGTGATAGTAGATACATCTCCAAAGTATAGAGATGCACTGATTAAAGCTCAGACGCCTATAATGTATTTGCCCAAAAAATGGCTCAACATAAAAAAAAATTTCTGCTAAATTATTGGCAGCAGGGTCTCTAGGTGTAGGAATCAGGAGGGAAAATTGATTCAGGAGCAAAAGGATATTCTGGAGGCCTTCAGTAAATGTTATACCAATCAGAACTAACCTTCTTGGATGGTGAACTGGATGATTTCCTCGACACCATTCCCTTCCCAGGGTCTGGTGTCGTGGGAGGAAATCCGGCATGCCAAAAATGAAACTCCAGCTGATTCTGCACCAGAACTATATGTATTATCATTTGCTTTTTATAAATCTCTAGACAGTGCATTGATCCCTATTTTAACTCAAGTTTTTTTCCGCAGTATTTAAGAAGGGTATGGTTACGGACTTGGTGCATCTATAGCATTATTTTTGAAAAAATCCGATGGATATGGGAGCATACAGACTTATCTCTATGCTCAATTGCAATGTAAAAAGGGGTGATGCAAAGGGGTGATGGTGGATATAGTGCACCCGGACCAAAATGGGTTCATTCCTGCGAGAGGGACGGATTATAATTTGCACAGGCTGTTTTCTGTGGAAAGTACTGGAAAGGTTTGGTTAAGGGAATGATTTCGTTAAATGGGTATGTATCCTTTATTGCTCTCCATCAGCAAGAATAAGCATCAATGGTAATCTGTCAAACCCCTTCCTCCTATAGCGTGGTACGCGGTAGGGCTTAGTTTCCAAATTTGGTCAGTTCTTGGGCCTAAAAATTAACTGGGAAAAGACGGTTTTATTAGCTTTGGATGGGCTGACCTCGGGATTCAGGTAGATTCCTTACATACGAACAGTGTATTTAAATATCTGGGGGTGATGGTCACAGCAGACCCAGCCAGATATGTGGAATTGAATGTAATCCCAATCTTAAATAAAATGCAACATAATATTTCCAACTGGCTGAGAATGTCATTTTCAAGAGCTAATAGGGTCGAATTGATAAAAATGAATTTACCATTGCAACTGTTGTATCCATTGGCGATATGCCCAGTCTCGATTCCAAAAATTTCTATGTTGACTGAGTTGATATGGAATAGGAAAAGGGTGAGGATGAAACTTTCCACCGTGTGTATAACACTAGACTGGGGATTCCTTGGATGTTTGGCTATTACATCGCAGCCAAATTGAAATTTCTAGTTAGTAGACGGAATTGTAGTGCATTTCAGAGGTTAATTAATTTAAGTGTAGGGCACAGAGATTCGATATTCACGTTATTAGAGAATGAAGAATTGACACAGGGTTCATATAAACATTTAAATATTGCGGTATTGTTGGGAACTGTATAAAGTTTGGAAGGCACTAAAAGAGACGTTGAATCTTGAGGGGATTTTGTCATTTTCCCCTATTTTGGACAATTTCAATTTTGAGAAATTTAGACTTATTACAGAAAAGTACCCTACAAACAAGGGAAACTCAAGAATGATAAAATTAAAAATATTTTCAATTTTTATTTCATATATATTAAAACTGATCAAACATTGATCAATACAAAAGCTAAAAAATGATCCCAGCTAACAGCAAGTCAATTACAATTTTAAACCATGCATAAAATAAAAAACATTTCTTTCTATAATAGATAGCCTGAGCAAGAAGGTAATAACCTACACACTATCTATTATAGAAAGAAATGTTTTTTATTTTATGCATGGTTTAAAATTGTAATTGACTTGCTGTTAGCTGAGCTGTTGAAGTCTCCCCTACTATCTTGGGATCATTTTTTAGCTTTTGTATGGATCAATGTTTGATCAGTTTTAATATATATGAAATAAAAATTGAAAATATTTTTAATTTTATCATTCTCGAGTTTCCCTTGTTTGTAGGGTATTTGATTGGAGTTTAGGGGGGAATTCATCCTAACCAAATTGAAGGACCTATAAAATTTGGGTTATTTATTACAGAAAAGGACTAGGAGGGGATTGATATCCCTCTCACACATTTTTTTTAGAAACACGGATGCTAAATTTAGAAGAAATCCGGGCACAGTTTGGGGAAGGGGAGTTTTTGCTTTAAATTTCTTCAGTTGTATTATGCTTATATCAGAATGGGTGATAGGTGTAGATTAAAGGGTAGGAACAAATATTTTAATTAAATTCCTCGACTACAAAGAAAGTTATATCTTATATATACAAACTAATATTGCGGGCTTGGACTGAGAAGGAAGTCATTCCATCCTGTAAAAAATGGGAAAAGGGCATTGGAAAGGTAAACAAGGAATTCTGGAAAAATTGCTATAGAGGAATTAATATTGACTCGTGTATAAGCCGACTTTTTCAGCACAATAAATGTGCTGAAAAACGTCCCATCGGCTCATACACTAGTCAATATTTAAAAAAAAAAAACTTAAAAAATAATAAACTTATATACTCACTCTCCGGATGTGCCGCGCTGCTCCCCTGATATCCACGCGTCTTCGTCTTCAGTCTTCCGCACCGTCTTCTTTCTTCTGCTGGGCGCCGCCATGTTTTTCCCCGGGGCGACGCCTAGTATGACGTCAACAGCGGCACATCATACTAGGCGCCTGCCGGGGATGATCAATGGCGGCGCCCTGCAGAAGAAAGAAGACGGCGCGGAAGCCTGAAAACGAGCCGCACGGACATCGGGGGAGCAGCGCTGCACATCGGTGCCACCAGAGGGTGAGTATATAAGTTTATTTTTTTTCTTTAATGCTGGGCTGGGCTGTATACTACTGGGGGCAAGCTGTATACTACTGGGGGCAAGCTGTATACTACTGGGGACAAGCTGTATACTACTGGGGGCAGGCTGTATACTACTGGGGGCAGGCTGTATACTACTGGGGGCAGGCTGTATACTACTGAGGGCAGGCTGTATACTACTGAGGGCAGGCTGTATACTACTGAGGGCAGGCTGTATACTACTGTGGGCAGGCTGTATACTACTGGGGGTAGGCTGTATACTACTGGGGGTAAGCTGTATACTACTGGTTGCAGGCTGGGCTGGCTGTATACTGCTGGGGGCAAGCTAAGCTGGCTGTATACTATAGGGGGCTGGTTGGCTATATACTGGAGGGGTCTGTGACCAATGCATTTCCCACCCTCGGCTTATACTCGAGTCAATAGGTTTTCCCAGTTTTTGGTGGTAAAATTAGTGGTCTCGGCTTATACTCGGGTCGGCCTATACTCGAGTATATACAGTATCTGTTCCTCTATGTCCTGGAACCATAGGATGACTAATTTTGTGCATCAGTTATATTACACCCCTAAGTTACTATATAATATGAAACTGAGAGCAAACATTGGTTGGAATTAATAATGGAATAAATTGTTATTTTAACTTCACCGAATTACCATATGGATTTCGGTGAGTGCTGGACAACCCCTCTTTCCTTGGAAAGAATTATTGTTCATGAAAAAATAAGACATCCATTTTTTGGGAGAAAACACAGTGTATATACATATGTATAGCAGCACTCCAAGATTCCATTCAAAATTGTGTAGTAGTAGTAGTACCAATTTTTGCATGTGCTGCTTCCTTTTTTGTATATATGTGTGTATTATAGCTAGATAGTAAGATAGATGTATTTTAACATTTTCTTTTCTTTTAGGTATGTGGAAAGCCAGCGTCATACTGTGCAAGTGGATTATGTGGAATACATGGATGAACTAGCTACACTTGCTGATGTAAAACCCAATCTATTCAGAATGTTCCTTAAAGATCCTCAGTTAGCTTTGTATGTGTACTTTGGACCTTGTACCCCCTACCAATATCGGCTTACAGGCCCCGGGAAGTGGAGTGGTGCCAGAGGAGCCATCCTGACTCAGTGGAAACGTATTATAAAGCCAACTCAGACTCGTATTCTTGAGAATGGCAGTGTAGACACGTCTATTCCACTGATGCTAAAGATCTGTGCTGTTTTTATTGTTCTAACGGCTCTTTTCCTATATTGTTAACCATACATATACATATTGTATACAATACATGAAACTTCTATAAGTTTCACATTTGTTTAAGGATAATCAAGGTAAAACCAAATCTGTTCAATACAATATTATTTTAGGGGTTATTCTCGCTGTGACATTATAATTCTAAATAATTATGTTTTTCTGGAGCATATTTGATTAGTCATAAAAAGCCTCCAGGTTTATAAATAGAATATGTTCATAGGGTAGAATCAGTCAAAAACTATACCAATAGAGCACTGTTTTTTCAAGGTAGTGTACCGTATATATAGCCGTATATATAGGAGCATCAATAAACAGTATACCACAGTGCATATACTTACATGTCAGGGTCTTTGAGGTATTTTCTGTAAATATCCAAAAGTAATGGCACATACATAATGGAAACAGAACTTACTAAAAAAGAAGAAAGGTGATGGAAGTATTTTTAACTAAATAATTGTGTGGATCTGTTATTTAAATGCAACTGCAAATATATAGATGCAAATCTTAGAACACATTTACTAGAAATTGTTCACTTGTAATATTTCTTATGTTACTCGTATGTTTTGCATTTTCTCTGTTAACCAACTTTTTCAGAAGTCCTATTCACCAAACTACTTTTTCTATACCTTCCTGTCTTCCAAGAAGAACTATATTGGTTTATTTCGTCCTCCTCCTCCTTTTTTCAACAATTTTTTTTTTCTTTTTTCATGTTTTCATAGCTTGTCATATTTGCTGCAGCTTCAACTTTGTTCTATCCACATCTGGAATTGTACTGTTTCCATAAACAAAGAAAAAAATGTAAAAAATCAATAAACAGATTCTTCAATACAGCATTTGGGTACTTTCTTTTAACATTTTCTGTCAAAACCAAAATTGTTATGCATTATTTTAACCCCTTATCACCCGACTTGTTTTCAGCTAAATGACTAGACTCTATTTTCAGAATTTGACATGTCACGATAATTGGTTATAACTTTGAAACGCTTTACAATATCCAGGTGATTTGGAAAATGTTTTCTTGTGACAAATTGTACTTCATGTTAGTTGTAAAATTTTAAGTGATAAGTTTTTAGTTTCATTCTAAAAAATAAAAATGTGAAAATGAAGAATTTTCTAGGCAGATAGTTAAAATACCCCAAAAACCTTGAGAACTAACATTTCTGGAATGTCTGCTTTATGGCGAGATTTTTTTATGTGTATTCTCATTTTTATAGAATGTTATGAGGCTTATAATTTTAGGTTCAATTTTTCTTTAATGAAAATTGCCAAGACTCACTTTTAAGAAACAACGTTTGATGGTAAAACACCATAAATTACACCACTATAGAAACTACACACCTCTATGTATGTAAAACAACTTCTATTAACACTTTAAGTGTTCCACAATGGAATGGAAGTAGGATTCAGAAACTTTAGAATTTTTTTTTTTTTCAAAATACATTCATTTAGGACAAAAATTACACTTTCACAATGAATTAAATGATGGAATGCAAAGTTTGATGCCCAATTTCTCCCAAGTGTACTGATACATATCTGTATGTAAACTGCTGTATGGGCACATGGCCGGGCATAGAATGGAAGGAGCGGCATTCAGAGCAGACTTGCTTTGTCACATTGTACAGGCTATAAATTTTTTTTTTTGGTAATGTGCACATATTAGGGCATATTATTTGCGGGATGAGATACACTGTATAGAGAATTCATTTTGGAGGTCTATAGCTTATTCATGAGATTTTATTAACTACTTCAAGAGGGACACAAACAAAATCCTCCATTTTTATTTAGGATTTTTAACATCTTTGTTTTGCCAGCTCACCGCAAAAGTATTTTATCTTTATCTTTCTATGATTCCCTATGATTACGGTGATACCTCATTTATATGCTCATCTTTGCTCAAATTTACAGAGCAAAACCAATATTGGAGAAAATCACATTGTTCTTAGTATCAACAACTTTTCAGAGGCATAACTTCTATATTTTTCTGTTGACAGATTGCTTTTTAAAACATTTTTTGTGAGTGTATTTGATGAATAATTATGTACAGGACAATTTAACATTAACAATGATCAGGAGCTGTCAATATCATTAAAATTTAATAGAGATAAGCGAACACACTCGTCCGAGCTTGATGCTCGTTCGAGCATTAGCGTACTCGAAACTGCTCGTTGCTCGGACGAGTATTTCGCCAGCTCGAGAAAATGGCGTTAGGGTGTTCTATTAGAATAGTGTTAGGCAGGAGTGATTCTACAAGAACCCAACAGCCCTTCTTAGGGCTACAATAAGGTTATATATTTTTTTTTATTTGCTTGTGGCTGGGCTTGCTGGCAATAGTAGTGCAGCTAGTACCATATTGTGAGGAATTTGCAGGGAGACTTGCGACCGTTGTGTTTAGATCTTAGTGACACACATATCCACCTCAAACACCGAAGTGGGACAATTTATTAGGGGTTTGATTTGAATTAGTCTGCTGATTTCTTTTTTTTTACGTTTATTTACTTTTATAACTCAAAGTCATCAGGCACAGCACAAAATCCAGTTGTGTGCTGTCAGTGTAGGTTAAAAACTAGCCATAGCAATAGGATAGCATCATTTTGTTTAAAAAAAAAAAAAAAAAATTTACAGTTTACACTTTAATTTTGTAAATGTTTAACCCGAGGGCTAGGGGTAGAGGACGAGGGCATGGGCGTGGGTATCCAATTACTGCAGGGGTCAGAGGCCGTGGTCCTGCTGATGAGGGAGCAGGGGAATGCCGCAGAGCTACACTCCCTAGGTTCATGTCTCAAGTTACTGGGACTCGTGGTAGAGCACTGTTGAGGCCAGAACAGTGCGAATAGGTGATGTCGTGGATTGTGGACAATGCTTCTAGCCATTTGTCCACCAGTCAGTCTTCCACGCAGTCCACCCATGTCACCGAAATCAGCACTCCTCCACCTCAGCCTCCTTCCCCCCAGTCTGCCCCCTCCCAGCAAAATTTGGCATTTGAACCGGCATAGTCTGAGGAACTGTTTTCTGGACCCTTCCCAGAGTCACAAACCACTTGTCCGGTTGCTGTTGAGCTATTTTCCGATGCACAGGTTTTCCACCGGTCGCAGTCTGTGGGTGATGATGACATTATTGACGTAGTGGAAGAAGTGTGTAAAGAGGTGTCGAACGATGAGGAGACACGGTTGTCAGACAGTGGTAAAGTTGTTGTCAGGGCAGGAAGTCCGATGGGGGAGCAGACTGAGGGATCGGAGGATGATGAGGTGACAGACCCAAGCTGGGTTGATAGGCCAGGTGAACACAGTGCTTATGAGACGGAGGCGAGTCCTATACCAGAACAGGTTGGAAGAGGCAGTGGTGGGGCCAGATGGAGAGGCAGGGCCAGAGCTGGTGCATCAGCGCCAAATGTTTCGCGTAGTCAAGCTCCCGTGGCGAGGGCTAGATTCTCAGAAGTCTGGAGGTTCTTTAAAGAAACACGGGATGAACGACGGACTGTGGTGTGCAACCTGTGCCAAACCAGGATCAGCAGGGGTTCCACCACTACTAGCTTAACTACCACCAGTATGCGCAGGCATATGAATGCTAAACACCCCACTCAATGGCACCAAGCCCGTTCACCTCTGGCCGGGCACACCACTGCTCCTTCCCCTGTGTCATCTGCTAGTCAGCCCCCTGCCCAGGACCCCGGCTCAAACACCTCCCGTGCGAAAACCCCATCTTCGCCTCCACGATCCTCCACAGCATCCACCAGCGTTCAGCTCTCCATACCCCAGACGCTGGAGCGCAAAAGGAAGTATAGTGCAACCCACCCACACGCCCAAACCCTCAACGTCCACATCTCCAAACTGCTTAGCCTGGAGATGCTGCCCCATAGGCTGGTAGAGACCGAGGCCTTTCGAAACCTCATGGCGGCGGCCGCCCCTCGGTATTCGGTCCCCAGCCGCCACTAATTTTCCAGCCCTGCACAAGCACGTGTCAGACAACATCATCCGTGCCCTGACCAACGCCGTTTCTGACAAGGTCCACCTGACCACGGGCACGTGGACGAGTGCTGCCAGGCAGGGCCACTATATATCGCTGAAGGCACATTGGGTTAACTTGGCGGAGGCTGGGACCGAGTCTGACCCTGGGGCTGGTCATATACTGCCGACGCCGAGGATTGTGGGGCGTACCTTGGTCCAGGTCTCTCAGGCCTACTATGCCTCCTCCTCCTCCGAATTACCATCCGTGGGCATGGCGCCATCAGTCGGTAGCTGTAGGCACAGCAGCAGTGCCGTCGCTAAGCGACAGCAGGCGGTGCTCAAACTGCTGAGCCTAGGCGATAAAAGACACACCGCCCAAGAGCTATTACAGGGCATCACGGCGCAGACTGATCTGTGGCTGGCCCCGCTGAACCTGAAGCCAGGCATGGTTGTGTGTGACATCGGCCGTAACCTGGTGGCGGCTCTGCAACTCGGCAGACTGACACATGTGCCATGCCTGGCCCATGTGTTAAATCTCATAGTTCAGTGGTTCCTCAAGACATACCCCAATCTGTCTGATTTGCTCAAGAAGGTGCGCCGCATCTGTGCGCATTTCAGGAAGTCCAGCACAGATGCTGCCACTCTCAGGGCAGCGCAGCGCCCCCTCCAACTGCCCGCTCACTGACTGTTGTGCGACGTGCCCACGAGGTGAAATTCAACATTAACCATGTTATCCAGAGTTTACCAGCAGCGCAGAGTGATTGTAGACTGCCAGATGTCAACTTCCACCAGAATTGGTAGTCAGGTCGGTCAGCTTCCTCAAGTCAACAATGAGGAGTGAACGTGGATGTCTGATATCTGTCAGGTGCTGAGTAACTTTGAGGAGTCAACACAGATGGTCAGTGGCGATGCCGCCATCATCAGCCTCACCATCTCGCTGCTTGGCCTGTTGAAAAACTCTCTGGTCAGCATGAAGTCGGAAGCTTTGCGCTCGTCACAAGAGACGGGGGAAGAAGATTCCCTTGTTGATAGGCAAAGCACCCTCAGGTCTGTTTCTCAGCGCATATCGGAGGAGGTGGAGGAGGATGAGGAGGAGAATGTTGGCGAGACAGAAGAGGGGACCATTGTTCAGCCCTTCACTGTTCAGCGTGTATGAGCAGAAGAAGAGGAGTTGGAGGAGGAGGAAATGGACAGTCAGGCCAGTGAAAGGAGTGAATTCTTGCGCGTTAGTACTCTGGCGCGTATGGCAGATTTCATGCTAGGCTGCCTATCCCGTGAACCTCGCGTTCAAAGAATTTATTCCAGGACTGATTACTGGGTATTCACTCTCCTGGACCCAAGGTACAAGCAAAATCTTTCCACTCTCATCCCTGGAGAGGAAAGGAGTGTGAGAATGCATGAATACCAGCAGGCCCTGGTGCACAAGCTGAAACAGTATTTCCCATCTGACAGCGCTAGCGGCAGAGGGGGGGAATTTCTGCGGGACAAGTAGCGAGGGAGAGTAGGCGAGCAGACAGCTTGTCCAGCACTGGCAGGGGTACGCTTTACAAGGCCTTTGCCAGTTTTATGTCACCCCAGCAAGACACTGTCACCTGTCCCCAGTCTCGGCAGAGTAGGGCTGATCTTTACAGAAAGATGGTGAGGGAGTACTTAGCTGACCATACCATCGTCCTAAATGATCACACAGCTCCCTACAACTAGTGGGTTTCAAAGCTGGACATGTGGCACGAACTGGCGCTGTACGCCTTGGAGGTTCTTGCCTGCCCTGCCGCTAGCGTGTTGTCCGAGCGGGTTTTCAGTGCAGCTGGTGGCATCATCACCGATAAGCGTACAACCTGTCGACTGACAGCGCTGACAGGCTGACGCTTATCAAGATGAATAAAGCCTGGATTTCTCAGGATTTCCATTCTCCACCAGGTGAAGGAAGCTCAACCTGAATAATTTATGCACTCCTCCTCCTCATTTTCCTCCTTCTCCTCCTCTTTGTACACTAAAGCAGAGGAAACTGGCTTTTTTTTGCCAGGCCCAACTGGCTCTAGCTATAGTACTCTATGTATTTAATTTTTCTGGAGGGCCACCTACCCGGTCCTCTGTTTTAAACAATTTTTGGGAGTGCCACATACAGGCACTCAATCTATTTAATTTTTCTGGAGGACCACCTACCTGCTCCTCTTGTTTGAAAACTTTTTTGGACTGCCACATACAGGCACTCAATCTATTAAATTTTTCTGGAGAACCACCTACCTGCTCCTCTGGTTTGAAAACTTTTGTGGACTGCCACATACAGGCACTATCCAAATTAAATTGTCTCCATAGCAGCCTCCACACGTCGTCTTTTTAGCTGCCTCCACACGTTGTCCATAAAGCTGCCTCCATACATCGTCCCCTTATCAAACGAGCTGTGTCAGGCAGAATTTTGGGTTGTTTTTTTATGGCTTCCACATCAAACTTGTTAACTTTGTCGCCACCCTGCTGTGTTATCCACAAAATATACCGGCAAACTTTTATCATTTACCAATATTATTTCAGCGCTTCTTGCGCATCTGTTTACATTCCCCTCACCCGCCATAACCCAAACTTATAAGAACACTACTACACTTGATCTTATACAAAAGGTTCTTAGAAGTGCTGTTTGGGGAGGAGCCGAGAGACAGGGGCTTGGACAGGCGAAAGCTCGCCTGGCAGCGGAGCGCCAGCTCCATCCCAAGATCCAACTAACATAGTTTTAACTGCAGCACCTTTAATCTACTACTAGTTCACTGCCTCCATACATCGTCCCCTTATCAAACGAGCTGTGTCAGGCAGAATTTTCAGGTGTTTCACCAGATACATAGTGGAACTCGGCCCATCTGTCGCCGCCATGCTGGAGACCTGAAGTTGCAATCATAGCAGCGCAATATGGATGCCCCATACTGTCGCTCTTAATCATGGAAGTCGTCTCCATGGCTGCTTCCACATGTCGTCCCCTTATCAAACGAGCTGTGTCAGGCTCTTTTTTTGGGTGTTTCACCAGATGCGTTATGGAACTTGGTCACTATGTCGCCACCATGCTGTGTTATCGACTAAATATACCGTCAACCTTTTGTTCACAAAGGAAATCATTACAGCGCTTCTTGCTCACCTCCTTTGGTGAAGCCTGAGTCCATTTAGGGTATGTCGCCATGACACTCTCTAGCCTGCCGCTGCTGCCGCTGTCTCTGCATGCCGTCCCCAAGAGTGTCAGGGTCAATTATTGGATGTTTTAGACGCTATCTAGCATTCGCTCACTCTGTCAAGATCTATCAGGGGGGGCTGATAGATCTTGATTTTAATATCAATGTAGTGTGGAACAGAGATAAATATTAGAAATAGATAGGCAGCACTGAGCTGCAGACGGAGCTAGCCATCAATAGGCACAAAGTGCTAAAAAACACTAAGTGGTCACCACAATATAGGCTGCTAATGTGAGAATTGAGAAGTTGAAGATAGCTGTAAAAATCCTAGTTTAGGAATATACAGGTTCAGCAAACAGTAAACCAATACTGACACCTACTGTCAGCAATAGACATTTATGCTACAATGTATCCAACAGTCCAATCAGCGGAACATAGCAGCATATGAGAAAAATGTGCTACAATGATTTGAATGTATAACAATCAAACAACTATTATACGCATTACCTGATTGGCCACAATAACACTGTCCACTCATCATTGGGTTTTTAAAGGAGTTTATTTGTTCAAATAACTTAGGTGTACTTTTTACTCTGATATAAAATAAAAGTTACATTTTAATGA
This sequence comes from Engystomops pustulosus, assembly GCF_040894005.1. Lineage (NCBI taxonomy): Eukaryota > Metazoa > Chordata > Amphibia > Anura > Leptodactylidae > Engystomops > Engystomops pustulosus. Next base: position 46,106,914 of record NC_092420.1, read on the forward strand.
CACTCGAATATGGGTATAAATTCTTCGCCCTAGACAATGTTCTATTAAGAAAAGTTAACCCTGTCAAGTGTTTCCTTGTCCTCTAGTTCTGTTTAGTATTGTGGAGTAGAGCACTGACACTTTCTTGCTCGTTATGGGGCTGAAAGCTAGTTGATTGGCTGCAGCTCGGATCCGCTAATTTCTACAGCTGAGACAATGGAGCTTAGTGCCTCTCTTGATGATCCAGGCCTTACATGTGCACCTGAAAGTAAACTATAAAGCTTCCACCATGTCAATGAGCAAAGTCTATAAAGTGTGTGGATGCCTTGACACATTCAGTTTTTCAGATGCAGTATTGATCTCTAAACCGAAACCAAGCGAAAAAAGAGGACTAGCAGCTTTATATGTTCTCACTCATTATGATAGACAACTGCTTCAAAAACTGCATCTAAAAAACTGAAAGTGCAAACGCACCCTCAGGTAATAAACCAAAAAGTAAATAGAAAATTGTGTAACTTTTCATCAAATAATTACATTAATTTATAGAAACTGGACTACCACTTTTATCTCGCCCTGTGTACAGTCTGGCTGCTGTTAGAAATTTTCTTAATACACACAAAGCTTAAAGGAAATCTACCATTTGATTTGATGCATTATGAACTAAACATACCCTGAGAATGCTGTAGCTACACTGATGCAGGATCATATCTTGGTTAATCCCTGTGCTGAGTGGTTTTGCTGATAAAACAGATATAACATTATGATAATTAAGCTATGTGGCTTCTATATCTGCTCTGTAATTCCAAGCTCCGTAAGCCAGTCTGTCCCAGCTTTCCCAAGGTCCTGAATGGTATAATTGTTTTTTCAGCAAAACTACTCAGTTCAGGGATTAACCAAGATATGATTCTGCATCAGTGTAATAAAACCATTCTCAAGGTATATTTGGTTCATAATGCATCAAATCAAATGGTAGGTTTCTTTTAATATTAAGTGCAAAAAGATATTGGGATAAGAAACAAATAGCAATTCCCCTTTAAACAAAACTAGCAAAACGCCCTTTGAGCTTTGCACATGCATGGCACATTTCCATTTGGATAGTGCAAAGGCAGTTCTGGGTTTTATCCCAGTGACTGGTTATTACACAATATCCACATCTTCACAGCTAGAATCAACAAGTACGGCAAGAAGAGCTGCAAAGAGCTGCAAAGAAGGTTTTACTAGTTTACCAATACTAATCTAAACTTTTATTTTTCAGATCGGTAACATCTAAAGAAATGGTGCAGAAAATTTGTATAATTGGGGCAGGTTCTAGTGGCTTGACTGCAATAAAATGCTGTCTAGATGAAAATCTACATCCTACATGCTTTGAAAGTTCTGATGATATTGGAGGCTTATGGAGGTTTAAGGTAAGTGAATCACAAAGACCTTGCTCATAAAGTGCAGTTCAGCTTCTTCATTATTTAAAGGCAAGAATAAGACTTAAGCTTTCCTCCATATGTTTCTTTTATAAATTTCTATAGGTTTTTGGCTATCAATATAAAACATTAAAAAGCAATGCATGAGCTCAGCTGTACATATTTGTTATACATAGAAACATGTTATTTTTTAGGAGAACCCAGAAGATGATAGAGCCAGTATCTACAAATCTGTTATCATAAATACATCTAAGGAGATGATGTGCTTCAGTGATTACCCCATTCCAAATGATTTTCCAAATTACATGCATAACTCCAAAATTATGGACTACTTCAGAATGTACGCAGAACATTTCAACCTTTTGAAATACATAAGGTTCAAGGTAAATACAATTACTTGTATTTCATTTCTAATGTAAATGTGTCCTCATTTACCTTTCCACTTTTCACAACAATTGTGAGATGATTATACAATCCTGTCAGGAAGTGCATGTTGTTTTCCAATGTGTGGCCACCCAGTGGTTATTTTGTGGATTAAACCATCCAAGGCTTTAAAGGGGTTGTACAGTTGAGACTTTCAGATAATCGTAAGTCACTCACTTCACTGATTCAATGTTATTAGCAATTCTAGGGAGTTTTAGAGATAATGTTATATAAAGTTATAAGGTCACCAGGTGTTTATAGTCACCCATCTCCAGGGAAATGACAACTTCACAGTCCCGTGGTAGGCAGTGTTAATCATCCTATGTGCCCGCTCATGTGCTGTACACAGTGAAATTCGCTGTGCAGCTTCCTTCCTTGCTGCTGTGCTGTGCATTCTGTGCATGAGCACACTCTGCTTGGTGGGAGCCTAAGCATGGGACTTGTAGTCCCAATGCAGAGTGTGGCAGCCATCTTGCTTCCTCAGTTCCTGCCTGCCTTTGCAAAAATAGCAATTACCAAAAAATTTAAGAGGAAGTTATAGTAGCAGATGGTGTAGAGGATGTATTTATCACATCCAGGAGTTTATTTTGGAGGTTCAGGGATGTACAATCCCTTTAACTAATCTGTTTTAATACTTTATTGAACTTGTAACTTGACAGACTTCATTAACAAAAGAAGAAGAAACGGAAGAGTGGACACTTTTAAATGCATGTATAACATGTGCAACCATTCTGCTTATTAAATATAATATTTTTTATGCAACGTTTCTCACAAAAAAATATGCTTCAGTTGTTCTGCTGAACCACAGTTATATCAGAGTTTCATCTTTCAATTGCAAAGATTTGTCAGTGACATCAGCATCAACCATATGATTTAGACCAGGAGAAGGTCTGGATGCTTGCTTTCTCCTATATTCTATCAGATGTTGGTCATGTCTTCCAAAGTGAAAACTGTTCCCAAAAAATCAGGGAAAGGGTAACAGACTAATAAGGCTTACAAGGATCAAATAAGCCTAAGTGGAATGAACTCCATACTGCCAGGTCATTCCTCCCCTATACCACAAACCACTTCCAACATATCTCAGTCTGACCTGCCCAAGTGAAGCAAAACATTGGGGCACATTTACTTAACTGGTCCCTGCACGATCCCCGAGGTGCGTTGTACGCTGGAAACAACATCTGCCGCGATTCATGAAGATCATGCGCCCGAGTTCCTGCATGTGTCGCTTCCCCGATTAGGTCCGCTGGAGTTCACCTTCTTTCTGGTGCATGTAAGTGCATGGCTTGTGACACAAATTGCTTTGTTAAATCCCGCAAGTTGTCCCAATCCGTCGGATCATCTGACGGCCCACCCCCTGATTTGTGTTGCATGAAAGCCGACGCCAATGAGCCAAAATCTGATCGCATGTGCCAAAAAACCTTTCTAAATGTGGAGCACATCGGAAATCGTCAGGTATTCCGACGATAGTGCAGACCGCGGACCCTTAGTAAATGAGCCCCATTGACTTACTCTAGGCCCTGCATGAGCTTAATCAGACTTTGAACCTTGCCAGCCACTGCATATAGAATAAAATAATATAGAATAAAACCATATAGAAGCTGAACCCCGATTCTAACTCTTCCAACTGTCCCTACCCTTTATGACAAAACTGGACAACGTTCCCCATCTTATAGATTTTTATCTGGGGCTCAAACCCCTAATCATTGTAAAGGTGACTTTCAAATTATAGAGTCTTTGTATTCCAGCTTGGAATGGAGTAAACCAGGAAAGACAGTGTCCTTTCTGAAGATTAGCTCAAGACTGCTTTATTCTCTTTGGCACTGAAACTCTTATCTGGAAAGTCATAACACACTCTGCAAGGGGTGTGCAAATACACAAGCGGGCAATACTAATGGGTGGTTTGACCCTGGAAATGCAACACTATTGGATGTAAGTACACAAAGGAATGTAGAACCATTGGCTATCTTCACATAAACAAAATGTCCAGATGTTCACCTGGTTACCTTCCTCTAGGTGGTGCTAGCGAGCACTAAGTCTTTGTGTGCTGAGGGACAAACCCCACCCAAACTTTAGTTTTCACTACACAAAGTTATGTGAAATGAATGCTGAGTCTTTAAAATGTCTGACAGTATGTAAGATGGCATTCAAGACCAGTGTGATATCCTTAACACCCATGAATGAGGTAAAGGATAGGGAAGAAGGAGATCAAATCTTAAATAGCAAAACTGGGAGAGGGCATCAGGACAAAATTATAAACCAGGCAATACTCAGTGCATAAACCAAAGTCACAAGATTGCAGTGCACTGCAAAATAGAATGCAAGGGGAAGTCAGAAAATCCACACACAGGAACTTAATAACCAACAGCGAGCTCCATTCTCAAAGAGCTCATGAGCTGCCAGGGAAGCGCATAAACAAAACATCCAAGGTTTTACCCCTCAATCACCACTTTTGTTAGGACTGCCAACATAACACATGACCATGGCAATCTGTTTGCGACAGAATTCTGTCATAATTTGCATCAAAAATCTATCTAAGATGCCTTGCACCACATTTATTAAGAGTTTAAGAAGAGTTTTAGGCCCTATTACACCTAGCATTAAAAAAGGGGTTTGGCTGTACTACGGGTTGTGGCTTTACAGGAAATGTGACAGGTGCCATAAATTATGCAGCTGCAACAGCATTGGGGCACATTTACTTCCCCGGCCGACGGAGTTTACCCAAAGTGCATTGTCCGACGTCAATGCACTGTGTCGCGATTCACAAAGATCTTACTGCATAGAAATATTGGATACAAATATTACTACATAAATATGTTACTAAAACCAAGATTACTACATAGAAACAGGATCTGAACCAAACTTATCCTCATAACACATGCATATGACCTATACATCCAAATACAAAGACTTATCCACAAGTACAAATATATACATCCACAAATTGATGCTGCATATAACCACACATCCACACACATCCATATATCCAAATCCAAACATACATATACATCTACATGCACACACACACATATAGATCAACTTACATACACACATATACAGTATAGATCACATATGGATTGCATGCAACTATCACAGTTATAATTCACAAAGATATACACACACTTATGCACATATACACATTTATTACACTTGTATTACTTTTTACCTACTAAGATTTTATCTCTGGGACATCCAAGGATAACAGCAAAGCAGCATCAGAAACAGGAAAAAGGCACCCAGCAATGCAATCAATGCAGCTGAAGCCTGGTGTTTTCAGAACACACATGTTGCAGGAAAGTGAGGAACAGAAGTTGTAAGTGCAGGTACTCACTAGTCACTAGTGACCATGTATGATTTAGTTGTAAAGAGGAAGGGGGTGGGATACAGTTACCCCTTTTCATTTTAAAATCTAACCATTCCATGAATGGAGTCCTGATCCCCCCCCCCCACGATGGTGAACCTGTGTGGGTGAACTTTATAATACAAATTAAAATTATTGAAGGCAAAACTGAATGAGGGTCTCTGGCGACTCTTTCTGAACATACAGAGTCGTATAGACCAGTGTCTCTGTTGGCGGCTGATATTAAACTGTGAGCCAAAGAACTGGTGACCAGTCCGGGTTTATTCCCTCCAAATGGACGGCATTAAACCCGACTCTTTCTGAACCTACAGAGGTTCTGAACAGCAGAGGTGAATAGGGACGAAGCTGTGGTGGCATCACTAGATGCCATCAAGGCTTTTGATAGCATACAATGGGAATACTTATAGGCAGTACTAGGTAAGCTGGGGTTTGGACCTAAATTTATACAGTGGGTCCATATATTGTATAAATCACCGGTGGCGAATGTGAGGGCGAACGGAGGGGTGTCTGAACAATTTCATCTGCAAAGAGGTGTCCTCTGTCGCCTCTTCTATTTGCCCTAGCTATTGAGCCTCTGGCTTTAATGATCAGACAACACCCGGCCATAAAGGGCTTTAAATATAGAGAGGGGGAAGAGAGGGTTGCTTTATATGGTGAGGATGTCCTATTATTTTTGTACGAAGTCCAGAATACGTTACCAAGGGTAATGGAAGTGTTGGAACACTTTGGGGGATTTTCGGTCCTTAGAATTAATTGGCTGAAATCAGCAATTTTAGCTTTTGTCTAGAAATTATCCATTACAGGTGCAGGGGGGAGGAATCCCGATAGTGGAGGAATTTACATACCTGGGCATCAGAGTCAATAGGATGATCTCAGATTATGTTGAGTTGAACCTGGTACCCATATTAAAAGAGGCGCGTTCCAGGGTTCAGGTATGGAGTAAGTTGCCTATATGGCCTTAGGCAGGGCGAACTCAATTAAGATGACATTAATGCCACAATTTTTGTACGTCTTACATATAATGCTCCAGTATGGATACCAAAGTTCTGGTATAGAAAGATTTATAGTTGATTTAGGGATCTAATATGGAAACAGGGAGTACACAGGATAAAATTAGAAAAAATACAACTGCCTAAACATAAAGTGGGGTTGGCGATCCCGGATGCGTGGGCATATTATATGGCTGCTCAGTGTCAGCATTTTGAGGGGTGGGAGAGACCGAGAGAGGAGTCTTTGTGTCCAATGGTGGTAAGGCATTTTGGAGACACGTTGGAACCAGTGGCTGCACTAGAGGCTGGAAAGTTGGGGGATAGGGTAAGTCGGTGCCCCACACTAGCATTGCTGCAGAGAATATGGCAGATTTATAAGCAGATAATGGAGATAAGATCTTGGAATAAGTATACCCCAATATGGAATAATTTGCATGTGGGTGCGGTATATATGTTCAAAGATGGAAACAGAGGTAGGATATTAACAACAATTGTCAGAGGATCTAATCTTAAATCCTTCAGTCAGCTGGTGGAGGAATTTGAGAAACCCAAGACTATGTTTTATTAGTACCTGCAGTTATGACATAGCCTACAGGTACAATTTGAATCAGAGGAGGTTGAGTTTTCATAATTGGGAGTCATGACAAGGGTAGTGCAAGCACAGAACATGAGGAGTCTTATTTCAATGTTGTATGGAGCAATTTTGGATAAGCTAGAAACAACTATAAGAAAATGGGACCTTGAGGCTGGGGAACTGCCGGATGATGAATGGGAGGAGATTCTAGAGTCTTCAAGTAAAATATCTTTGAATGTAGGGGATTCCCAACTGTTTCTATTGCACAGGGCATACAGGACCCCAGAGGTGCTGCATAAGATGGGGTTGAGAGCAGATACACGTTGCCCGCGATGCTTAGGTGATATATTGAATATATTCTGGACGTGCCTGGAGTTAAGGGGGCTGTGGAACAAAACTCAGCATTTGGTACAGGAGGTGTTTGGAGTCCAGATTCAGCAAGAACCTAAAGTTTGTGTATTGGGTATGTGGGTGAGATAGATGTCACTAGGGCAGAACAGATTGCAGTGGCAAAATTGTTGTACCAGGTTCATAAGACTACTGCAAGGCACTGGTTGGACGCTGACCCACGAGAATGTCGGAAATTAAAAGATGGAATTGGGGGTATTCCTGAAGAGAAATGCGATCAAGAAATATGGGAAACAATGGAACAAATGGCTGGAGTGTCCAGGAATAGGGGCAGAAGATCTCATACGAAGGCGGCAGAGGGTTCGCGCTGAAGGATGGCCAGAATTGTGAGGAAATGGGAAATAGGTGTTGAGAAGAATAGCTAATTAGGCACCGAAATATGGGGCACTTTCTGAAGTGCACAACACAGCCAGACCTTGGGGGGCGTGAGGAGGGGGGGAGTTGGGGGGAATAATTATATGATTCAAAAATGATTGTATAATTGTACAGTTTACAGTTGAAATTATGATTACTGAGTATTACTTTTGTAACATTTACTTGCTTTAACCCCTTAAGGACGCAGCCATTTTGTAGCTTTAGGCTCAGTCCCATTTTTTGCATTCTGACATGCGTCTCTTTATATGGTTATAACTTTTGAACTCTGTTACTTATCAAAGGGATTCTATGATTGTTTTTTCTTCACATGTTGTACTTAATTTTAGTGGTAAATTTTGGCTGATAAGTTTCGTGGTTATTTACAAAAAAATAAATGAATTCAAATGAATTCTTTGAAAAATTTGCTATTTTCGAAATTCAAAATCATCGCGTTTTCAGGCAGATAGATTTACCACCTAAATAACTTGCTGAATAACATTTTCCATATGTCTACCTTACATTTTCATAATTTTTGAAATGTCTGAATAATTTATTTTGATGTCATGCGGTTTACAAATAGAATATCAATTTTCCGTATTTACAGAATTTACTATTTTGGGGATAAATACTGTTTTAAATGAAATTTTACATGTTTAGCATTAACCCCCCCTATATAATCAACTCATTTTCAAATCTGCCCCCTCAAACTATCAGAAACAGCTTTTAGGAAGATAGTTAACCCCTTGAGATCTTCATAGTAATTGAATCAAAATGGAGGTGAAATTTAGAATGGTCAAATTTTGTGGGTTATATGTTCATTTAGCCCAAAAATGTACACATTTCCAAAAAATAAAAAGAGAAAAACCACCATACAATTTGAAATTTCTCCCGATTACAGAGACCCCCCACATGTGGCTGTGACTTGTTTCATGGGCGCACGGCGAGGCGCAGAAGGGAAGGAGCGTCCTGCAGCTGCCAGGATTTTTGTTTCCTCATTGGCCCATTTTGCAGGCTGTAATATTTTTTCTTTTTTCGATATTGGGGCCTTGTGGTGGCATTTTTTTTGTGGGAAGAGATGCTTTTTCCAGTGTTACCATTTTGGGGTTGGTATCCCCTATTGTTGAAAATTTAGGAACTGTTTTTGAGGTCACGAGTAGAAAAGCATCAATTCTGTACTGGGTTTTTAACTATTTTTTTGTGTTCTCCGTATAGCCTAATAATCATATTATCTTTATTCTATGAGTCGATATGATTATGGGGATACCAGACATGAATATTTTTTCTTATGTTTTACTAAATTTGCCAAATAAAACCCTAATGTGGGGAATAATCTATCATTTTTGCATTGCCGTCTTCCAAGTGGCATAACATTTTAACTTTTTTGGCTACAAAGCTGGTTAATGGCTTGTTTTTTGCGGGACATGTTGTACTTTGCAACAGTATCATTCTGGAGTACATATGTTTTGTTGATCACCTTTTATTGCATATTTTGTGGGATTCAATAAGTAAAAATCATAATTTTTGGTGGGTTTTTACAGTTTTTTTTTACGGTGTTCATTGTACGGGCTCAATAGTTATTTAATTTTATTCTATGGATTGTTATGGACACGTGATACTATATATGTGGGGTTTGTGTCATGTTATGACGTTTTTGAGCATTATATGTCTCTTTATATGTTTTGGGGCTTATGGGCATTTTTATTGATTTATAAACTTATTTTTTATTGAAAAAATTTTTTTTATTTACTTTTTTACTTGTTCCACCGTGGGACATCATCTGATTGCTTGTTCATGATTATACTCTGCAATACTGATGCACATGCATAAGCTGACACTGTGCCTTTAAGATGACGTCACAGACGCCATCTTAATGGCACTGCCTTTAGGAATCTCTGAGATGCCATGGCAACGATTGGCGCCCCTGAAAACTGAGCAGGGGGGGCAATCATCGGGGAAAGACCGCCTGAGGGCATGTTAAATGCTGCGGTCGTGCTAACCACAACATTTAACGGGTGAAACACCCACGATGGGAGCCCTCTCCGACCGCGGGTGTTACCCAGGGATGCCAATGTTAGATTACCGCTGGCATCCCGCGACCCCCGATGCCGGCTTGGCTCCTGTGCAGAGCTAAACCGGCATTGTCTCCGCGCCGTAGCTCTACTGTGCTGAGCGCTATTCGCAGGACCCAGGGCAGTACAGCTAAGGCGCGGTGCGCTAAGGGGTTAATAAAAGTTACCTGATTAAAAAAAAAAGAGAATGTGATATGTTTTGTTATCCTGAATATATTTAAGAATCTTCTCTTTAAAGGGGGCTACCTTACAAGGTACCTAAGAATATATCACAGAAAGGGTTCATGTCATAGGACTAAATTAACCAAGTTAACAGTTACCAGTGGTAACTGTTTCTCCTGTAGGTGATAAAACGGGACACCATAGGGGAACATCATCACGCTATTGCCAATATTTTTAGATTTTTTTTACTTGTTTGTATGAATAATCATTTTTTTATATAATATGTACAATAAAGGTTTAATTTAGTCAGGTTTAATTCAGGTTTTAATTTAGTCCTATGACACCACCCCTTTCTGTGATATAATTTGAAAGTGGTGAGGAATATATCCGCTGTAAGCTATGATATATACAAAGTAGCTAAAAAACTATGTTTTTCTTATCTCATCCAGGAAAATGTATTTGTATATTATTGACTTTATCTATATTGTATTATACATTTTTTACTTGTTGATCAAGATAGCAAAACATACAAACCACCAAGAAGGATACAAGGAAAAAAGAAATACAAGCATGTATCAGTGTCCGTTTTTGGGTTTCTGTATTCCCCAAATTTCAATTCTTTTTTGTTGCTAAAGTAGATATCAAGATATCTGTGTCAAATCCACATAGTTGGTGGAGTGATTTTTTTCCCCCAAAGTCCAGGGTCTCAGTTTTTTCGGGCTGTGCCTACCATGTTGCTGCCACCTCCATAATTTGTCATTGTGCCACTCTGCGGTCTACTCATGCTGCTGCCAACTGACCACTGTCTCCCTGGAATACCCTGTAATTTCCATAATGTGTTTTCTCCCTCCACCACTCTATGACGTTGCCACTGTGTTTGGACTGTGTGCGGACACTGACGGATGAAATGAAGGCCAAAATGATCAGTGGCAGAATTACTGCCGACACCCTCTGCACTCTTTTGGAGGGTTTCTACATGAATCAGCTTTTAACAGAACAGTTTCGTGTCGTAATCTATGGAATCATCTGATGTCAGTGTAAAAAGAGTGCACTCTTTGATGTTATAGTGGGATCTTGGCCCTCAGCTCAGTCCTTTTCGAGCTGGCACAGTCGTTACCTTGTCAGGCTATATTCCTGCTTCACTTATTTGGTCATGGTGGTCCCTGTAAGTGCCCATGGAATTGAAGAGTGAAGAGATTCTAAGAGCGGCGGCTGTCATGTGCGTGTCATACTAAAACACAGCATTGTTTGAAGACCAAACAACATTTCCTATGCGTATTTGAGCATGGCACAACGTTCTACAACACCCTACAGGCTCTCTGCAGCCAGGAAATACACGTGTTTTTAACGTGATTTCACCCATCTCTAATTTTTATGCAACAGAATTTTGGCTGATGTTTGGGATCATTATTAATTTCCAAGATTACCTTATCTATATTAATTAAAATAGATATTTGTTTAGTCAGTAGAACAGTCCTAAAATATTTTTATAATATACCCTTATCATCATTATTATAATATACTCTAATATAACATCAAATTCTACAGTAATGCTCTAGCGCCTGTGTCTGGGTCTTCTGCAGTTTGTGTCAGGCTGAGAAAATGCTGAGTTCTATCTGGTTATTTTTAGTCAGCTGTTGGTACAGCTGCATTCTACATTGAATCTGCCTTGCACAGCTCTTTACAAACTGTGCTCTGAACAAGCAAGGGTTAACACTCTCATTCTCAGAGCTCTACTTGTATCACATAAAGCAGACTTCTTACTCAAATAAATTCCCTGTGTCACTATCTTTATTGCTGGTTAAATATTTTCTTGCTAGCTTCCTTGTCTGCACTTTGCTTGCTGTATGTGCAACACCCCTGCCGATGCAAGGCAGAGGGGTTGTTGCGAATACGTCCCACCATGTAGCTTGCAGCCTGTGTAGGGTCTGACTACATAACACAGGGGAACACTGCAGCGGTAGAGTCTGCCTGGTAAGGCAGGAGTTAAGTGTTTTATGTGATGTAATTCCAGCAACCAATCACATGTGTTATATATTGTATCTGTGAGCTGGGATGCGATTGGAGGTGGAACCACCACCTGACCAGTGGGAGTAATAAAATCCCTGGTCAGGAAAGTTCTGAAGAACAGTTAGAGTTCAGAAGAAGAGAACAGTTAGTCTAACAGGAGTCTGTCAGAGAGTTCTCAGTACAGTGCAGCCAGTACAGCTAGCAAGTGAGACCAGAGCAGGAGAGCTCAGCTCCCTACCTTAGTGGAGTGAAGAGCTAGTTAGTGAGAGAAAAGGGGTATCACCCTACCTTTAAGGGTGATATCTGAAGCAACCCAGGACAAGCTGAAGCATCCTACTAGGACACAGCTATCTCCCAGCCTGCCATTGCATTCAGGCTGAAGACCCATTCCTGTGGTTCCATCTCCACCTGCAGCACCAGCATTCTACCATTTGTCAAGGCACCTTGTTACTGTTCCTGTCGGTTCCAATAAAGAACTGTAAGTTGTTTTTGTTCAACGTCTGCCTCCATCTGGTCCCTGCTACTATGGTTGTCACCATCACGGGCACCCTATCCACCACACAGGGACTCATACTCCAGACCCCAAAGGGTTGCCCCAGGGAGAACCGCTATAGCAGCCTCTCCCTCATCATTTCTTGCCAACACCACCCTGCTGGAGACCTACCAGGCTGTAGGACAGCCCTCTGGTTCCCCATACCAAGCACCGTGACACTAGCGTGCCTAGGCCGCAACCGCCAGTCACTCAGGTACTGCGGGCCCCGGCTGTCTCCAGGCCCCAAGAAAAGGCTAGGCCCCTGTGGGGGATGTTGCATATGTCTGTACTTCTGTTTTTCCAATATTTGGCTTACATTCTTGACTACTCTTCTGTGTATTTGATTCTGTATTATATAAGCTATATAAGTCATGACCCAGATTGTCAAGCTCTCCTTTGTCTTATTTGTTTGTCTTGTTACATGTCCACACTTTGGAGTAGGGAGGGACCTTTGTTGTTGTCCATATCACCCAGGAAACACAAGAAGGTAGAGCTGTTGGGAGACTGGAGTTTTAGGATTCACAGTTATCCCTGAGTCTAGTGTTCCTATTACAAATGTCTCTTTTGTTTCACCTAACTGAGAAAACCCACAAATAATGAGTATAATTTATTTAGTATTTTTCTTTCCTTCAGACCAAGGTATGTAGCATCAAAAAGCATCCGGACTTTGCCACCACAGGCCAATGGGATGTTGTGACAGAATGTGATGGGAAGCAAGAAGTTGGAATTTTTGATGGCATACTTGTCTGCAGTGGACACCATACCTTTCCACATTTACCACTCCATACTTTTCCAGGTATGTATAAGTCATTACTTAGTTTATAACTACAAAGACCACAAAATTAAGTGCTTCATGGGGTAATGGTGTAAATATGGAATATGGTGTAAATACAAAAGTTTTTGTGGCTCTACTCACGTGGTGGTTATTGTAATGGACAGTATAAATAGGTAGCCCTGAATGCTGCTCTATGTCCCCTCTGCTGAGAGTCTAAGATGGCATCCAAAGTTTTTATTAAAAATATGAATATAAAACAAAATAGGGATGGAAGAGAAAATCATTAAATGTTTCATTCAAATGATAACATATTTTGATGACATGTTAATATACTAAAGAGCCCAGAGGGCAATTTAACCCACTAATCACTTAAATGTTAGGTTTTAAACCCTTAAAACCTAGCATTTATTTAATCATAATAAAAAAGTGAATAGTGTTCAATATCCATAGTGATTAAAATGTAATATTAATATTTGTCACTGTTGCTTGACAGTCAATACTTTACATTCAATAGGGAGGTAAGTGAGCAATTCCATAGTGTCACTAACGTCCTTTTGTCTCTATCTTTGATCCTGTTCAGATTGGGTAAGGAGGGGGATTTCTACCCTACTGCCTAAAATGACTGTCAGTATTGGTGAGCTTGGTATCTGAATACAGGCAGTCCCCGGGTTACATACAATAGTTATTAGAGGGGTTTCACCGCGCTCCTAGGAGGTAAAGGGGAGTGAAAGAGATATTAAAAAGAAGTTCAATAGAAAGTATTGTGTCTAGCTGCTGCGTCCTCTGGTTTTACAGGAACAGATCCTGATGTACAAAGATTTGTGAAGTGGGTGGCCAGTGGTTGGTCGGGCTTCTCTTTTTTTCAGGATTTGGTCATTATATGCATAACAACAATTGTTCACTAGATTAGAGACATTTATTACACATAAAAACAGTAAAGTTTAAGAATTTATCAGTGTAAAATTTGGACGACGCGTTTCGGGGTGGATTGACCCCTTCTTCACGTCCACAAGGTTCTGTAGGTTGTAATAATGTATTGTCAGGTTTTGGATGTCCACAAGAAGTTATACAGAAGTACAATTTATAATCTCATAGGAAATGACATTATTGTCTATAGTAGATAAAATATAAATATTTTGACACATAAAACAAAATAAGAGTGGTTCAAAATATACAAAGTTTAAAAATGTAGTAATACATTAGAACAATAGTTATTGTGAAGCCAGTGTTTAAAGGTATAACAGAAGTTTAGATTCATTAATATGACAAGAAGAACATCTATTGATGAAATTCAAATAAAAAGGTGAGTGAACTGACCTTTCTGTGTATCAGAAATCGAATATGGAACTCTTTGGAAAAAAAGTACTGTTTTATGGACACTAAAAAGAGAAGTAGGGTGTAATATTAAACAGAGGAATAAGTATCCAGTAGCTGTGGGGTAGGGGGAATTGTATATTATCTGACCTTTCTTACGCTGAACTGGGATGTGGGCCAGTTGTCCGGTATCGAATTAATATATAAACCTGCAGTGCTGTGAGGGTAATAGTAAAACCGGCATTAGAATGTCCCTTGTCTTTAATTACCTTGGGTGATGAGCAGGATAAAGGACTTACATAGAGGGTTTATCCGGTCCGGTCAGCAGCAGCGAGACGAGTGATCGCCGCTGCCGTTGGCCGGGGATTTAAATAGGGCCGGGCGGAGTGAGCACCTGCGCTCTGCAGGTGAATAGAAGGTGTGCTGTGCGCATGCGCAGCCGCCGTTATCGGAGGTTCCGGAGATGTCAGTGGAGTGTAGGCTGAAGGGATCTGGTATGTACGTGCGCTATTATTGAAGGTTGATGATGTTAAGTCTTTATGGTAATTGATGGCCAGGAAATTAATCTCAAAGTGAGTTTTAATTAGTTAGTCCATTGTTGGTGGCGTTGATCTGGGAATTGGGATTATATGGAGTGGATCCTTTGGTGTGAGGGAAGAAACAATATAGTAGTAAACAGTATATAGAAACCATATGATGATGAATAAGAACCGTATAAGTAATTGGGGGGTTGGAAGCCTATATGGGGTGGACTTAATAGAGTAAGGGTCTGTGGGATTAGATTCATTAGATTTTCTCAATGTTTTCATTGAGACCGTAAGGGTTCATGGTGTTTAACTTATAGATCCAATAGTTCTCTCTCTTAATAAGTTGCTGTACATACAAGTTGGGTTACATACAAGATAGGGTCTGTAGGTTTGTTCTTAAGTTGAATTTGTATATAAGTCGGAACTGTATATGTTATCATTGTAACCCCAGCCAGAATTTTTTTGGTCTCTGTGACAATTGGATTTAAAAATGTTGGGTTGTCATAAGACTCAGGATTATCAATAAAGCCTCATTACAGACGCCTGTGATAACTGTTACAGCTGTTTATTGTAGCCTAGGACTAAAGTACAATAAATAACCAATATCCAGAGGTCCGTTTGTAACTAGGGGTCGTATGTAAGTCGAGTGTTCTTAAGTAGGGGACCGCCTGTAGTCTCAATTTACTGGTTATATTAGTTCCCTATTTATGATCATACAATGTTGGACAAAAACACCTAGAAATTAGATAGAATTTGAGGTATAGATATTATAGACAAATTATTAAAACACTTCCACATGCTTTTTCTGTGAAAGATTATTTGGAACCAGAATGTAAGGTGAACATGGTCTTGAAGGAGCAGAGGTCCCTACAAGCAAAGACTGGAGCACAATTGTCAGTACAGTGTAGTGGATAAAGAGAGGACACTGGCTAGTGCAGTTGTGTCATTACTGGAATGCTTGATGGCTTCATTAAATGATAGGCAATATGGGGAAAGAAAAGTTAATAGTTTTAATTTTAGCATGAAGATAGAATTGTATTTAGATGTCACCACACTCAGTCACCTTTCAGCAGTGGTGTAACTAGGAAAAACAGGGCCCCATAGCTGGCTTCTGCATGGGGCCCCCCTTCTCACTTAAGAAATATACATATTTGTATACTCACACATGCAAGTTACAATCACACATTTGTACACACATATAGAACATATATACATTACATATATGTTATATACATCTTATGTTGTACTATGTGCAGCATAATATGTATATAATGGAGCACATCCTCCACTCTTTAGTATGTCAGGTAGGATGACAGGGCCCCCTGACACTGTGGGCCCCATAGTGGCTGTTATTGCTGCTACCACTGTAGTTATGCCCCTGCCATTCAGTCAATGTAATCTTGCAGACATTTATGACATATTGTGACTTCTTCTAATTCTGTTTTTAACCCTGTCCATGTGTTTAATATAGAATCAACAGGCCCAGATTCAACCATAAGCTATTTGTAAACTGCCTATGTTCAACCAATTCAATGACTGAGTGAGTGTCAGTTCATTATTCAGATAATGAATGAGGCAAAAAAATGAAAAAAGGAGCAGTGATTAACGTACAGTGCACCATTGAGAGCTATATTAAATACTAGGGCGTAGATCACTGGGTCATTCTCTACATGTCAAACAGGAATAAGAATGGAAACCACGAGCTGTGTTGGAAATAATAATGCCAAGTAGAGTACTAGTTGCTTATGTATTAAATATACAATTCTTTTCACCTAATGGGATGATCTGTCTGTTGCAGCTTGTGCAACCAGTTAGGAACATGGCACACATTTGGTTGCAGCAGGGTTGTTTCCTTATATGCATCTTTATCCTGCTTTTGTCTCAACATAGATGAGCACAGAAAAAGTAAAAAACTGTCAAAAACTACAGTAGTTTATTTTGAAGAGACATTTGCTGACAATTGACATCCTTATATTCTGTTGGAGTTATAGAAAGAAACTAAGCCTGTAAGTTTCTATAGCTGCAGCTGAATGGCTGGGAATTTACAAACATTTCATGGCAGCTGAAATTGGCTGAAGTAGTTTAATGCCAAGAATTTGCTACGACCGGGGTGTGATAGGTTGAATTCCAAGAATCTTTAGAAAAAAAACAGACACGTAGTAGATTCTAAATCTGCAGAATAAATCTGTTTCCGCTGAAAATTTTCTGGGATGCTGATACAGAATTATGCAGTGTACTTTTCTGCTGTAAGATACACATGGAAAACTTGTGTGTAATGAACTCTGCAAAGGTCAAGACTAGTAGACAGTCTATATCTACATCTGAACTGGGAGGAGAACCCAGCAGCCGCCCAGTAGGCATCAAAATGCAATAAAAGTGGTTATTAGAATGATCATTATTGTATAATTTTGTATAAACAGGGCCCCATAGCTGGCTTCTGCATGGGGCCCCCCTTCTCACTTAAGAAATATACATATTTGTATACTCACACATGCAAGTTACAATCACACATTTGTACACACATATAGAACATATATACATTACATATATGTTATATACATCTTATGTTGTACTATGTGCAGCATAATATGTATATAATGGAGCACATCCTCCACTCTTTAGTATGTCAGGTAGGATGACAGGGCCCCCTGACACTGTGGGCCCCATAGTGGCTGTTATTGCTGCTACCACTGTAGTTATGCCCCTGCCATTCAGTCAATGTAATCTTGCAGACATTTATGACATATTGTGACTTCTTCTAATTCTGTTTTTAACCCTGTCCATGTGTTCTAATATAGAATCAACAGGCCCAGATTCAACCATAAGCTATTTGTAAACTGCCTATGTTCAACCAATTCAATGACTGAGTGAGTGTCAGTTCATTATTCAGATAATGAATGAGGCAAAAAAATGAAAAAAGGAGCAGTGATTAACGTACAGTGCACCATTGAGAGCTATATTAAATACTAGGGCGTAGATCACTGGGTCATTCTCTACATGTCAAACAGGAATAAGAATGGAAACCACGAGCTGTGTTGGAAATAATAATGCCAAGTAGAGTACTAGTTGCTTATGTATTAAATATACAATTCTTTTCACCTAATGGGATGATCTGTCTGTTGCAGCTTGTGCAACCAGTTAGGAACATGGCACACATTTGGTTGCAGCAGGGTTGTTTCCTTATATGCATCTTTATCCTGCTTTTGTCTCAACATAGATGAGCACAGAAAAAGTAAAAAACTGTCAAAAACTACAGTAGTTTATTTTGAAGAGACATTTGCTGACAATTGACATCCTTATATTCTGTTGGAGTTATAGAAAGAAACTAAGCCTGTAAGTTTCTATAGCTGCAGCTGAATGGCTGGGAATTTACAAACATTTCATGGCAGCTGAAATTGGCTGAAGTAGTTTAATGCCAAGAATTTGCTACGACCGGGGTGTGATAGGTTGAATTCCAAGAATCTTTAGAAAAAAAACAGACACGTAGTAGATTCTAAATCTGCAGAATAAATCTGTTTCCGCTGAAAATTTTCTGGGATGCTGATACAGAATTATGCAGTGTACTTTTCTGCTGTAAGATACACATGGAAAACTTGTGTGTAATGAACTCTGCAAAGGTCAAGACTAGTAGACAGTCTATATCTACATCTGAACTGGGAGGAGAACCCAGCAGCCGCCCAGTAGGCATCAAAATGCAATAAAAGTGGTTATTAGAATGATCATTATTGTATAATTTTGTATAAACAGGGCCCCATAGCTGGCTTCTGCATGGGGCCCCCCTTCTCACTTAAGAAATATACATATTTGTATACTCACACATGCAAGTTACAATCACACATTTGTACACACATATAGAACATATATACATTACATATATGTTATATACATCTTATGTTGTACTATGTGCAGCATAATATGTATATAATGGAGCACATCCTCCACTCTTTAGTATGTCAGGTAGGATGACAGGGCCCCCTGACACTGTGGGCCCCATAGTGGCTGTTATTGCTGCTACCACTGTAGTTATGCCCCTGCCATTCAGTCAATGTAATCTTGCAGACATTTATGACATATTGTGACTTCTTCTAATTCTGTTTTTAACCCTGTCCATGTGTTCTAATATAGAATCAACAGGCCCAGGTTCAACCATAAGCTATTTGTAAACTGCCTATGTTCAACCAATTCAATGACTGAGTGAGTGTCAGTTCATTATTCAGATAATGAATGAGGCAAAAAAATGAAAAAAGGAGCAGTGATTAACGTACAGTGCACCATTGAGAGCTATATTAAATACTAGGGCGTAGATCACTGGGTCATTCTCTACATGTCAAACAGGAATAAGAATGGAAACCACGAGCTGTGTTGGAAATAATAATGCCAAGTAGAGTACTAGTTGCTTATGTATTAAATATACAATTCTTTTCACCTAATGGGATGATCTGTCTGTTGCAGCTTGTGCAACCAGTTAGGAACATGGCACACATTTGGTTGCAGCAGGGTTGTTTCCTTATATGCATCTTTATCCTGCTTTTGTCTCAGCATAGATGAGCACAGAAAAAGTAAAAAACTGTCAAAAACTACAGTAGTTTATTTTGAAGAGACATTTGCTGACAATTGACATCCTTATATTCTGTTGGAGTTATAGAAAGAAACTAAGCCTGTAAGTTTCTATAGCTGCAGCTGAATGGCTGGGAATTTACAAACATTTCATGGCAGCTGAAATTGGCTGAAGTAGTTTAATGCCAAGAATTTGCTACGACCGGGGTGTGATAGGTTGAATTCCAAGAATCTTTAGAAAAAAAACAGACACGTAGTAGATTCTAAATCTGCAGAATAAATCTGTTTCCGCTGAAAATTTTCTGGGATGCTGATACAGAATTATGCAGTGTACTTTTCTGCTGTAAGATACACATGGAAAACTTGTGTGTAATGAACTCTGCAAAGGTCAAGACTAGTAGACAGTCTATATCTACATCTGAACTGGGAGGAGAACCCAGCAGCCGCCCAGTAGGCATCAAAATGCAATAAAAGTGGTTATTAGAATGATCATTATTGTATAATTTTGTGTCTTCTCTGCCACTTTTACCACGTGAGTGTTTCCCCAATGGTGCTTTTCTTTTTTTAAAGAAACATTAACTTATTATCTACTTTTTTTCATAGGCATTGACAAGTTTAAAGGAAAATATTTACACAGTCGGGATTATAAATATCCACAGGAGTTTGCAGATAAGAGAATAATTGTGATTGGAATTGGAAACTCTGGTGGTGACCTGGCAGTGGAATTGAGTTCTGTTGCTAAACAGGTCAGTTGGATGAACAGAATAAAACATAATGGGGCTTAATTACTAAGGGTCACTGATCGTTCTTTCGTCAGACTGTGCGCTGTTTTTGGGATTTGCGCGGCTTTGACAGTTATTTAGCAGGGTTCTGTGCTGGGATAGTGTCGCACGCGATTGATTTTTGGCACGGCTGCGCTGGCTTCCATGCAACACAAATTGTGGGGCTGTCGTCGGACGATCAGAATGATTCGGACTGCACCAGGAAGAAGAAAGTGAACTCCGGCAGACCTGAGCGGGGAAGTGCCACATGCAGGATATCTGGGGCACGATCTTTTGGTGAACTCCGCTGACTGGGTAAGTAAATATACCCCAATGACCCAGATTTATCAATAGTGAGACAAACTGCAGTCTGCCTCACATATGTGCAGGTCAAAATCTCTATGTTTTGTTCCCTGAGCCATTTAGTTAGCACCTTTGCTTTATGGCAAGGTGCTCCATCATGCTGGAAAAGGCATTGTTGATCAACAAACTGCTCTTGGACGATTGGGAGAAGTTGCTCTTGGAGGACATTCTGGTACCATTCTTTATTCATGAATGGGTTTTTAGGCAAGACTGTGAGAGAGACAATTCCCTTAGCTGAGAAGCAACCCCACACATGAATGGTTGCAGGATGCTTTACAGTTGGCATGAGACAAGACTGGTGGTATCGCTCACCTTGTCTTCTTCAAACAAGCTGTTTTCCAGATGTTCCAAACAATCAGAAAGGGGATTCATCAGAGAAAATGACTTTACCCCAGTCCTCAGCAGTCCACTCCCTGTACCACCTTTTGTGGTTTATACTCCCTGCTCTGTCACAGCTTTCATTCATTTCAGCACCCTGAGGAAACCAGTCAAGCAGAAAATAGAAGAAATTTGGATGATCATTGTAGCTTCCCATAAACAGGAAGAATTGCCAGGGCCAAAGCAAGAGCTACAATAATAATCCAGATCTGTCCACACCTTCCCACTCATCCAGTAGTCCCATCCACTGTCACTTTAAAATAGCTCTGCACACAGCAAGTCCTGGGCTGTCTGGGACTGCAGAACGATATCTGGAGTCCTCTCTGGTGAAGGCCTGGGTGCCCACAGAAAGGGCTCCGAGTGCCACCTCTGGCACCCGTGCCATAGGTTCGCCACCACTGCTTTCTAACATTCTGGAGTATATGCAAATTGCCATTATAAAACCTGATGCAGTAGACTTTGTAAAAATTAAGATTTCTATCATTCTCAAAACTTTTGGCTACGACTGTACATGTAATTTAATTCATTTGCCATATGTAAACATTCCTAAATTGGGTGTTATTAAAAAAACGACCACCTCACATTTTGGCAGCAGTGGCCAGACATGCGCGATTGTCTGGCCCGGATTCAGCGATCGATACCACAGGATGGCTGTAGGACATGCAGTAACTCCCGGACATTTCATATACAAAAACCTTTTGTTTCTATGTGCAATCCCTCCAGCGGAGGTGGCCATATCCAAGGAGTCAGTCTTGTTTCTAAGGGCCCATATCACTACATTTATGAGAAAACATTTTCACACAGGTAAATTTTTTTTAATAACATCTTATTGAAGAAATGCATATATATGGCAGATTAATAAAATTGATGGTAAATGCCGAGACGAGAATACCCCTTTAAAGTTATGTAATTTCCCTTTTAAACTTTAAAACATTTTATATATACCATATATACTCGAGTATAAGCCGAACCGAGGATAAGCCGCGACCCTTAATTTTAACACAAAAAACCTGTAAAACCTATTAACAAGAGGGTGGGAAATACATTGGTCACAGCCCCCCCAGTATATAGCCTGCACACCCTCATAGTATATAGCCTGCCAGCCCTCATAGTATATAGCCTGCCAGCCCTTCCGACGCCACCCCGGCAGGCCCTCTTCTATTCATCGTCGCTCTGGCATTGGCTCCATGTCCCCGTGTCGGTCGCAGACATTGTGATGTCAGCCGCTTGCTGACATCATAGTGTTTGCCGATGCTGGCGTGCACATTAGAATGTCAGGGTGCGGCTGATGCCACGATGCCTGCGATGGACTGCTTCGGGGACACGGAGCCAATGATGGAAAGAAGAGTACCTGCCGGGGTGGCGTCAGAAGGGCTGGCAGGCTATATACTATGAGAGCAGGCGGGCTATATACTAATACAGTATATGTATTTATATTTAAATGTCTTAAATTTAAGTACAAAGTGTTAATCCCAAATTATGTGTAGTCTGGCCTCACTTGGCAAATGCAGTAGCCAATTGATGACTGGCTGCTGTAGCCAGGAAATGTGCATTTGAAAACCACACAATACAGTGAACAATATCATAGGAATTTACAGTACAGTATATACTACTTGTTATTATTCTTGTTTTACACTTTGTATCTACTCTTATATGCTTAAATAATGACTATTTATATGTTTTCTATAAAATTATTTTTTTGTCAACTTTATCAACAGGTCTACCTCAGTACCAGGAGAGGTGCTTGGGTTGTTAACCGTGTGGCTGATGAAGGGTTTCCACTAGATGTAGTTCTGTACAGCCGATATAAACTGCTTCTTAAACAATACTTCACCACAGAAATGTTGAATAGCTGGGCAGAAAAAAAAATGAATAGACGTTTTAATCATGAGAATTTTGGCCTAAAACCCCAACACAGGTATCTGCAACTTTAACCAGTAGACATTGAGTCCTGCTGTTGAAATCTCCAGAGAAAAAGACAGCAGATATGGCCATATTTTGTAGTGAATTTAGTATTTTACTATAATATATGTGTGAGCCTAAAACCTCATGCCACATGCACATTTTCTGCCTCCTCTTAAAGAGAAACTGTCACCAGGGACACCCACAAAGCACACACTGCATCTTTTGGATGCCTTTACACATGTTACACTGATGCCTCTATCCATGGGATTAGAGCCACCATTCTTCTAATGTTATTTATGTCCTCTGCTTCAGTCAGAGAGGTGGAGAGCTTCAATATGCAGTTTGTATGCCCCATCTCCTCACTGATGCTGACACTGTTAATGCAGCACCCCTTATGAATGAGAGAGAAATGTGACTCTCTGAAGACAATTCCTGAGGGCAGCATGAGGTTGATTTCTTATCATATAGCCAGGTCTCTCTTAGCTAATCATGTAGCAGTGTTGAGTCAAACACAGCCCCTGTCTGTCTCTCTGTTTTTCTTTCAACGTTCTAGCAAGAGATTGTGTAGAATCTCATAACTTTCCTACAGCCTCTGCAGGTGAAAGTAAAGAGAGCTATATATGTAATTGAATATTTGCGGACTATTCCTTTTGGGTGGTTTAACCGGTTAAGGACCGGGCCCTTTCCTGTTTTTTCATGTCCATTTTTCACTCCCCACCTTCAAAAATCTATAATTTTTTTATTTTTACACGTAAAGAGCTGTGTGATGGCTTGTTTTCTGCGTAACAAATTGCACTTCATAATGATGGTATTAAATATACCATGCCATGTACTCGAAAGCGGGAAAAAAATTCCAAATGCAATGAAAATGGTGAAAAAACGCATGTGCGCCATTTTCTTGTGGGCTTGGATATTACGTCTTTCACTGAGCGCCCCAAATGACATGTCTACTTTATTCTTTGGGTTGGTACGATTAAGGAGATACCAAATTTGTATAGGTTTTATAATGTTTTCATACATTTACAAAAATTAAAACCTCCTGTACAAAAATAATGTTTTTGATTTTGCCAACTTCTGGCGCTAATAACTTTTTTATACTATGGTGTACGGAGCTGTGGGTGGTGTCATTTTTTTATGAAATTTGATAATATGTTCAATGATATAATTTTTAGGACTGTACGACCTTTTGATCACTTTTTATAGATTTTTTTAGATTTTTCAAAATGGCAAAAAAGTGCCATTTTCGACTTTGGGCGCTATTTTCCGTTACGGGGTTAAACGCATTGAAAAACCGTTATCATATTTTGATAGATCGGGCATTTTCGGACGCGTCGATACCTGATGTGTTTATGATTTTTACTGTTTATTTATATTTATGTCAGTTCTAGGGAAAGGGGGGTGATTTGAAATTTTAGGTTTTTTTATTATAATTTTTTTTTTTTTACTTTTTTTTATTTTTATTTAAACTATTTTTCAGACTCCCTAGGGTACTTTAACCCTAGGTTGTCTGATCGATCCTTTCATATACTGCCATACTACAGCTATCAGCACATTGTAATGAAGGGGTTAAAACGAAATAGCCTCGGGTCTTCGGAAGACCCGAGGCTACCATGGAGATGGATCGCCGCCCCCCGATGACGTCATGGGGAGCGGCGATCCCAGGTAAGATGGCGATGCTAGCACCGATCACGGATGTTACCGGTAAGCCTTTGCTGCAATATGCAGCAAAGACTTACCGGCTATGGAGAGGGCTCAGCCCGTGAGCCCTCTCCATGTAGCGCGACGCGACCGCCACCGTGAATACACGGCGGGCGGTCGCGAACCGGTTAATTGGAGTGGCAGGTTTTCTTTAATAATAAATACAGAGTTCAGCAGCCCCTACTTAACCCCTTCCAGACTCGTGCCATAATAATACTCTCTGGCTGTGCCCTCTTCAGCAAAGACTTACTAGTAACAGCCGCGATTGACGATAGCACCAATCGCGGGTGTAATCCCGCCGATCACAGCCTTGGATCTTCCGAAGACCCGGGACTGTCTTGTTTTAACCCATTCATTACAATGTGCGATTTGCACATTTTAATGAATGAGGTGGAAATATGGTAGGATCGATTAGACAACCTAGGGTTCAATAACCCTAGGGGGTCTGAAAAATAGTGATAGTAAAAATTAAAAAAAGAAGTTTAAAAAAATATATTAAAAAACACATAAAAATTCAAATCATCCCCCTTTCTCTAGAACTGATATAAATATAAATAAACAGTAAAAATCATTAATACATTAGATATCATTGTGTTTGAAAATGCCCGATCTATCAAAATATAATAATGGTTTTTCACTGTGTTTACCCCGTAATGGAAAATAGTGTTCAAAGTCAAAAATTGCACTTTTTGCCATTTTGACAAATGAAAAAAAAATCTATAAAATGTGATCAAAAGGTCGTACAGTCCTAAAAATCATAGCATTGAACACATCATCAAAAGGACACATCAAACACAAGGATGAAAAAGTTATTAGCGCCAGAAGATGGCAAAATTAAAAAACATATATTTTTTTACTAGGTGGTTTTAATTTTTGTAGATGTATGGAAACATTATAAAAGCTATACAAATTTTGTATCCCCCTGATCATATCGACCCAACGAAAACAGTAGACATGTCATTTGGGGCACACAGTGAAGGTCATAGAATCCAAGCCCACAAGAAAAAGGCGCAAATGAGTTTTTTCACCATTTTCACTGCATTTGGAATTTTTTTCCCACTTCCCAGTGCACGGCATGGAATATTTAATACCATCACTGTGAAGTGCAATTTGTTTTTTGTTTTCAGAAAACAAGCCGTAACAGAGCTCTTTATGTGTAAAAATAAAAAAAATTATAGATTTGTGAAGGTGGGGAGTGAAAAATGGAAATGAAAAAACAAAAAAAGGCCAGGTCATTAAGAGGTTAATAATGAATGCAGAGTTCTGCAATTTCAATCTTTGTGATTAATGCAAATTTTGCAGCTTTCCCCACACCTTAACAATCATAGCAGAGTTCAGCAACCCCTCCACTTAATAATAAATACAGAGTTCACCAGCACCTACGCATAACCCCTTTAGGATGCAGCCAGTTTATAGCTGAAGGCATGCGGTATGGTTATAACTAGTGATGAGCGAGTATACTCGTCCGAGCTTGATGCTCGGTCGAGTATTAGCATACTCGGACCGGCTCGTTGCTCGGACGAGTATTTGCCCTGCTCGATAACGAGCATTTAATTAAAAAAAAAGAAGTGAAGAACAATAAAAAAATACAATTAAAACATTTAATTTAATCGTTTAATTGAAGAAAACAGTGAAATAACACAGTGCAGAATAGATTGCAGATGTTCGGGAACATCTGCGATCTGTTCCGGAGACACGCGTGCAGAACGGTGTTCTCCGCAATAGTATTTGAAGAACAATATGTGTGAAGAACACATTGCAGATGTTTGGCAACATCTGCAAGTTGTTCTCTACACATATTGTTCTTCAAATACTATTGCGGAGAACACCGTTCTGCACGGGTGTCTCCGGAGCAGATCGCAGATGTCCCGGAGACACGCGTGCATAAAGGTGTTCTCCGCAATAGTATTTGAAGAACAATATGTGTGAAGAACAACTTGCAGATGTTTCCAAACATCTGCAAGTTGTTCTCTACACATATTGTTCTTCAAATACTATTGTGGAGAACACCGTTCTGCACGCGTGTCTCCGGAACAGATCGCAGATGTTCCCGAACATCTGCAATCTGTTCTGCACTGTGTTATTTCACTGTGCTCGGTCAGTTTGTAATTTTACTGAAAAATGCTCGGGTCTCCCATTGATTTCAATGGGGCTCGTTACTCGAAACGAGCACTCGAGCATCGGGAAATGTTCGGTTCGAGTAACGAGCACCCGAGCATTTTAGTGCTCGCTCATCTCTAGTTATAACTTTTGAACACAAACTATAAAAGTGATTTTGTGATTGTTTTTTCATCACATGTTGTACTTCACATTAGTGATTACCGTATTTTCCGGACTATAAGGCGCACTTAAAAGCCTTGGATTTCCTTGGAAATCCAAAGTGCGCCTTATAGTCCGGTGCGCCCTATATGAGGGCAGCGGACCCTACTTACATAGGTCCCCGCTACCGGAGACAGCAGATCTCCAGCGGGAACTGCAGACCACGCGGCACGAACAACTTCTGCCGCGTGGTCTGCAGTTCCCGCTGGAGATCTGCTGTCTCCGGTAGCGGGGACCTATGTAAGTATGGTCCGCTGCCCTCCTCCACCTCCCCCTCACCTTCCCCACTCACCTTCCCTGCGTCGCGTCCCGTCGGGTCTCCGCTCCGCCCCCGGACCTCCGCCACGCCCCCGACCCTGCGCCTTATAGTCCGATGCGCCTTATATATGGAATTATTACATATATAAGGCGCATCGGACTGTTGCGCCTTATATTCCGATGCGCCTAATGGCCCAGAAAATTTTGGCTAAGTATTGCATTTATTTATTTAAATAAAATTTGGTGAATTTTGGAAAAAATTGGCATTTTCAAAATTTTTAATTATCTTATTTTCAAATAGATAGTTTTGCTACCCAAATTAGTAACTACCGTATATACTCGAGTATAAGCTGACCTGAGTACAAGCCAAGACCCATATTTATACCACAAAAAACTGGGAAAACCTATTGACTCGATTATAAACCGAGGGTGGGAAAAGCATTGATCACAGACCCCACCCCCCAGTATATAGCCAGCAAGCCGCCAGTAGTATATAGTCAGCCAGCTCCCAGTAGTATATAGCCAGCAAGTCCCCAGTAGTATATAGCCATCCTGCCCCCAGTAGTATACAGCCAGCCCAGCCTGCCCCCAGTGGTATACAGCCAGCCCAGCCTGCCCCCAGTGGTATACAGCCAGCCCAGATTGCCCCCAGCAGTATACAGCCAGCCCAGCCTGCCCCCAGTGGTATACAGCCACCCCAGCCTGCCCCCAGTAGTATTCAGCAAAAAAAAACTTATATACTCACCCTTCGGTGGCCCCGATACGCAGCGCGGTTCCCCCGATGTCCGCGCGGGTCCTCTTCTGGCTTCCGGGCCTGTCTTCTTTCTTCTGTAAGATCGTGCTGGGCGCCGCCGCTGCCCTCTCCCGGCCGGCAGGCGCATAGTATGACGAGCCGCTGCATGATGTTACAGAAGAAAGAAGATAGGTGCGGAAGCAAGAAGAGGAACCGCGCAGACATCTGGTGAGCCGCGCTGCGCATCGGGGCTGCCGGAGGGTGAGTATATAAGTTTATTATTTTTTAAGTGCATTGACATTTATGTATTGACTCGTGTATAAGCCGAGGGGACGTTTTTCAGCACATTTTTTGTGCTGAAAAACTCGGCTTATACACAAGTATATACGGTAAATAACATTTCCCACATGTCTGCTTTAAGGTTTCGTAATTTTTAAAATGTCTGGATATTTTATTGTGATGTCACGCGGTTTACAACTTGAACATTGGTTTTCCGTTTTTTCCCTTTTTTGAAATTGGAGATTTGAAATACAGACAGTACCCGGGTTATGTACAAGACAAGTTCTGTAGGTTTGTTCTTAAGTTGAATTTGTATGTAAGTCGAAACTGTATATTTTATATATATAACTCCAGACAGATTTTTTTTGGTCTTTGTGACACCTGAATTTTAAAAATTCTTTGGGTGTAGTGCTGCACTCTTAACTTTAACCCTCTCGGAGCTAAAACAACGGTCCAGGACTGATCCATAAGTCCCAATGTTAACCCCTTAAGGACGGAGGGTTTTCCAGCTCATTTCTCGCTCTCCAACTTCAAAAATCCATAACTTTTTCATTTTTCCGTGTACAGACCTGTGTGAGGGCTTATTTTGTGCGTAACAAATTTTACTTTCCCGTAATGTTATTTATTTTAACATGCCATGTACTGCGAAGCTGAAAAAAAATTCCAAATGTGGAAAAATTGAAAAAAAACCGCACATGCGTCACGTTCTTGTGGGCTCAGTTTTTACGACTTTCACTCTTCGCTCCAAATAACACGCATACTTTATTCTTTGGTTCGGTGCGATCGCGGTGATACCAAATTTATATAGGTTTTATTGTGTTTTAATACATTTTCAAAAATTAAACGAATGTGTACAAAAAAGAAAAAAAAATTTTTGCCATCTTCTGACGCTAATAACTTTTTCATACTTTGGCGCACAGAGATGTGTGAGGGGTCATTTTTTTTTGCGAAATGAGGCGACGTTTTCATTGCTACCATTTTGAGGTCTGTGCGACATTTTGATCATTTTTTATTTCATTTTTTATGTTATGTAAAAAGGTGTAAAAGTCGCATTTCGGACATTTGGGCGCCATTTCCCTCCTCGGAGGTCACCGCCGCCCGTAACCGTTTTTATATTTTGATAGATCGGGCATTTTGGGATGCGGTGATACCTAATATGTTTGTGATTTTTACTGTTTATTATGTTTTATATCCGTTCTAGGGAAAGGGGGGTGATTTGAACTTTTAATATTTTATTAATTTTTTTTATTTTTTAAACTTTTTTTTTAATTTTTTTTTTCACTATCTTTTAGACCGTCTAGGGTACATTAACCCTAGATAGTCAGATCGCTGCTACCATATACTGCAATACTTCTGTATTGCAATATATGGCATTTTTGCAGCACATTCATTACAATGAGCCACTGGCTCATTGTAACGAATCTGCAGCTGCCAGATAGCCTCGTGTCAAAAGAAGACACGAGGCTACCATGGCAACCGATCGCCGCCCCCCGATGACGTTCCGGGGCGTGGCGATCGGAAAAAAGATGGCGGCGCCCGCGCGCCGCCGTCTTTTAAACGCCGGCGGCGACTTTTGCCGGCGGCGTTGAAGGGGTTAATAGCCGCGGTCGGTGCTTGCGGTGGGGGTTTTGTGCAATATGCAAAAACCCCCACCTTTTGTATGAAGAGGACTCAGCCCGTGAGCCCTCTTCATACATCCCTTATACCTCTGCTCCGTAGAGCTACGGCGCAGAGCGTTAAGGGGTTAAACTATAAAGAGATAGAAATAAAAATATTTGGATTTTAAAAATGTTGGATTGTCATGAGAACCAGGATTAACAATACAACTTCATTGCAGACACCTTTAATAACTATTATAGCTGTTGTAGTCTAAGTCTAAGGCTAAAGTACAGTAAATTACCAACATCCAGAAGTCCCTTTGTAACTAGGGGTTATCTGTAAGTCAGGTGTTCTTAAAGGGAACCTACCACCACGAATCTACCTATAAAGGTAGATCGGGTGGTAGGTGGATGTAAGGGACGTGAGGAGAGCTCTTTTTAGAGCTAATCCTCACGTCCCCGCTAACTTTAGGTACACTTTATTCCCCTGATATGTAAATTTAGTTATGCGGCTACTGGGGCGTGGAGTAGCCGGCACGAGGCTACACAGCGCGGCTACTCCACGCCCCAGTAGCCACATTACTCCTCCTACCCGGTTGCGTGCGGCGCGCAGTAGCTCCGGCCTCGGAGCTGGGACTGCTCAGCCGTCGGCCGGCGTTCTGCGCATGCGCAGAACGCCACCATGACGGACGAGGGCGCGCAGCTACGAGGAGCTGCGCGCCGCACACAACCGGGTAGGAGGAGTAATGTGGCTACTGGGGCGTGGAGTAGCCGCGCTGTGTAGCCTCGTGCCGGCTACTCCACGCCCCAGTAGCCGCATAACTAAATTTACATATCAGGGGAATAAAGTGTACCTAAAGTTAGCGGGGACGTGAGGATTAGCTCTAAAAAGAGCTCTCCTCACGTCCCTTACATCCACCTACCACCCGATCTACCTTTATAGGTAGATTCGTGGTGGTAGGTTCTCTTTAAGTTGGGGACTGCTTGTATTTAAAAACAAATAAAATCAGCAGAAACAGCTTTTAGGAAGCGTGGGCGCCGCCATCTTTTTTTCGATCGCCACGCCCCCGAACGTCATCGGGGGGCGGCGATCGGTTGCCATGGTAGCCTCGGGTCTTCTTTTGACACGAGGCTATCTGGCAGCTGCAGATTCGTTACAATGAGCCAGTGGCTCATTGTAATGAATGTGCTGCAAAAATGCCATATATTGCAATACAGAAGTATTGCAGTATATGGTAGCAGCGATCTGACCATCTAGGGTTAATGTACCCTAGATGGTCTAAAAGATAGTGAAAAAAAAAAGAAAAAAAAAGTTTAAAAAATAAAAAAAATTAATAAAATATTAAAAGTTCAAATCACCCCCCTTTCCTTAGAACGGATATAAAACATAATAAACAGTAAAAATCACAAACATATTAGGTATCGCCGCGTCCCAAAATGCCCGATCTATCAAAATATAAAAACGGTTACGGGCGGCGGTGACCTCCGAGACGGAAAATGGCGCCCAAATGTCCGAAATGCGACTTTTACACCTTTTTACATAACATAAAAAATGAAATAAAAAATGATCAGAATGTCGCACAGACCTCAAAATGGTAGCAATGAAAACGTTGCTTCATTTCGCAAAAAAATGACCCCTCACACATTTCCGTGCGCCAAAGTATGAAAAAGTTATTAGCGTCAGAAGATGGCAAAAAATTTTTTTTCTTTTTTGTACACATTCGTTTAATTTTTGAAAATGTATTAAAACACAATAAAACCTGTATAAATTTGGTATCACCGCGATCGCACCGAACCGAAGAATAAAGTAGGTGTGTTATTTGGAGCGAAGAGTGAAAGTCGTAAAAACTGAGCCCACAAGAACGTGACGCACATGCGGTTTTTTTTCAATTTTTCCACATTTGGAATTTTTTTTCAGCTTCGCAGTACACGGCATGTTAAAATAAATAACATTACGGGAAAGTAAAATTTGTTACGCACAAAATAAGCCCTCACACAGGTCTGTACACGGAAAAATGAAAAAGTTATGGATTTTTGAAGTTGGAGAGCGAGAAATGAGCCGAAAAACCCTCCGTCCTTAA
This sequence comes from Engystomops pustulosus, assembly GCF_040894005.1. NCBI lineage: Eukaryota > Metazoa > Chordata > Amphibia > Anura > Leptodactylidae > Engystomops > Engystomops pustulosus. Next base: position 46,138,733 of record NC_092420.1, read on the forward strand.
GGGGTTAATGTTGCCATGTTTAAGGGCTTATTTTTTTGCTGAATGAGAGGCATTTTCCAGTGATACCATTGGGGTGGCTATGCCCTTTTGCTGAACATGAACCGTATATACTTGAGTATAAGCCGACCTGAATATAAGCCGAGGCCCTACTTTTACCATAAAAAACTGGGAAAACCTATTGACTCAAGTATAAGCCTAGGGCAAAAAATGCATTGGTCACAGCCTCTCCCAGTATAAAGCTATTCCCCATTAAATAGCCACCCAGCATTTTCCCAGTAAGCAGCAGCCTGCCCCCGTATGCAGCATCCTGATCCCTGTCCCTATATCCAGCAGCCTGCAGTGGGGTTGTAGAAAAACATCTCCTGTAATTGATTTTTGAATATTTTTTTTTTTGTTGTTGTTCATTGTATACCCTAAGTAACAAGTTACATTTATTCAGTAGGATCAGTATGATTGCAGAGATACCAAGTTTCTATATTTTTGCTTATATTTTACTTATTTTGTAGAAAAAATAATAATTTGGGGAAAAAAGCTACTCTTAATTTTTGGTCTATAGTGTCTATAATTTTTGTTTTGATCACTTTTTATTTCATTTTATGAGGGGCAAGATAGGTAAAAATTGTAACTTTTGTAACTGTTTTTGAAAAATATTTTTTACGCTGTTAATTGTCTGGGTTTAATAATGATTTCGTTTTATTGTATTGATCACCACGGACATGGCAATACTTTATGTTCGGAGTTTGTTCCCAGGTTTTGTTCCCAAGTGTTTATTAGTTTATTTTTATTTAAACAATTTTTTAAAACTTTTTTTCATGTTTTTACTGATTCTACTATGAGACATAAACAAGCAATCATTTGCTTGCTTGTTCATTACAATACCCTGCATTACATCAGTATTACAGGGTATTATCACTTGCAGCCTATGCTTATGCATAGGTTGACTCACTGCCTGTAAGGTCTTCACAGGTATCAACAACGAACAGCCCTGGGGTCTTAAATGTAAATATAAAACAGTTTACACTGCCCCAAGCGGGGGTTTGCATCAAACCTAGGGATCCAACCCCGGAATGTATAATCAAGTTAAGATCGTGCCCCACTGTAGAAGATGCAGTAGATTTTTATTGAAAATGCATCTTCTACAGTGGTGCACGACCTTTACTTGTTAAGACCCGGGGTCTTAGCTCATATGCCAGGGTTGCCATAGCACCAGTTGGAACCCCCCCCCCCAAAACCAAATGAGCATGTAATCTCTCTCCCTCCATGTCCCTGTCGCATTAACCACGGCATTTAAATGGTTAACACCTGTGAACAAAGTTTGCTTGTAGATTAGCTGCACTCCATGCCGTAATAGTACGTCATTGAGTGCCAAGTGGTTAAAAATCAACACAGAGTTCAATAGTTTCCCGCATCTCTGTACAATGAATGCAGATTTCAGACACAACCTCCTGCAAAATGGTTAACTCAGAGCTCTACAGCTTCTTCCCTCTCATTAATAATTAATGCATAGATCAGAAGCCCCACTTAATAATGAATGCAGAGTTCAGCAGCCCCCCCTTCCCCAATAATATCTAATGCCCTCCCCTTAATAATTAATACAGAACTAATGCAGAGTTATAGCCAGGTATGGTTTGATCCAAGCCAGAGCATACCCTGTATACTACACCCCCATAAACTCTATCCCCATCGGTGTGAAATAGCCTAGGACACACTATATCTCTCCAGGCTATAATATTATTGCTCAACTGATCCCTAATTAAACTTGGTGCTGTTATTAGTGTTAACATTTATATTGTAGCTGGGACTTGCTAGTCTAAAGGTCCCAATACATGGTAAAACTGTTTTGCTGATTTGTAGTACGTTGCACTGAGCGATAATTGAAAAATTTACATCATGACTGTCCTCATATACCAGGTATATGAAGCAGTCTCATTTTAATTAGTTAACTTACCAGACAGAGCTGAAAAAACAATAAAATAATTGAGTGAAAAAAATTAAGTTCCTTTTGTCAGGGTCGGACTGTGGGGCCTAGGGCCCAACGGTGAAATTGATTATGGAGGCCCACCTGCTGCTACATGGAAATATTACCGGTATATTTTTCTGTTTACAGAATGTGTTTTCATTGCGTTTTAAAAGGCACTGCAAATGCATCAGGCAAAGAGGAGATACTGGAGAAAAGCTTAGAATGTATTTTAAAATGTAATTCAATCTTGAGATTATGGCTGTCAGGTCCAGCATTAGGTAGGAACTATTTTTAAAAGCCTTCTCCAGCTCCTATTGTGACCCCATTCATCTCCCCCCTTATATTTTGGCCTTTCATCCCCTCTTATATTTTTCTCTCCATCTCTACCTCATATTGTGGCCCATCATCTCCCCCACATATTGTGGCCTTATCACCTCCCTCTCATATTGTGTCCCCTCATTTTTTCCTCATATTGAGGCCCCCCTCAATGCTTCTTCAGATTGTGACTTCTCATCATTGTGAAAGGTCACGATATGTGGGTGATGAGAGACCACAGTATATAGATACTGTGGTCTCTCATCACCCACATATCGTGACCTTTCATCTTCCCTCATATTGTGGCCTCTCATATTCCCCTCATATTGAGACCTCTATCCTATATACTGTGGCCTCTCACCTCCCTCTCATATTGTGTCCCCTAATTTCTTCCTCATATTGATGCCTCCCTCAACGGCTCTTCATATTGAGGCGTCTCATATCCACTTCACATTGTTACCTCTGATCTTTCCTATATACTTTGGTCTCCCATCACCCCCATATCGTGACCCTTCATCTTTCCTCATATTGTGGCCCCTCATGTTTTGGGTCTCCCTCCTCTCCCCCTCTTCTTGTGGCCTCTCATGTAAACCTCATTGAGGCTTCGGTCACCAACACCCCACATATAGTAACCACATACTCCACCTCAAATTGTTGTACCTCAGCTACCCCTTATCCTGTGGGTCCCCCCTCAAGCCTAAATTATTTTGTGGGACCCCTTAATATTGTGCCCCCACCACCTTATCCTGTGGACCCTTCTACTTTTATTCAAAATAAAAAACACTATTTACTTACCCCCGTTCTCAAGCAGCTCTTCTACTCTTCTTTTCTTCCTTTGCTGCTGCTATAGGCAATTATGCTGACAGACATGGTGATGTCATTATATCGCGCCTGCTGACCTCATTCTCATATAGCAGCAACCGGGGGTAAAGTGATGGTGCAGAGAACTGAAGGCTCTTTGCACATCATCATATTCAACTCTATCTGCATTCAGAGAGCTCAGGTAGAGTTGAAATACCAGAGCCCAGGGTCAGAGTCAGTGGGTGGTGGAGGCAGAGCTAAAAGGAGTAGGGGCCAACTGATGCTTTCATTGGCACACTGGTGGACCAGTCTGACCTTGCCTCTTGTGTATATCTTTCAACCCTACTAATTTATTCTCTGGGGGTATGAATTGGTCTAGCCCAAAATATGGCTTACACCACTTTAAACCTAGGTATAGTCTGGACTGTGGGTATATTCTAACCTGTTTCACTGGTTCCAAAAGTCTGCTGACTTGGAGTGTCCACAACTTGTCCCCTACATATATCTCTGAGTTAATCAGCCAATACCATCCCATACATAATCTTTTATCCTCACAAACTCTTCTGTTTTGCTCTCCTAGTATCTGCTCTTCTCACAACCATATACAGGACTTCTAATCAGTAACTCCCATACTTCAGAATGCGTAATATGTGTGAGACTTTTCAATGAAAAGTAGCAGTGACATGCTCTAGTTTGGATTGTGTTGTGGAGCGATGATTACCATAAAAATCTGTAGAAACTGAAGCAACCACAGACAAAATGCATCCACAATGTCAATTGTGTTGTTTGGTGCCCATGGAGAACATGGACAACACAAGAATGTGATTCACATGTGGGAATAAGGTCTTTTTGTTTTTATTTTATACTTTTGATTAAATTAGGAATCATTCTTTAATTTTACATGTGTCTTTTTCTCTATAGAATTCTCAGCCAGCACCCAACTATTAATGATGACCTTCCCAATCGGATCATCTCAGGAAAGGTTCTTGTAAAACCCAATATAAAGGAATTCACAGAAAGAGATGTAATTTTTGATGATGGCACTATGGAGAAAAATATTGATGTTGTGTTTTTTGCCACTGGCTACAGTTTTTCATTCCCTTTTTTTGAAGATCCTGATCTTAACGCAGAAAAAAATCACATATCTTTGTACAAGTTTGTATTTCCACCACATTTGGAAAAAACAACTGTTGCTTTCATTGGCCTTATTCAACCTATCGGTGCCATCATGCCTATTTCAGAACTTCAGTCCCGATGGGCCACACGAGTTTTCAAAGGTGAGCACAACAGTTAGCATATATAGCATATCAAATGTGCTTCAAGGCCTCCTGTTGTCATGATTTCATATTTTGACAGGTTCCCATAGTCTTTATTATTGTAATTACCAATCTGCTTTTGAAATTAAAATGTTTGGTTCCATCAAGTTTTAAAAGTAAATATACCTGGCTCCCTGAAAGTAAACTCAATGAAGTCATGGAGGTGTATTTTATAATCCACCAAATCCCTCTGCCACATCACTTTAACCAGCTCACAGCTCTGCCAAACACTATGCTCATGTGACCTAGCACTTCCATAATAATGCTAGGCTTGTTTGGCTGTGGTCTCTGTAGATTTAAACTCTAATCATGTTAAGTTGTCATATGTAACTGCAGCAGCATGTGTTTCACTGCAGAGGCGTCAAAAATAACATATTACTGGTGGCCTGGCTACAGGGACTGGTGGGAGACTAGACCAGCATTACCATGGGAGAATCATAAAGTTAGTATATTTACATTTCCTTCCAGTTTTATAATTTATACATAATTTATATGTTGCATGTATTACATATCTCATTACATATCTTTTTCGAGTGCTGCAACTACATATATATTATATATATATTTATATTATATATACATATATATGTGCACGCCTACTAGGGCCGGGCGACAGGTCCTCAAAGGTATCCTTGTAGAAAAAGGGCAGCACTCCAGGATAAAGGTGAAAAAATGTAAAGTCCTCTTTATTGCATATCCCAAAACAGCAGCAACGTTTCGGCTCAGTGTGAGCCTTTCTCAAGCCAAGAGACAAGTGCATGCAGTGCATATATATACAGATACAGCTGAATCACATGATTCAATCAATTAGGTCACATGATCGTGTAGTAACATCCCACTTTTGTAAACCAATTCATATTATATATACATCAGTGAATACATACACTCACCAGCCACTTTATTAGGTACACCATGCTAGTAACGGGTTGGACCCCCTTTTGCCTTCAGAACAGCCTCAATTCTTCGTTGCATAGATTCAACAAGGTGCTGGAAGCATTCCTCAGAGATTTTGGTCCATATTGACATGATGGCATCACACAGTTGCCGCAGATTTGTCGGCTGAACATCCATGATGCGAATCTCCCGTTCCACCACATCCCAAAGATGCTCTATTGGATTGAGATCTGGTGACTGTGGAGGCCATTTGAGTACAGTGAACTCATTGTCCTATGTTCAAGAAACCAGTCTGAGATGATTCCAGCTTTATGACATGGCGCATTATCCTGCTGAAAGTAGCCATCAGATGTTGGGTACATTGTGGTCATAAAGGGATGGACATGGTCAGCAACAATACTCAGGTAGGCTGAGGCGTTGCAACGATGCTCAATTGGTACCAAGGGGCCCAAAGAGTGCCAAGAAAATATTCCCCACACCATGACACCACCACCACCAGCCTGAACCGTTGATACAAGGCAGGATGGATCCATACTTTCATGTTGTTGACGCCAAATTCTGACCCTACCATCCGAATTTCGCAGCAGAAATCGAGACTCATCAGACCAGGCAACGTTTTTCCAATCTTCTACTGTCCAATTTCGATGAGCTTGTGCAAATTGTAGCCTCAGTTTCCTGTTCTTAGCTGAAAGGAGTGGCACCCGGTGTGGTCTTCTGCTGCTGTAGCCCATCTGCCTCAAAGTTCGACGTACTGTGCGTTCAGAGATGCTCTTCTGCCTACCTTGGTTGTAACGGGTGGCGATTTGTAACGGGTGTTGCCTTTCTATCAGCTCGAACAAGTCTGCCTATTCTCCTCTGACCTCTGGCATCAACAAGGCATTTCCGCCCACAGAACTGCCGCTCACTGGATGTTTTTTCTTTTGCGGACCATTCTCTGTAAACCCTAGAGATGGTTGTGCGTGAAAATCCCAGTAGATCAGCAGTTTCTAAAATACTCAGACCAGCCCTTCTGGCACCAACAACCATGCCACGTTCAAAGGCACTCAAATCACCTTTCTTCCCCAAACTGATGCTCGGTTTGAACTGCAGGAGATTGTCTTGACCATGTCTACATGCCTAAATGCACTGAGTTGCCGCCATGTGATTGGCTGATTAGAAATTAAGTGTTAACGAGCAGTTGGACAGGTGTACCTAATAAAGTGGCCGGTGAGTGTACATGATTACAGGTTCATTAATCCATGGTTATATCTAATATACAAAGGTGTTGAAAGTGCCAGTGCATTTTGTTCCAATGTGTACTGTGCAACATATCCACATAAAGTGCCAGTGTTATTTAAAAGTATAAAATGGCCCAAACGGGCCATCAACAACTCACCACTTCAAATGCTATAAGCAGGCTGCTGAGGAAAGTTTGAAAACAGCATAGTGGGTATGGGACATATAGCAGCCGCGGCACCACTGGTTGTCAGAGCAACCCATGACGTCATCCCCAAACACAAATACAGAGACCGGTAATTGAAGCTGTTAGCGGTACATGAGACTAGCGGTTAAACGCTGTACATTAACAGTGACAAAATGCATGTAAATACATATGTGTGAAAAGGGGGACAGCAGGGCCGATAATGCCCGGAACCACTAAGCGCATGGTATGAGGCATGTGCATGGTGTGTGTTACACCCTACAAAAGGGCAAAAACCCACATCAGTGGAGTGTCCATAGTACCCGATTGTCAAACCAACAACCGGGGTGCTGTCGTGGCACTCCGTGCACCGCACATAAAAATGCACAGTCTCCCCTAAAGAACAACATTCCAATGGTCCATGAAGGACAGACAGCAAGATTGACAGCTTCTAAGGTCTGTGTGGGAAATGCTGGCGAACATGAAAAACGTGGTGTCATAAAAAAATGCTTTAGCGATAGATATATATATATATATATTGTAATGAGATATGTAATACATGCAACATATAAATTGTTATGTATAAATTTTAAAAACTGGAAGGAAATTCATAATGCAGATAAACCTGAATCATCAATTATGTGCTCAGTTAAGTTTTAATATAGTACTGAAGATATATAAAAGATACTCCTTATCTGCCTACCATAGTTTAAATGTCATCACTTACAAAGTGGTCAATCCCTATTGCTAGTAGTAACCAATCAGTTAGCAGTTTTTGTAGCATAAAATCACTTTGTTTGACTAGAATTGATATATTTTAAATGTGTTACTAGGATTGTGCAAACTGCCTTCATCAAAATCTATGACTAAGGAAATGTTGATAACAAAAGACGAAATGGCTCGGAGGTAAGTTATTGGTTAAGAAATGAATTTAATGAATTCAGAATTTAATGGATGGGGAACTGCTTTCCCCTCTCCACAACAGCACCCAACCATGAGGGAAAGTGAGGTGGAAGGGTTAATTTGTCACAAGACGTGTGTGCTTGTTATCTGGTGCACATTATTTGTTCAACATTTCTGTATGTTCAGAAATGTGGCTGATGGTGTGGCTGAAGGTGTGCTGATAAGTGGGATTTTGTTTCTATCTGTCCTTATTAGTCTGAACACTAGTCTACTCCATTGCTATCAGTTTTAATTGATTTCCACCTGTGGTGCAGTTTAATTTGGTTTGCAAAGTTAATCTGCTGTCATAGGTTCTCTTTCCACTCACATTTCTGCTCGGTCTGGATGTCAGAAAACTGATCCAATCATCTCATTAAAATTGAATTCTTGGACATTTAGCCTGTTTTAAGATTATCCTTTTGCCTATCTACTTTGTACTGCTATTGTTTTCTTGTTTCTGACCTATATCTCGTTGGCCTGTTCTATAACACTGCATAACATTGATGTTCTACATCCTGCTTCCACGATTGTGTGAAATCTTCACAACTACTTTTTCAATCATAAATATTGTGTATGAAAGCAGTGACTCCTCAGAGAACCTCTACTCTAGCATGAGTTACTAGATGATGAGTTTTTTACTTGTTTTAGAATTAGTTATTTTATAGACCCATTTTTATGGCTGTCTGTTTGGGGAAGACATGTATAGGCATGAAAAAGCCACCCGGAAAACCCACTACAGGGGATGTAAAGTGTAGAAAGTTACCTTTTGACTATGAGAGGCTTATGTGTGCTGGCATTCAGATTGTGTACAGATTTTGACTGAGGAATCCACTGTGTGGTTGGCCTTTTAAATTGTGTAGGCAACATGCGCCGGGATCATCCAAGTACCACCTCTGCAAAGCAACTCCTCTTCAAATGAAAAAGAAATTGATCAACTTAATCTACCTTTATAAACTAGTCAAATACTCAATGCAAATAGATGATTAAAGAACCAGATCCTTTCAGAATTTAATGTTTGAAGGTTTAAGTGATAAATGTAAAAGGGGTATTTCCTATTCACAGTATTTCAGCCCTGTTCAAAAATGAAAGGATAAAGCCTGATAAAAAAAGCGTTTATTCCCAGAGCAACATACCAAATTGTTGGTTAAGATTCTGGCCCAGATATATCATTGTGTCCTCAATAGTTTTTTGTCTATCTTTGGACTAAAAACAACGTCTTTGGAGCTTGCTCATGTATTTATGAAGTGCTTGCGCCACTTTTGTGCCCCAGTTGTGCTCCAAACACTGTAGAAAACCGTGGACCTAAAGTATTGTGGTAGTCGGAATTTGCGCCACCACTTGTGTAATATGATCCTTTTTCCTTTGGTTTAATTAGCTGGAACTGACAGTCTCGTGAGAATTTACTTTGTTCTGTCTGCAGCATTAAAGGGGTATTCTCGTCTGGACATTCACATTCAGTTTCATTAATCTGCCATAAATAAAAAATTCTTCAATTAGATGTTATTAAAAAAATGTTCCTGTGTGAAGATAATTTCTCATAAATGAAGTGAGGAAGCTATCTGGTTTCTAAGGGACCAAATAACTACATTTATGAGAAATTATCTTCACACAGGAACATTCTTTTTAATAACATCCAATTGAAGAAATGTTTTCATAAGGCAAATGAATTTAATTAAATGTAAATTCCCAGATCGGAATACCCCTTTAATAACGGGTTAGAATTCCTAGTAGATGCATCTGTTCTTAATCTGAGATAAACGGTTGGGAATAAAGAGTTCCTTCGGTTCTTCTTCTCCTGGACGCACTAGGTCATTTTGGCCCTTTTATAATAAATTATAATAATTCCTTTAATTTCCAATCTCAAAAAAGGGCTAGAGAAGAAAGGGGCCAAGGTAGAAATAATAGGAAAACCAAGAGATTCATGTTCTCTTAGGACTCTGATCTCTTACTTTCTTGCCTCAGTGAGAATCTGTGTGGATCTTGAAGTCTCAAATTAATTTTTTTTCCCCTGCTCTGAAAAGATTCAGTGAGAGGGACAGGCTCTGAAGTAACTCTTAAGGCTATGCTTTCGAAAGTCTCTTACCTACTAGAAACAGCAGTTTCAGAACCAGTACCACTAGAAGAACTGGGGAAGGGGGTTTACCTCTTTCTCTTTTGGGTTAGAATACCCAACAGAAAGTTGATATTATTAGAAATCTAAAACCCTGAACAAATTTCTGGTGAACCTGTTATTCATATTGGCAGTCAATCTCATATCCAGGGCCTCCAGGGTTTCATGGCCTCAATAGATTTAGCAGATGTTTTTAATTATTTTTTTTTATTTATCCACACTTCAAGAAGTACAATAGCACAATAACAGTGATGGGGACCAACATAATTTGCTGTGTGTCATTTTAGATACTAGATCAGTTTCTGGTCTTATATAGTGTTACACAACCTAGCTTGGTGGATAGGTCACATGAATTTGAACAGGGGTCACTCCTGGTATCAAAGAAGGTTAGGACAACAAAGAGGCGTTTTTTCTAAAATGTCATTGCACAATACAGTGAGAATGGCCTCTCAACCATTTAGTATTTTAGGATATAGTAAAACTGTGGGTCTCTTCATCCCTAGACCTTATCACCTCAACAGAAAACAGGAAGGGCACTACATAAAATCAGAGAGAACAAAGCCAGTCTCATCCTGACAGCCCCCTTCTGGCCTCAGAGGGCCTGGTTTTCCTTTATGAAGAACCTTTTGATATTAGATCCGTTGTGCTACTCGGGTTAGCAGATTCTCTCTCCCAGAGTCCGATTAAGTATCCGACAATATCAAATCTTCATTTGATGGCCTGGTTGTTGAAAAGCCTCTTAGAGTCTGCTTTTTCACATTACAGAGAGGTAGGAAACCTATCACCTGCAGTATATATTACTGAATCTGGAAAGTTTTCTCTTTCATTCTGGATAATCACCTTGATTTGGACCTTTCTTAACTGTCTCAAATACGGAGTTTCTTAACCCCTTAACGCTGAAGCCACTTTTCACCTTCCTGACACGGACCATTTTTTAAAATCTGACATGTGTCTATTTAAGTGGTTATAACTTTGGAACGCTTTAACATATCCAGTTGATTTTGAGATTGTTTTTTCGTGACACATTGTACTTCATGCTGGTTGAGAAATTTAATAAATATATTTAGTATTTATTTATGAAATAAATGGAAATTTGGCAAAAATTTTGAAAAAAACAATGTTTTCCAAATTCAAAATTTTCTACTTTTTGGAAATTTGGTCATATCACTAAAATAACTTGATAACTAACATTTTCCATATGTCTGCTTTAACTTGGCATCATTTTTCAAACATCTTTTCCTTTATTTTGGATGTTAGGAGGCTTATAACTTTAGGTGCAATTTTTCAGATTTTCACGAAAATCATCAAAACCTACTTTTGGAGGGTCAATTTAGTTAGAAGTGACTTTATAAGGCCCACATGACAGAAACCCCCCACAAATGACACCATTTTAGAAACTACACCCCTCAAAATATTCAAAACAACCTTTGGGAATTTTGTTAACCCTTTGAGCGTTTCATGAGCGTGAAAGATAAATGAAAGTGAAATTAGAGAAATGTAATTTTATCTTACTATAGATTCATTGAACACTAAAATTTACACCTTCACAATGGGTTAAAAAGGAAAATGCATTTTACAATGTTGAGGGCAATTCCTCTTGAGTATGCCAATACCCATTTTGTCACTGTACCCTGCTGTATGGGCACAGGGGGGCACTTGGAATGGAAAGAGCGTTGTTTCGTTTTTGCAGGGTAAATATGGCTGAAAAAGTTTACATGTGTCAGGATGCATTTGGAGAGCCATAGTGGTACCAAAACAGAGGAAAGCCCCAACAAGAGACACCATTTTGGAAAGTACACCCCTTGGAGAGTTTAGCAACGTGTAATTTGTGTATTTTCCCCAACAGGTGTTTGATTCAATTAGGCCCCAAAAGGGAAAAAAGGTGAAAATTTTCTCAAAAAAGTCACTTTTACCCCAAATTTTTGTAAGCCACAAGGGATAAAAGATGAAACAACCCCATAAATGTGTAAAACTATTTCTCCTAAGCACAGAACTGCACCACTTTTGCATATAAAGTGTTGTATGGGTGCAAAGTAGGGCTCAGAAGGGAAAGAGGGGCTTTGGCCTTTTAGAAGCCAGATTTGACAATCATCCTTTACATGTGTCAGGATGCATTTGGAGAGCCCTAGTGGTACCAAAACAGAGGGGAACCCAAACAAGTGTCACCATTTTGGAAAGTTCACCCTTTGGAGAATTCAGAAAGGTGTAATATGTGTATTTACCCCTACAGGTGTTTGCTTCAATTAGGTCCCTAAAAGGAAAAAGGTGAACATTTTCCCAAAAAAGTCACTTTTACGGCTAATTTTTGTATCCCATAAGGCATTAAAGATGAAACAACCCCAAAAAATGTGTACTAGCATTTCTCCCGAGTATAAAATTGCCCCACACATGCAAATAAAATGTTGTATGGGTTGCGTAGCTCAGAAGGGAAAGAGGGGCGTTGGCCTTTTAGAAGCCAAATTTGACAGACATCCTTTACATATGTCAGTATGCATTTAGAGAGCCGTAGTGGTACCAAAACAGAGGGGAACCCCAACAAGTATCACCATTTTGGAAAGCACACCCCTTAGAGAATTTAGCAAGGTGTAATATGTGTATTTGTCCGTAAAGGTGTTTGATTTAATTAGGACTTAAACATTTGAACATTTTCTACACATTTGAACATTTTCTTATAAAGGTCATTTTACTCCTAATTTTATATAGCCACAAGGGATAAAAAAATGTAATAACCCCTCAAAATGTGTGAACCTATTTCTCTCGAGTGTAGAAGTACCCCACATGTGTATACAAAATGTTGTATGGGCGCACAGTAAAAGGAAAGGGGAATGTTTGCCTTTTAGAAGCCAAATTTGACAGAAATGTTTGACATGCATTTGGAGAACCCTAGTGGTATAAAACAGATAAGAATCCGAAAAGTGACCCTAATCTTTGAATGCACACCCCTTAGAGAATTTTGCAATGTGTAATATATGTATTTGCCCCTACAGGTGAATGATCCAATTAGGCCCGAATCATTAAAAAGGTGAAAATTTTCCTATAAATGTCACTTTACCCCTAATTTATGTAAGCCACAAGGGATAATATATTAAATAACCCCAAAAAAGGTGTAAAACTATTTCTCCCGAGTGTAGAAGTACCCCACATGTGCATATAAAATGCTTTATGGGCGCACAGTAGAGGAAAAGAGGGATGTTTGTCTTTTAGAGGCCAAATTTGTAAGAAATCCTTCACATGTGTCAGGATACATTTGGAGAGACGTAGTGGTACCAAAACAGAGGAAAACCCGAAAAGTGACCCTAATTGTTGAATGTACACCCCTTGGGGAATATAGCAAGGTGTAATATGTGGTGTAGTGTAATACACGTGGTGAAATGAGCATTTTGAACATATAGGTGGTTTCCAAATATGATGTGCAATGGAGTCCAAAATTGCAATTATTTCTGGAAAGTTCAGTGCCCGTTATGTGGCGCCCCTTATGAGATAATCGAGGGGTATAGGGAGCAACGGGACCTAACAGTTGTTACAATTATTCATTTTACCGAAATTAATTCACAATAGGTTGGGCGTGAATTGTGAATGTCTAGTGTATAAGGAGGTAGAATATACCAGGGGACCAACTAAACTTTTGTCACTCTGGAGGTGTCGCAGGTCTCTTAGTAGTATGTAGTGTCCATCCTAACTCCTCTTTTGGAACAGACTCTTTATTGAGTCCTACCATTAGAAGCAGCAGAATTCACCGGGAAAATGCTGTCCTGGCAAAACACAGGAACATCTAAACCAGAGGTACTGGGGCCCCGTCCTTCTTGTCCCAATATTAGTTTCCTAATATCTTCCTCTTGGAAACAGAGAGTTGTACAGCGTAATCTGTACAATGTGCATGGCCAGCACTTTTGTACCATATCTTGGTTTTTCGTAGGGAAATTATCGCCAAGTGTTGCTCTTATTCACCCTAGCGATGCCCATTGTGACGAATATTGCTGCTTTTGGCTGGACCATATCGACCAGCAAATAGCGGCAAACATGGACAGAGGGGGGCAACAAAACCCCTCTGGACCGCAAGGCAAAATTGATGGCTGTCAGGAACAGCCGCCACCCTGCCCCGATCACCGTGTCTATAGACATGGTGACCGGTATTACTGACGTCATAAGTAAATTCGCTGCTATCGGCTCGTCTGAATTGATGAGCCAGTAGCAGCGATAATAAACTGGGGGTGTGTGGGGGGGACGTAACCCTTCTGGTCCATGGGGCAGGATGGATGGCTGTCAGGAACAGCCGCCGTCTTACCCCGATCAGTGAACAGCCGCCGTCTTACCCTGACCGATGTTGGAAAGTCACTACCCGCCGCACCGTTCTATAACAACGCTCGTTGGGAATAGGCTATACAATCTTTATTTATTTTTTAAGCAATTTAGACAAATAAGGGCTTATTTTTTGCGAGACGAGATGCACTGTAAAAAAAACCTTAATTTTAGTGGGTTTTTAGCTTATTGAAGAAATGTTATTAACTTTTTACGTGTGGAGGAAAATAAAATCATCAATTCTTGTTTTGGATTTTTAGCATTTTTTTGGGGGGTTGTTCACTGTAGCATAACAATAATATATTATCTTTATTCTACGGATCACTACGATTACGGTGATACCTCATTTATATAGTTTTATTTATATTTGTCCAATTTTATTGAAGGAAAACTAGAATAGAAAAAATTGCATTTGTTTTAGTATTGCCATTTTTATAGTGGCATAATTATAGAGTTTTTTGGTTTACGGAGCTGGTTGTAAGCTTATTTTTTGCGTGACAAGTTGCTCTTTTTATCGGTATCATTTTGGTGCTTGTAACTTTTTCGGATCACTTTTTAGAACATTTTTTGTAAAGCAATTTGATAAAAAGTTTTAATTTTTGGCAAGTTTTTGGTTTTTTTTTTTTACCACGTTCACCGAGCGGGTCCAATTATGATTAGGATTTATTGTACAGATTGTTACGGACGCGGCGATACCAAATAAGTGGGGTTTTTTCGTGATTTAGTGTTTTTTATACTTTATTACTTGTGTAAAGGGAAATGTGGTGTTTGGGGGGACTTTCACTTTCTTTTATTATTTATTTTTACTGTAAAAAACCTTTATTTATTTATTTTTCCTTTTTTTACAGTTAATGACATCTAAGCTTGAACAAGTGATCTTCTGATCACTTGTTCAAGCTTTTTTACAGGTTACACAGTGCAATACAGATGTGCCAGGAGGCACGGACCCGGCACCGAGAGGAGGATCGCGCAGCCCCGGGCACCGGCAGTCCCGGGGCTGCGATCGGAGGAGCGGACCCCCCCGGTAAGCGCCGCGGGGGGTCCGATTTGCATTTAAATAACTTTAAATGCCTCTGACACGCCGCGGTCAGCGCGACCGCGGCGTGTTAGGGGTTAACACCCGCGATCGGAGAAATCTCCGATCGCGGGTGTTAGAGGCGGGTGTCAGCTATAACATATAGCCGACAACCGTAGCTTCTGTCCCCGGCTCCGTTCAGGAGCCGGGGCCAGAAGCTTGACGTAATAGTACTGCATTTTGCGGGAACGCACCTCCCGCGATGCAGTACTATTACGTCAAATGTCGGGAAGGGGTTAAAGACAGGCTTGGGAAAAGACTGAAGTCAGCCACTTAAAAAGTATATATTGTGACATTAAGTGTATGATTATGGTTTAGCTGTGCCTCTTTGGATCATCAGGTTTGTGAAAACTGCATCAAGATTGTGTTAGAACTTCTACACATCCTTTTGAACTCTCTCTGGTCCTGAAAGCTTTGACAAAACCACTCTTCACACCCTGTGAACAATCTCTGATAGACTCTTGACGCTTAAAATAGAGCTACCCTCAAAATCAAGCATGATAAACTAGGGACACTTACTCATAAATCCAGGCACTGTGACTGTGGTATCCATGACCTCCTATCTTCTAAAATCACCTTTTTAAATTATGCTTATCAACCTGACAAGCTCTGGGGGGGGGGGGTCTTACCAGAGTTCCTAAGTGCTGTGGCTTCATAGGCTATTACACAGTCTCCTCTCTCCCTCTGCTCTCTCAACATTTTCCCCTCCCTCTTCCTGATGTAATCTCATTGCAGCAGAGAAGGTTTCATAGTGGGAGCGGGGAGGTGCTCCTCTACAGTGTAACGGTCTGTGAAGCTACAGCATGTAGGGGCTATTTAGAATACATTAATAAAAGTTAATTTTTGAAGGAGGCCTTGGTAACAAATATAACAAGAATACCACAGTGGCCTGGATCTATGAGTAATTATCCTTGGTTTATCATGCACGATTTTGGTGGTACGTTTCCTTTCCTTAAGACAACCTTTTTGGTGGTCATCACCTTTGCCAGTAGGGTAGAGGAAATTATCTATTTTATTTCTAGCATCCTCTATTTGATTATCTATCTAATCTAGCTCATCTATCTTACTTAGACCCTGCTTTCCCAAAAGTTGTGTCTTATTTTCATAAAATGTATAAAATGCGGCAAGATATTTTAACTCCTGAACATCTTTGGGCCCATTCTTCTAGAGCCATGGCTACACCTCGGGCTGCATTTAGAAGTGCCTCGCTAGAACAGATATGTAAGGCAGCTACACAGACCTCCTCTCAAATATTCTTTAAGCGCTAAAAGCTTAATGATAGAGGTGCATCAACCTTTCTACACCAGAAAACTGAAGTCATTTGCACCTGAAATGCAGAGTGGCACATTAACTGAAAGTTTCAGACTATTTTTAGGCTGTCTTCTGACTTCTCCAAAAAAATAGGAGTTACTGACCATTAATGATGTTTTCTTGAACCACAACGGTACCGCTAGAGAAAAGCATCAGGAAAACTGAGCATATAAAAATAAACTCCTTCTCTGGTTCAGTTGTTTCAAAGATTTGGAAGAGCTATAGGCTAGTGTATATACATGTATGTAAAGCAGAAAACACTAAGGTGGGGATATACCAGGTGCCATTGTGGTTTGAGGAAACATCATTACTGTTAAATAACTCCTGTCCTCCCCTTCACCACAAAGGCACCACCAGAGAGATTTTCAGAGAAGATTAGGGAAGGATGACAGAAGAGAGCACCTTCCTTCCAAAAGAAGTATCTAAGGAACCCACCACATTCACCCAGCAGTGCTTAAAGAAGGTGTATGGGGAAGACCAAGATGCAGCCTGATAAATTTGTTCTATAGTAGCATTTCTGAATTCTGCCAAGGATGTTGCAAGGGCTCTTGTAGAGTGCGCATGGACCCCTTCAGGAACATTTTCTTCTGCCACTTCATAGGCCAATTGAATTGTGATTTTGATCCATCTGGCAATAATTGTGGATTAAGCTTTTCCCCCTGTCATGGGTGTTCCTGTGACCCATATCGCGGGTCACAGGCTCACCCGTTCCACTCGCTGCCTGCAGGCGCAGCAGCGCCAGTGCCATTCCCCCGTACCCGCTCCTGATTCCTGTGTGTGGGGGTTTGTGCAGCAAAAATTTTTGTTTGTGCCACTATCATTTTTGTTTCAATCTTTTTATTGGTTTTTGTAACAAGAGGGTAACAGAATAAAACATATTCCTATTAGTACTCTGACAGAACATTATTCATTTGCTTATGCTCACGCAGGAGCTATATAATCATTTTTCATTCTATTCAGAGAATTCAGTATAGTTTGGGTTAGGGGGGGGATGGGGATGTATCAAGGGAGGTAAGGTACGGGGGGAGGATGATATAAAGATTGCTTGAGTTATTGGGGGGAAAATCTTCCCAGCAGATCGCTTTGTTGGTTCACCATCTTTTAGAATCTTGTAAATGTCCTTTATTTGTGCGGACCATTTGTCCTAAGAAGAAAGGAGGGGGTGTTGGGTGCGTTGGGAGGGAGGGTGAAATTGGGATGTGGATAGGGGTACTTCTTGGTTATTCCTTTGATCCATAGCTATCAGAAATAACCATTTTAGCTTGTCCAGTTAAAAGTAACTTTGTATATAACTTAAATACAGTGAACAACTTAAGATCCATCCATGAGTCTTTGGTTAGTCTGCGGTTTGATTTTCATCGGATTTCCTGCTTTTATCTGTGGTTGTATGTTCGAGGCAAGTACCAACTTATTCTCTTGTTCTAGTATGGCCTATGATTGGGTTTATTGCTTCCTGAGGCAACGGCTGTATTTTGCATGTTATGTAAGTTTGTGTCTGTATTTTACCCAGGGTTCCCACAAGAGTGAGAATCTGTGATGTGATCTATTTTCCCAGCTAACTAGTTCCTCCATCCTATAAATGCTATCTACCTTCTCCATCCATTCCGTTAAGGTAGGGGGATTAGTTTGTAGCCATTTTGCTGGTATTACAAGTTTGGCGGCTTGGATTAGGTGCGTGGTAAGGTTCTTTTTATTTGGTACCCAAGTTTTGTGCGGCAGCCATAATAGGACTGACTCGGGTGTTAGTGTTATTATCTTTCCCATTATTTGCGTAATTTGTTTTTCTACTTCTGACCAGTACGATCTAATGAGAGGACAGCCCCATAGAATGTGGCCAAGTGTCCCTTTCTCCTTCTTGCACCTCCAACAGCTTTCTGAATCAGTTAGCCCTTTTTGTTTCAGTTTGTCTGGTGTATTGTACCACCTAGTGACAGTCTTATATGTATTTTCTTGTATCCTCACACATTTGGAGAATCCATGAGAATGTCTATGAATGGTCTTTATTTCTGAATCTGTGAAAGTTGTTTTGAAGTCTTTCTCCCAACCTAGGACATGTGCTGGTTTAGGGTACAATGTTTTGTTTAGTATGTATTCATAGAAAATTGATATAGTACTTTTTGGGATTGTATTTTTTCTCAGCCATGATTCAAGCCACGTAGGATCTTTTAGAAGGGGGTTGTTCTTTTTCAGGGTATCATGTGTGGATTTGAGTTCAGCTAAATGAATAAAAGTAATTCCTAACCCCTGTCCTACGACTTTCCCTTTTAGTTCTTCATATGTTAGAGAGTGAAACTGTTTGAGGGGAGTCATGGTCAAGGTGTCCCACATGCTTGAAGTGTCTTCCCTTTTGGGATTGGTCCAATATGGAATCAGGCTGCTGGGCATCAATGGAGAAGGGGTATTTAGGATTTTCTTTTGTTTTCCTAGGGAGTTCACTGATTTGATCGTGCCTAAAGTAATAGGGTTTGTGCATTGGGATCTCGTATTGATGTTCCAAAGTTTTGCCCTGTGTTTTTGTTCTAATGAGGCTAGTTCAATATCTGTGCTTAAATTGGAGAAGATCGGATTGTGTAATTGCGTCCATCTTTTAAGGTGAATCGCTTTTTGATATGTTTTAACGTCCGGTAGGCCAAAGCCACCGTCTTGTTTTTTAAGTATTAGTCTATCATAAGCTACTATCGCCTTTGTACCTCTCCATAAAAATTTTGAAAACAGAGTACGAATTTTAGAGAAAAATAAATTTGGCAAGGCTATCGGGATCATTTGCATCAAATATAGTACTTTGGGCATTGTGAAAGCCTTAAGTAAGTTCTTCCTGCCCATCCAGGAGACAAAAGGAATGGCGTATGAATCTAGGGTGGTTTGTATCTGATTTAGTAATGGGGCATAATTTTCTTTGTAAAGTGAATTTACATTTTTAGTTATTTGTATCCCTAAGTAGGTTATTTTTGATGTTTGCCAATGGAATGGTGTGGATTCCTTTAGTTTTTTAATTACTACTTCTGGCGTGGAAATGTTAAGTGCTTCTGATTTTCCAAAGTTTATTTTAAAATTTGATATTTTGCCGAAATCTTGAAAAATGTCCATTACTTTTGGTATTGATTGGGACTGTTTTGTGAGCAAGAGTAACAGGTCATCAGCAAACGCTGCGTTTAGGTGAGTTATTTTCCCTATTTTTAACCCGTGAATGTCTGGGTGTTCTCTCAGGGTTTGTAACAATGTCTCCATCACCAGTATAAAGAGTGTTGGAGATAATGGGCAGCCTTGCCTAGTCCCGTTCCTTATATTAAAAGATCTTGACAAGTTCCCATTCACTTTGATGCATGCCGAGGGGTTGGAGTACAATGACATCACGGCTTGGATAAATTTCTGTGGGATACCGAATTTTTGACATGTTGCTATCATATATTGCCATGATACCCTATCAAATGACAAGGGGAAGCTTCCTGTTTGAGGCATAATGAATGGCGTGTATGACCCTAGTTGAATTGTGGTTTCCCTCTCTACCAGGGACAAATCCAGTTTGTTCTTTATTAATTAACTCGGGAAGATAAGGGCTCAGTCTTTTTGATAGTAATTTCGCCCATATCTTAATGTCAGAGTTTAATAGAGAAATCGGGCGGTAGCTACCGCAGTTTTCTGGATTCTTCCCTGGTTTGGGGAGAACCGTGATAGTTGCTGATAGAGCATGTTTTGGTAGCGGTACTCCTTCCATCATTGCATTACACCAGTCAGTTAGGTACGGTGATAAAGTTGTTGCAAATTATTTATAGTATCCTGGGGGGAATCCGTCCGGGCCTGGACTTTTCTTTAGAGGTAGGGAGGATATTATTTCTTTAACTTCTTGTGTAGTTATGGGTTTTGTAAGGTTAAATTGTGCCTCATCGTTTAGTGTTGGTAGCTTTATTTTTTCTAAAAAACTATCAGTCAGTTTTTGTTTGTTAAGTGTTATTGTGTCTTTTCCTTTGTCTAGGTTATATAATTCTTGGTAGAACTCACGAAAGGCTATATCATTAGTTTGGGTACATTTCTTACCTTTATGTGTCATTAACGTGTCTACAAATGCCTGTTCCCTCTCTTTTTTATTAGGTATGACATTAACTTATTCCCCTTGTCACCGTGTGCATATTGTGTAAATTTTGCATATTGATATTTTCTCGCTGTTCGTAGATTAAGGAGGTCCAATAATTCCTTTCTAAGATTTATTAGTTCCTCCATGTTTCTTCTGACACTAGAGCGTTTTGTCGCTGACTCTATTGCTAAAATGCGCGATTTTGTATCTTTGATTCTCTTTTCTTCTTATGCCATGCTCCTAGAGCCATCAGCTCACCCCTTATTGCAACTTTATGGGATTCCCACCTTATGGTTTGGGAAGTACCGTCGGGCCTGTTCTTTGCAAAATAGAAATTAAGTTTTTCCTCTATGTTTTTAACTTGATTGGGATTGTCTAGAAGCGTCTCATTGAGGCGCCACAGTGGGGGTTTATTTGCTAGGTCTGTTAATGATATAGTTATTGAAACCGGGGCATGGTCCGATATTGTGCTTGGGCCAATTTCGGCAGTTATGACAATATCAGGGTGGCTAACAGGTGTAAATATATAGTCTAGACGTTGGTATGTCTTATGTACTGCTGAGTAATGAGAGAAGTCTTTCCCTGTTGGGTGGATTAATCTCCAAGTGTCCAGCAGCCCTGCTTCATGTATCGCTTTTTGTACAATTCTCAGAGATTTTTGTGATTGGGAGGAGGTACCCATTGAACAGTCTACGAGAGGGTTTAGGGCAATATTAGTGTCTCCCCCAAAGATTTTGTATCCTTCTGCCAAGGTGTCTATTTGTCTTAGTGCGCTCCTCAGCCATGAAGCTTGGCCTGTATTTGGAGCATACATACAAACCAGAGTCACTGTTGTGTGTCCTATTTTCCCCTTAACTAGGATTAGTCTTCCCTCTGAGTCTGACCATGTAAGGCTGTGTTTAAAAGGTACTGAGTGTGAGATTAAGATTCCCACTCCTCTTTTTGCTTTGTGGAAACTATTATAATATATGTGAGTAAATCTACTTCGTGTGAATGGTGGTGTGCAGTTGTTCCTCAAATGGGTTTCCTGGAGAAAACAGATGTCAGTTTTATCTTTATACAAGAGTTGGAGAAGTTGTGATCTCTTATTTTGCGAATTTAGGCCTCTCACATTGTAGGTGGTTACCTTGATATCAGCCATTAGGATGTATGTGCAGGTATTGTATTGGTGCTGTGACGTACCTCGGACTCATGGATTTGTTGGATCTGAAAAGAGTAAATAAAAACAATCATTTCAAAAGATAACATTTAACATTGAGCATCTTCCTAATTCTAGAGCTGAGCTTCCAGACCACTAACTAGGGTACAGGTTGCCCCTGTGAGCGTGGATGTTTGCTCTGTGTTATAACTGTGGGGTTGTATTGACAGTTATATCCCCAAATGTGGGGATCTAATTTGTTACGGGGGGTGTAGGTAGAGTAGTGTTCCTGACTGGAGTGACACAAGTTTGCTACATATGCATCGTGTATTTTAAAGTGTAGAAAACTCTCCCGATGGGGTTTGTAGTGCTTATGACCTTGGTTGAGTACTGAAGTGTGTAAATGCAGAAAAATACTTATGACAAAGCATTATCTTTAAAACTGCGGATAGTGTAAGGAGTCTCTTAGATTTTCCTTAAACTCTCTTCTTCATCTTTGGTGATTTAAATTTACGAGGCATCTCCCATTTTTCAACTGCCACTATCATTTTTAATATATTCATACTTTTTTCAAGAGGTCATCAGAGTTCATTTCTTCCAAAGTACAACGTGTTTGCTAGTTCCCCCTGGTGATCAAACCAGGGAAGTGTCACTAGGTATGTTTTTACCAGTTCATCCTAAACACCTTTAACCTAAGTAAACACCTGAACATACCTTAAAAATGATAGCGGCAGAAAAAAATATTTTTGCTGCACAAACCAGCACAAACGCAGCACTAATGTTTGACACTAGTTTTGTTTGATTTGGTTAATGTGGGGGGGATGCTTGAACTTTTGACCTTTAATTTTTTGTTCATATATTCAAAACAAAAGCAGCACAAACACAAATTTTAGCAGCACAAACGTAGCAGAATTGTTTGGCACCAGTTTGGTTTGGTTTTTGCAATGTGGGGGGGGGGGGGGGCTGGTTGACCTCTGATGACCTCTGGAAACTTTCATTAATATCTTAAAAATGATATCGGTATCGGCACAAACAAAAATTTCTGCTGCACAAACCAGCACAAACGCAGCACAAACGTTTGACACCAATTTTGTTTGATTTGAACAAGGTGGGGGGTAGGGCAACTTCACTCAGGTCTGTGGAACCCTACACTTAATGGAATGACAAAGTCTGCCTGCAATCTTTAGAAATCTAATGATCCATGGGTGGAAGATGACAGCTCTCACTGTGCAACCATACACTTTATGTAAGGACAAAGTCTGCCTGCCTCCTTTAGTTCCTTTTCTAAAACCTTCAGTAAAAAGTCCAGTATGGTTTTAAAATCTGGGTTAGACATATCTAAGGGAACATTGGGAGTCATTTACTAAGGCCCCGAATCGCTCTTTATCATCGGGTTTCCCGAATATTTCCGATTTGCGCAATTTTGAATTGGCCGAGGTTTTTTGGCGCACACGATCGGATTGTGGCACATCGACGCAGGCATGCATGCAACGGAAATCGGGGGGGGGGGCATATGTGATAGGTTTCCTAATGTTTTGTAGTGTGGGAATGACAGACCTTTTTGTTCAAGTATTAACCTTTCATGAAATGTAGATTACTCACCTGAAGCATACAGGTGGTGGAGATCCCATGACTGGGGGAAGGTATCCATTGCAAGTGGATGGTCTTCTAGAAGAGAGAGAGTCTTCCCCCACCTGGTGTCTGGCTTCATTGTGAGCCGGCATTAGGGTGCTTGGATGGCCTGGCTGGTTGGTTGAAGAGGAAACCTCTGCCCTTCTGGGGAGGCATGGAGGATTGGGATCTAAGATCCTTACCCCCTCTTCTGACCTTGATCTACAAAAGGGTCAGAAGGGTTTTATCGGTAGAAAACGGTAGAGTTTGCTTCACTGACCTGGGAATATAGGACCTTTTATCTTACCTTTCCATTCCTTAGTGATGAGCGTAGTGATAGTGTCATGTATAGGGAAAATATGTTTACGTTTTGATGCTAGTCTTTTGAACATAATATCCTATACAGACCTTAGCTCTATTTTCTCTTTAAAGGGAACCTGTCACCAGGGACCTCATTTTCACTAAAGGCAGATTGTAAAAGCCCATGACAACTGCAGTGCAAAAATGCCTCTCTGCCTTTTCTAAGCATTTGCATTACAGTATAACTGTGTGTTATAACTTACTCTTGCATCCTGACAAAATCCTGGGGTAGTCAGAGGCTGGGCATGTGACTTGTCTGAGCTGCAGGCTGCCTCCATCTTTGTGCTCCTGTACAGCTTGTCCCTCCCCCACTGATGTCAGGCTGACCAGTCTGTGACTTCTGAGAAGGAGCAGGAGGTGGAGCTGTACAGGAGTACAAAAGTGGGGGCTAGGATCTGAGGAGTGAGTAACACAGACAAGGCACATGTTGTTTTTTTAAATGCATCCAAACCAAAGTCCGGCTCCTGGGACTACCCCATGATTTTGTCAGGATGCAATACTTAGAAAAGGCAGAGAGACAGATTTGCAATGCAGGTGTAATAAGCTTCTGCAACCTGTCTTTAGTGAAAATGAAGTTAATGGTGACAGGTTCCCTTTAATGTCCATAGTGGCTCTGACCATTTTTAACAAGTGTTAAGAGTCATCTGTAGTGAATAGTGGCTGACCTACCACCTTCTCATCAGAGAAAGAAGAAACCAAGTTGCCCTCTTCTTCTTCTGAATCCGAGTGTGCACTAGGAATAGGGACAGAGGTGGAAGGACCTGGAAGGTCCGGATTTACTAATACTGATCTCAGATTGTTTAGATCCCTAGTTGACTTCTTTATTTCTTCCCTTATGACCCTTATGAAGGGGAAGGCATTAATTAATCCTACTGGTAATGATGTTTCCTCAAGCCACAACAGAACTGGGTTATCTCAACTTGATGTTTGGTTATTTGGTTTTGGTGGTATTTGGTATCACAGGTGAAAAAAAAGGAAAAGAGGGTGCGTGGCTAACCGCCGAGCTGCATGGCCACATAGAGGAGTAGCTACGTGCCCAAAGCCGTGATATCCAGCGACTAAATCCAGTGACCACCTGCTAGAGCAGCTAATACAATTACCCCGACACCGGAGGAATACGAATGAGCTCCACGAGCAGGAAAAGGACGGCGAGAGACGCTGACAAGACGCCCAGGCAGCAGAGCTCAGTGGCGCTCAGGAAATCCAAACATGGCGCTAAGCAGCCCAGAAAGCAGCTGTCACTGCTCCCACAGCACGCTCAGAAAAGGAGCAAGGGAGCTGAAGATACCACAGTCAGGGGACCAGGACCAGGGGAAAAGAGTCACAGAGAGCGGCACAGGTCAGCAAAAAACAACATTACTCTCAGTGCCACGTGGTAACTGCATAGATACAGCCCAGCCAGCCTCTAACATGGTGCCATCTCACATGCCCCAGGTGTGCACTCGCACTAATACCAATTAAACACCAAATTCAACAGAGAGTACTACCTCTCAGAGAAGCTCCCTGCGATCTCTACACTAATATTGGAAATGAAGAATGTAAAACTATGTCATATACATGTTTATGTTAAAATGTTTTTGTTACCCTTTACCTTCACTTCCCCCCTCATCCACTCCACAAGGTGAGCTGTGATTTCAGTAGTAAGAACCATATAGATTATATACCAGGTATAACAACCTTAGGCAGGGTAATGCACCACACCAAACTATAAATGGGAATCAAAATAATGTCCCTTAATGTTAAGGGAATGAATAGCCCTTACAAAGGAACAGCAGGCCAAACGTAATAAAATTGACATATGCTGTGTACAAGAGACACATCTATCATCTACAAACACACCCAATATTAGCTACAACTTATACCCAACCACCATCTTCTCCACATATAATAAGAAAAGAGGTGTGTTAATTGCTTTCAAAGCTCATTTATCCATTAAAATAGAACAACAGATAATAGACCCCAATAGCGGAAACATCATTTTAGTATGTGACATCAACAACATAAAATACACTATAGTGAATCTATACGCTCCAAATAAATGACAGAACCGCTTCATAACTAAACTGCTAAAAAAAATCAGACATGTACAACAAGGATCTTTAATGATATGTGGCGACTATAATGCTACAGTACAACATGACATGGAATCTACCTCTCACCCAAGACACAAACCATATGAACTCCACACACTCCTGTGGAAAAATGGACCCTATGATATATGGAGAATGCAACATACTACTGAACTTGACTACTCCTTTTTCTCACAAAGACATAACACTTACAGTATTTAAGAATCAAACTTTTCTCAATTGATCATTTCATTCTAGACAGAATAGAAGAAACTGCAATAGGAAACATAGAGTGGTCCGACCATGCCCCCGTTTTTATGACTATTTCAGATGCTTTATCCAAATACAATGACTAAAGCATATATAGTGGAGTATATATAGTATTTAAAGAGAGCAACAAATGTATCATAGAAACCGCCCTATTAGAATACTTAAAAAGCAATTTCTCACCAGAAACTTACCTTTTCTTGGCCTGGATGGGACACAAAGGGGCATATTTATCAGGACCTCTGCGCTACGCCAGTGGCGCAGAGGCCCTGAAATAATCCCAAATGCTAGCTTATTACTAGCACTTGCGATTATTTGCCCCGGCTGCGGAAGCCTCTTGATGTATCAGGCTGCGACTATGCAGCGGCGGGGTTATCATACGCTGGCACAAGATATGATAAATATGCCCCAAAGTGTTTATAAAAGGAGAACTTATTAAACTAGGGGAGAAAATTTTTAAAAAATGGGACAAAGACATATCTGACGCTACTACAAAAATACATCTCCTAGAAACACAAAACAAAGCAAACCATTCATGACAGAATTAAATAAAGAGAGAGACCACTTACGAAATCTTCTTCTTTATTAATATGAAAGAACTACAAGTTTCACTAAATACAAGTATGGGGGGGACAAGTATTATCCTCAGGACCAGAAGGCTCATTGTTAGCCAAAAGATTAAAAAAAAAACACCAAAAAATTTAAATAACATAACTAAAACATCCCTTCAGTAATAAAGAACTGTGCAACCCTAGAGAAATAGCTAACGCATTTAAAGACTATTATCAATGTCTATGTAACATTAACCCCTTAACGCTGAAGCCACTTTTCACCTTCCTGACATGTTAAAATCTGACATGTGTCTATTTAAGTGGTTATAACTTTGGAACGCTTTAACATATCCAGTTGATTTTGAGATTGTTTTTTCGTGACACATTGTACTTCATGTTGGTTTAGAAATTTAATCAATATGTTTAGTATTTATTTATGAAATAAATGGAAATTTGGCAAATTTGAAATTTGAAATTTCCAAATTCAAAATTTTCTACTTTTTGGAAAGTTGTACAACCGAAATGTTGAATATACTGAAAGAAATTGAATTAAATCAAATGGATGCCAAACAAATAATTTTTATTAGATGCACAATTACACGGCAACAGAAGAGTAGCAATAAAAGTATAAAAACAGAGAGTGCCAAAATACGTATATAATCAAAAAACCAATAAGAGGAATAAGAAACAGTGTATAGGAAAAGATACCACTTTGAGCCAAATATATAAGTTCCAGCAGTGGAGGGAACACAAAGTACCTCATATGGAGTAAGCGCTAAAGTGTAAATACCTATACCAGTTGAGCAGGCACACGCTGTACACCCCGACACGTGTTTCGCAAGTAGCTTTATCAAGGGGAGTGTCTTAGATTAGGCTGGGTAAGGCTTATATATAAGAGTCCACCAATGAAAGAGAATGTAGCTTAAATTGCATATTATGTGCACCTGCGTGCAAACCGGAATGGGAGGATAGGTAGAATCATAGTATCGCGAGATCATGAGTCACAGTCGCGAAATCTCGGATCTCGCGATACTCAGGCCAAGGCTGCATGAATGAATTGCGCATGCGCCAAAATGCGCCCGTGCGACAGTTTTACCATATTCAGGCGCAGCAGAGATGCGGCCGAGCGACAGATTAACATATTCTGGCGCAGCCGCAGAGGGGTAAAAGTTTGACAGGTAAGTGTATAAGGAAGTATCCTTTTGTATGGGGCAGCGCAGAAGGAAGGACCTGGTATCTGTTATGTGCAAAATATCGCTGGAGGGGAGAAGAGAGGGAAGGGGAAACAGGACAGTATGTCCAAATCTCATCCAAAGTAAAAAGACGTCTTGGTGTCAGTATACAATTAATCATAAGTGGGAAACAAGTTAGGAATACGAGGAAACTCTCAACACTAAAGTGATGAGTGCTCAATAATGAATGAATAAATATATATATAAATACAACAAGTTGGGCTGGCTAGTAGTCACACGTTATACATAATGAATTAGACATAAAATCAAACAGCATACAAATGATGAAAGTGACTGATGCATTAGCATATACTCTACATATGTGCAAATCTCGCTATAAAAACATAATGACCATAGATATAAAAAGCACCTAAAATAGAAATATAGTGGTAAGTATATATATAAGACCATCTGATATGTGCATGTACACAGTAAGATGCCATATGAAGTTTGCGGCATCATAACTATTGTAATATATATACACATCTTGGATCAATATTAGAATGGGAATCCCAAAAAATTATTATATAAAAAACCTAAAGTAAGCAAGGAGTGAAAAAACCAAAAAAGTGACGTGCATAGTGCAAAAACGTGCAAAGTGCAAAAAGTGACATGCAGTGATATAGGTAAAACACTTATGTTGTACAGAGCAATGGTAGGAGAGAAAAGGGAAGGGGGGGGGAGGAAAATGTCCAGTGGAGTGGAACATAAGGTATGAAAAACAGATCCGTGATGCAACTATCCGAGCTAATATCTGTTTGGTGGAGGCTCCTAAAAAAGAAAGAAAAAACAAGAACATAGAATAGAAAAGATAAAAAAGATAAAAAAGAAACATATTAGTAACAATACTGAAATGTAATGCCACACTAAAATCTAGACACTAGAGAGTATTACTTAAAAGAGGAACACAGCTTATAAAAGGGTAACACACCTTATAAAAGGATAAATAATTATTACAAATACGGGGCAAAGCTCAGATTCTCATTTAAGCCCCTAGGAGATACTATATCCAACAGGAAGATCCACTTTGTCTCTTTTTGAGCTAGGACAGATTTCCAATTGCCTCCCCTTGAGTCAATGATGACCCTGTCAATCCCCCTTACCTTAAATTGGGAACTGTTGCATTGGTGATATTCCTTGAAATGACGTGGTATTGTCTTGAGATTCCTCACATCTTGTTCAGCCTTCGCTGCTTCTATGCCAAGTACGTGTTCTCGAACCCTGCGTTTCAGTTGTCTTGTGGTCAGTCCAACGTAGATAAGTCCACATGGGCAAGTGGCAAAATAGATGACTCCAAATGTAGTGCATGTAATCGAGTGTGTAATTTTATACTCTTTCTGTCTGTTGGAGTCAAAGAAACACAAAGTTGTTTCCATATTCGTACATGCCACACAATTGTTGCAGGGGCGACTCCCCCACTTAGGACCACTAGACCCAAAAATCCTGTTGGTCGGTCCTTTGTGAATACTACTCACCAGGTGATCGCGAAGATTTTTTGAACGACGGTACGTGATAGACGGATGTCGAGATGTAAATTCATGTAACGTGTCATCGATCGTCAAAAGATGCCAGTACTTAGAGAGAGTCCCTTGGATTTTCTTCCATTGTGAGTTGTAGGTTGTTATAAATCGAACAGTGTCCCCATTGGTCCGTTTAGTTGATTGGGTCATGATGAGATCCTGTCTTTTCGCCTTTTTAGCTCTCATGTAACCTCGTCTTATAGAGCGGGCTGAGTATCCACGTTCTTCAAAGCGATTGCGTAGATCTGCTGCCTGAAGTTCAAATGTAGAGTCATTTGAGCAGATACGTCGTATCCGTAAAAATTGCCCAATGGGGATACTTTCAATTAGTTTCTTGGGGTGAGATGATTGTGCATGTAGAAGCGCGTTGCTAGAAGTTTCCTTCCTAAAGACATTGGAGGAAATAGTTCCATCATCATTTACATTGAATAGCACGTCCAAAAATTCCATGTTGTTGCGTCCAATTTTGTACGTCAATTTGATATTAAATTCGTTCTCATTGAGAGATGATATAAATTCATCAAGTTCATTTGCTTGGCCCTGCCAGATCATGATGATATCATCGATATACCTAGAGTACAAATGTACCTTGTCAGTATGTACGCTCGGATTGGTAAGGAAGACCTCCCGCTCCCACAGCCCCAGGAAAAGGTTTGCATATGAGGGCGCACATGCCGCCCCCATGGCCGTTCCCTGGAGCTGTAGGGAGAAGTCTCCCCTAAACATAAAAAAATTATGTGACAGGGCAAACTCTAAAAGGCATAATAACAGGGTAGCAAATGCAGGATCAATATTTGACATACCCAAAAAGAACTTGGCTGCTGAGATCCCATCCTGGTGTCGAATTGACGTGTATAATGACTCTACGTCACAGGTAACAACATACATGTCCGGCTCCAGATGCAGTCCTTCAAATTTTCTCAATACATCAGTCGTGTCTTTAAGGTAAGAGGGAAGTATTTCAACCAATGGACGCAAATGAAAATCAATGAGTTTGCAAATCGGTTCACACAAGCTGTTGATACCTGATACGATCGGACGGCCGGGGGGATTATCCAATCGTTTGTGCACCTTAGGTAACAAGTAGAGTGAGGAGATCCTAGGATGCTCTGGTATGAGACAGTCCATCTGGCTTTGTGTCAGGATATTGTTGTTCACCGCTGTTGAAAGAATCGAGATTAGTTCATTTTTAAATTTAAGCAAAGGGTTAAAGGAAAGCTTCTTGTAACAAATACCGTCACGAAGTTGGCGAAATGCTTCCTTTTCGTAGTCCTTAGTGGACCAGAGTACGATATTCCCACCCTTATCTGAGGGTTTTATAACCACGTCTTTCATTTTCTTTAGTTCCATAATAGCCGTTTGTTGTATCACGGTACAGTTCTTTTCTTTGCCCACTTTTGATATTTTTTTAAAATCCTGTGATACAAGTTTGACAAAAAGGTCAATATTAGGGTAATCTGCTAATACTGGGAATTTCTTTGACCTGGGACGCAGGGAAGGTGGAATAATACCTTTTGTCCGAGGGATTTCCTGTTCTTCAAGGAGTTCTTCTAGCGCTTGTAAGGCCAGGTGCTCATTATCCTCGGGCGATCTCCCCTGGTCAATATCAGCAAAGATTTTTTTAAAAGCCAGTTTTCTTGCAAATAGATGTAGATCTTTTATTGCTGCAAAGCAATCAAAATTTAGAGTTGGTGAAAAAGACAGCCCCAAACTTAGCACTTCTATTTGTGACTTGGTAAGAATTTTGTCAGTCAAATTGATTACCTTGAGTGTGGATTTGTTGGTATCATTCATATGGTCACCACGGGCCCACCGCTTGGGTTGTTGTCTTTGGTATGGTTCGTAACATCTTTTATTTCGGATAGGTCTTGCTTCGGATCCCTCCATGGAGTGCTGAGAAAGTCCTCCAGAGGATATTTGTGACGAAATGGAAGATGATCGACTACGAGATGGATTCTTATTGTTTTTCCATTTATAAATTCGTCCTGATTCAACATCCTGACTGTCTCTCTGAAATTTTTTTGTCTTTTGACCTTTGATCTGTTTTTCCCATACTGTATAAACATCTTCAAGCTCTGTATTAAGAGTGTCCATCTCAGTGTTCGATAGACACTGTTTGATCTCTGTTTGAATAGTATTAATCTCAGCGTCCAAAGTTTCGAGATGTTTCGTATTCTGCTCTATAATAAGTTGCATCAGGGCTATGGAACTCTTATTACAGATTTCCTCCCATCTACTGCAAAATAATACATCTTCCAACCCAAATGAGGGGCAAATCTGAATCCGAAGTCCCCTAGGGATCATTCCTTTTAAGACATAATTTTCTAAAGAGAGGCGGTTCCACCATAGTTTGGTTCTACGATGTAATATATTTTTTAAGTTGGTTATTACCTCCTTCTTATGTTTCTGCTGTGTGTCCTCGTTGCTGCTGCTGTTGTTGCCAAATACCGCGTCTGCTTCCAGGCGCCAATTCGATTCTCTTGCCCGAAAGTCCATAGTAGGGACAAAAAACCTCTGCAAAGAAATTTACAGGACAATAGCATCAACCAAAAAAAATGGCAAAGCAAGGGGTGTGGGCGTGAGATCACTGTCACATACCACCCCTGCTGTATCACATAATACAACCGAAATGTTGAATATACTGAAAGAAATTGAATTAAATCAAATGGATGCCAGACAAATAATTTTTATTAGATACACAATTACACGGCAACAGAAGAGTAGCAATAAAAGTATAAAAACAGAGAGTGCCAAAATACGTATATAATCAAAAAATCAATAAGAGGAATAAGAAACAGTGTATAGGAAAAGATACCACTTTGAGCCAAATATATAAGTTCCAGCAGTGGAGGGAACACAAAGTACCTCATATGGAGTAAGCGCTAAAGTGTAAATACCTATACCAGTTGAGCAGGCACACGCTGTACACCCCGACACGTGTTTCGCAAGTAGCTTTATCAAGGGGAGTGTCTTAGATTAGGCTGGGTAAGGCTTATATATAAGAGTCCACCAATGAAAGAGAATGTAGCTTAAATTACATATTATGTGCACCTGCGTGCAAACCGGAATGGGAGGATAGGTAGAATCATAGTATCGCGAGATCATGAGTCACAGTCGCGAAATCTCGGATCTCGCGATACTCAGGCCAAGGCTGCATGAATGAATCGCGCATGCGCCAAAATACGCCCGTGCGACAGTTTTACCATATTCAGGCGCAGCAGGGATGCGGCCGAGCGACAGATTAACATATTCTGGCGCAGCCGCAGAGGGGTAAAAGTTTGACAGGTAAGTGTATAAGGAAGTATCCTTTTGTATGGGGCAGCGCAGAAGGAAGGACCTGGTATCTGTTATGTGCAAAATATCGCTGGAGGGGAGAAGAGAGGGAAGGGGTAACAGGACAGTATGTCCAAATCTCATCCAAAGTAAAAAGACGTCTTGGTGTCAGTATACAATTAATCATAAGTGGGAAACAAGTTAGGAATACGAGGAAACTCTCATAATAAAAGTGATGAGTGCTCAATAATGAATGAATAAATATATATATAAATACAACAAGTTGGGCTGGCTAGTAGTCACACGTTATACATAATGAATTAGACATAAAATCAAACAGCATACAAATGATGAAAGTGACTGATGCATTAGCATATACTCTACATATGTGCAAATCTCGCTATAAAAACATAATGACCATAGATATAAAAAGCACCTAAAATAGAAATATAGTGGTAAGTATATATATAAGATCATCTGATATGTGCATGTACACAGTAAGATGCCATATGAAGTTTGCGGCATCATAACTATTGTAATATATATACACATCTTGGATCAATATTAGAATGGGAATCCCAAAAAATTATTATATAAAAAACCTAAAGTAAGCAAGGAGTGAAAAAACCAAAAAAGTGACGTGCATAGTGCAAAAACGTGCAAAGTGCAAAAAGTGACATGCAGTGATATAGGTAAAACACTTATGTTGTACAGAGCAATGGTAGGAGAGAAAAGGGAAGGGGGGGGGGGAGGAAAATGTCCAGTGGAGTGGAACATAAGGTATGAAAAACAGATCCGTGATGCAACTATCCGAGCTAATATCT
Source organism: Engystomops pustulosus (assembly GCF_040894005.1). Taxonomy (NCBI): domain Eukaryota; kingdom Metazoa; phylum Chordata; class Amphibia; order Anura; family Leptodactylidae; genus Engystomops; species Engystomops pustulosus. Next base: position 46,172,072 of record NC_092420.1, read on the forward strand.
GTTTGGTGGAGGCTCCTTAAATTGGGAACAGTTCCCAATTTAAGGAGCCTCCACCAAACAGATATTAGCTCGGATAGTTTTTTCACTCCTTGCTTACTTTAGGTTTTTTATATAATAATTTTTTGGGATTCCCAATCTAATATTGATCCAAGATGTGTATATATATTACAATAGTTATGATGCCGCAAACTTCATATGGCATCTTACTGTGTACATGCACATATCAGATGGTCTTATATATATACTTACCACTATATTTCTATTTTAGGTGCTTTTTATATCTATGGTCATTATGTTTTTATAGCGAGATTTGCACATATGTAGAGTATATGCTAATGCATCAGTCACTGTCATCATTTGTATGCTGTTTGATTTTATGTCTAATTCATTATGTATAACGTGTGACTACTAGCCAGCCCAACTTGTTGTATTTATATATATATTTATTCATTCATTATTGAGCACTCATCACTTTTATTATGAGAGTTTCCTCGTATTCCTAACTTGTTTCCCACTTATGATTAATTGTATACTGACACCAAGACGTCTTTTTACTTTGGATGAGATTTGGACATACTGTCCTGTTTCCCCTTCCCTCTCTTCTCCCCTCCAGCGATATTTTGCACATAACAGATACCAGGTCCTTCCTTCTGCGCTGCCCCATACAAAAGGATACTTCCTTATACACTTACCTGTCAAACTTTTACCCCTCTGCGGCTGCGCCAGAATATGTTAATCTGTCGCTCGGCCGCATCCCTGCTGCGCCTGAATATGGTAAAACTGTCGCACGGGCGCATTTTGGCGCATGCGCGATTCATTCATGCAGCCTTGGCCTGAGTATCGCGAGATCCGAGATTTCGCGACTGTGACTCATGATCTCGCGATACTATGATTCTACCTATCCTCCCATTCCGGTTTGCACGCAGGTGCACATAATATGCAATTTAAGCTACATTCTCTTTCATTGGTGGACTCTTATATATAAGCCTTACCCAGCCTAATCTAAGACACTCCCCTTGATAAAGCTACTTGCGAAACACGTGTCGGGGTGTACAGCGTGTGCCTGCTCAACTGGTATAGGTATTTACACTTTAGCGCTTACTCCATATGAGGTACTTTGTGTTCCCTCCACTGCTGGAACTTATATATTTGGCTCAAAGTGGTATCTTTTCCTATACACTGTTTCTTATTCCTCTTATTGGTTTTTTGATTATAAACGTATTTTGGCACTCTCTGTTTTTATACTTTTATTGCTACTCTTCTGTTGCCGTGTAATTGTGTATCTAATAAAAATTATTTGTCTGGCATCCATTTGATTTAATTCAATTTCTTTCAGTATATTCAACATTTCGGTTGTATTATGTGATACAGCAGGGGTGGTATGTGACAGTGATCTCACGCCCACACCCCTTGCTTTGCCATTTTTTTTGGTTGATGATTTTTGGAAAGTTGGTCATATCACTAAAATAACTTGCAAACTAACATTTTCCATATGTCTGCTTTAACTTGGCATCATTTTTCAAACATCTTTTCCTTTTTTTAGGATGTTAGGAGGCTTATAACTTTAGGTGCAATTTTTCAGATTTTCACGAAAATCATCAAAACCTACTTTTGGAGGGTCAATTTAGTTAGAAGGCCCACATGACAGGAAACACCCACAAATGACACCATTTTAGAAATTACACCCCTCAAAATATTCAAAACAACCTTTGGGAATTTTGTTAACCCTATGAGCGTTTCATGAGGGTGAAAGATAAATGAAAGTGAAATTACAGAAATGTAATTTAATCTTACTATAGATTCATTAAACACTAAAATTTGCACTTTCACAATGGGTTAAAAAGGAAAATGCATTTTACAATGTTGAGGGCAATTCCTCCAAAATGGGTATGCCAATACCCGTTTTGTCACTGTACCCTGCAGTACTGGCACAGGGGGGCTCTTGGAATGGAAAGAGCGTTGTTTCGTTTTTGAAGGGCAAATATGGCTGAAAAAGTTTTCATGTGACAGGATGCATTTGGAAAGAAATAATGGTACCAAAACAGAGGAAAGCCCCAACAAGAGACACCATTTTGATACGTACACCCCTTGGAGAGTTTAGCATGGTGTAATTTGTGTATTTGCCCCAACAGCTGTTTGATTCAAATAGGCCCCAAAAGGGAAAAAAGGTGAAAATTTTCTCAAAAAAGTCACTTTTATCCCAAATTTTTGTAAGCCACAAGGGATAAAAGATGAAACAACCCCCATAAATGTGTAAAACTATTTCTCCTAAGCACAGAATTGCACCACTTTTGCATATAAAGTGTTGTATGGGTACACAGTAGGGCTCAGAAGGGAAAGAGGGGCTTTGGCCTTTTAGAAGCCAGATTTGACAATCATCCTTTACATGTGTCAGGATGCATTTGGAGAGCCCTAGTGGTACCAAAACAGAGGGGAACCCCAACAAGTGTCACCATTTTGGAAAGTGCACCCTTTGGAGAATTTAGCAAGGTGTAATATGTGTATTTTCCCCTACAGGTGTTTGCTTCAATTAGGTCCCTAAAAGGAAAAAAATGAACATTTTCCCAAAAAAGTCACTTTTACGGCTAATTTTTGTATCCCATAAGGCTTTAAAGATGAAATAACCCCAAAAATGTGTACTAGCATTTCTCCCGAGTATAAAATTGCCCCACACATGCAAATAAAATGTTGTAAGGGTACGCAGTGAAGCTCAGAAGGGAAAGAGGGGCGTTGGCCTTTTAGAAGCCAAATTTGACAGACATCCTTTACATGTGTCAGGATGCATTTAAAGAGCCGTAGTGGTACCAAGACAGAGGGGAACTCCAACAAGTGTCACCATTTTGGAAAGCACACCCCTTAGAGAATTTAGCAAGGTGTAATATGTGTATTTGTCCGTAAAGGTGTTTGATTTAATTAGGACTTAAATAGGAAAAAGGTAAAAAATTTCCTATAAAGGTCATTTTACCCCTAATTTTTTATAGCCACAAGGGATAAAAAAAATTTAATAACCCCGCAAAATGTATAAACCTATTTCTCTCGAGTGTAGAAGTACCCCACATGTGCATATAAAATGTTGTTTGGGGGCACAGTAAAAGGAAAGGGGGATGTTTGCCTTTTAGAAGCCAAATTTGACAGAAATGTTTGACATGCATTTGGAGAACCCTAGTGGTATAAAACAGATAAGAATCCGAAAAGTGTCCCTAATTTTTGAATGCACACCCCTTTGAGAATTTTGCAAAGTGTAATATATGTATTTGCCCCTACAGGTGAATGATCCAATTAGGCCCTAAACATTAAAAAGGTGAAAATTTTCCTATAAATGTCACTTTACCCCTAATTTTTGTAAGCCACAGGGATAATATATTAAATAACCCCGAAAAAGGTGTAAAACTATTTCTCACAAGTGTAGAAGTACCCCACATGTGCATATAAAATGCTTTATGGGCGCACAGTAGAGGAAAAGAGGGATGTTTGTCTTTTAGAGGCCAAATTTGACAGAAATGTGTCAGGATACCGTAGTGGTACCAAAAAAGAGGAAAATCCGAAAAGCGACCCTAATTGTTGAATGTACACCCCTTAGGGAATTTAGTATGGTGTAATATGTGGTGTAGTGTAATACACGTGGTAAAATGAGCATTTTGAACATATAGGTGGTTTCCAAATATGATGTGCAATGGAGTCCAAGATGGAAGTGGCAATTATTTCTCGAAAGTTCAGTGCCCATTATGCGGTGCCCCTTATGAATATATAGGGGTATAGGGAGCAACGGGACCTAATAGTTGTTACAATTATTCATTTTACTGAAATGAATTCACAACAGGTTGGGTGTGAATTGTGAATGTGTCACTCTGGAGTTGTCGCAGGTCTCTTTTGGAACAGACTCTTTATTGAGTCCTACCTTTAGAAGCAGCAGAATTCACCGGGAAAATGCTGTCCTGGCAAAACACAGGAACATGTAAACCAGAGGTACTGGGGCCCTGTCCTTCTTGTCCCAATATTAGTTTCCTAATACCTTCCTCTTGAAAACGGAGAAATGATACGGCAGGACCTGCACATTGGAACAGCTCGTAAGAGTTGTAGAGCATAATTTGTACAATGTGCGCGGCCAGCACTTTTGTACCAAATCTCCTTTTTTCGTAGGGAAATTATTGCCAAGTGTTGCTCTTATTCACCCTAGCGATGCCCATTGTGGCGAATATTGCTGCTTTTGGCTGGACCAAATCGACCAGCCAATAGCGGCAAACATGGACATTGGGGGGCAACAAAACCCCTCTGGACCGCAAGGCACAGGTCAGGAACAGCCGCCACCCTGCCCCGATCACCGTGTCTACAGACATGGTGATCTGTATTACTGACGTCATAAGTAAATTCGCTGCTATTGGCTGGTCTGAATTGATGAGCCAATAGCAGCAATCATGTGGGGGGGACGTAACCCTTCTGGTCCATAGGGCAGGATGGATGGCTGTCAGGAACAGTCGCCATCTTGCCCCGATCACTGTGTCTGAACCGTGTTGGCAAGTCACTACTCGCCACACCGTTCTATAACAACGCGCATTGGGAATAGGCTATGCAATCTTTATTTATTTTTTAAGCAATTTAGACAAATAAGGGCATATTTATTGCGAGATGAGATGCACTGTAAAAAAAACCCTTAATTTTAGTGGGTTTTTAGCTTATTGAAGCAATTTTATTAACTTTTTACGTGTGGAGGAAAATAAAATCATCAATTCTTGTTTTGGATTTTTAGCATTTTTTTGGGGGGGTGTTCACTGTAGCATAATAATAATATATTATCTTTATTCTACGGATCACTACGATTACAGTGATACCTCATTTATATAGTTTATTTTATATTTGTCCAATTTTATTGAAGGAAAACTAGAATAGAAAAAATTGCATTTGTTTTAGTATTGCCATTTTTATAGCGGCATAACTATAGTAGTTTTTGGTTGACGGAGCTTCTTGTAAGCTTATTTTTTGCGTGACAAGTTGTTCTTTTCGGTGGTATCATTTTGGTGCTTGTAACTTTTTCGGATCACTTTTTAGAACATTTTTTGTAAAGCTATTTGATAAAAAGTTTTAATTTTTGGCAAGTTTTTTTTTTTTTTTTTTACCACGTTCACCGTGCGGGTCCAATTATGATTAGGATTTATTGTACAGATTGTTACGGACGCAGCGATACCAAATAATCCGGCTTCCGGATGAAGATCGCGCATCGGAGCAGCGGACCCCCCGGTAAGTGCAGCGGGGGGGGGGGGGGGTCCGATTCACTTTTACTTAACTTTAAATGCCTCAAGCATGCTGCGGTCAGCGCGACTGCGGCGTGTTAGGGGTTAACACCCGCGATCAGAGAAATCTCTGATCGCGGGTGTTAGAGGCAGGTGTGGGCTATAATATATAGCCGACACCCGCAGCTCCTGGCGCCGGCTCCTTTTAGGGGCCGGCGCCAGAAGCTTGACGTAATAAGACTGCATTTTGCGGGAACGCACCTCCCGCCATGCAGTACTATTACGTCAAATGTCGGGAAGGGGTTAAACTAGACCCAACAACACACCAACCCACTGAAAAAGACATTGAAGGATTTCTAGGTAGGATCAACCTGCCTCATATCACTTCAGAACAACAACAACAATTAAATCTGCCATTCACACAAGAGGAGATAAAGCAGACAATCCAAAAACTGCCCCCCCCCCCCCGCCCATAAAGCCACTGGACTTGACGGCCTAACAGGAGAATACTATAAACAATTCTCACATATACTAACCCCATACCTCGAGAAAATGTTCAACTTAGCTACTGACAAAGAAACATTCCCCCAAGACATGCTGACAGTACTAATAATAACCATTCCCTAACCAGGCAAACCAATGGACACCCCTCTGAACTATAGACCAATCTCATTACTCAATAAAGATATCAAACTCTACACCAAAATAATTACAAACAGACCTAAAAACATTCTACAAAAACTGATCAAAAATGACCAAGTAGGATTTGTCCGTAACACACAGGCACCTGACAATACCAGAAGACTGAAAAATATACTCCAGCACTGTGAGATCCATGACATACCTGCAACGTTCCTGACCATTGATGCTGAAAAAGCGTTTGATAGGGTCAACTGGAACTACGCTTTTCACACATTGACAAAATATGGAATTATAGGCCCAATCCGCTCTGCAATTAAAGCATTATACTCCAGCCCAGCCGCTTACGTATATACTAACAATACCCTCTCCCAAAAACTTACACTCACAAACTGTACCAGACAGGGCTGCCCCCTATCCCCAATTTTCTTCACCCTCTCAATTGAGCCCTTGGCAGAATTAATCAGAAACCACCCCAACATCACAGGAGTCAAAATAGGAAACACTCTACAACACAGTCCTCACATTGACAAAGACTCACTAAAACATGTATTTGAGACAAAAGAAGAATACGGGAAAGTATCACACAATAAAATCAACACTAACAAATCACAAATCCTACCAGTAAGGATACCTGACACAGAACAAAGCACCCTGAAACAGAAATACCAGTTAAACTGGCAATCACAAAATATAACCTACCTAGGAATCCAACAAACATACCCATCAAACAAACTGTATCAAACAAACTTTGCACCTCTAGTCAACTCCATCAATGCATTATACATAAAATACTAAGACACCAACAAACATGGTTTGGCCGTATCGCCTCATTTAAGATGGTAATACTACCCAAATTTTTATACTTGTTCAGAACGGTTCCAAAGTTCCTTTTTTATAGCAAACAACAAAAATCTTTAGAAATTCATTTGGGAACACAAAAAACCAAGAGTCTTATTAGCGAAGATGACCAAACATAGGAAAGCAGGTTTAGGCTTACCTGACCTAAATTACTATTATAAAGCAGCAATAATTGACCAGCTTAAGCACTGGTGGGCGGACACACAAGACAAAGTCTGGATAACAATAGAGAAATATTACAATAACAACACAACACTAGCAAACAGAATGATCACCAAACTTTGGGGAACAGACCCTCCACCCTCAAAACTCCAATCAATGACAACATCAGACAATGTATAGGGAAACATGATTAAGAACGAAAACAACCACACGCACAACATAATAAATAAAATTCCACTAAGCTTCCTAGAAAACCAAAACAAATATCTTAACTTAGGAATTTGGAGACAAAAGGGAATTAAAACAATAAGAGCCATTTTCAACTGGTCACAAATAGACTCCAAATGGTCACATAGACTCTAGATTTTTACTAGCCACTAGAGGCCTCCAAACCATCGAAAACCAACAAATCACAAGGGTTAAAACCTTATATAATTCATTAAACCAGACAACACCAAAAATCAACCCCATCTTATTAGAATATTCAGACAAGAAACAACCCGGAAAAAAAGGGATCTCCTTTTTCTACAACAGACTAGGGAAGAATTTTCTAAAACCCATAGTGAACTGAAATGGGAAGAAGATCTTCAAAGGAAATTTTCAATAGCAAAATGGAATGCAGCACTCCAAACGACACTACACTGCACCTCACACATAGAGGCGATACTAAAAACCCACCTAAGATGGTACTTCACTCCTTCTAGGCTTAACCTTATATACCCAAATGTTTCAACAATGTGCTGGTAAGAATGTGGGATGAGAGGAAGCTTATTACTAGAGATGAGCGAGCACTAAAATGCTCGGGTACTCGTTATTCGAGACAAACTTTTCCCGATGCTCGAGTGCTCGTCTCGAATAACGAGCCCCATTGAAGTCAATGGGAGACTCGAGCATTTTTCAAGGGGACCAAGGCTCTGCACAGGGAAGCTTGGACAAACACCTGGGAACCTCAGAAAAGGATGGAAACACCACGGAAATGGACAGGAAACAGCAGGGGCAGCATGCATGGATGCCTCTGAGGCTGCTTAATCGCACCATTATGCCAAAATTATGGGCAACAGCATGGCCATGACAGAGTGACAGAATGAAGCTAGATAGCATCTAAAACATCCAATAATTGACCCTGACACTATAGGGGACGGCATGCAGAGGCAGCGGCAGCAGGCTAGAGAGTGTCATGGCGACATACCCTAAATGGACTCAGGCTTCAAACCAATGGGTGGCAGAGAGGAACCAAAGGAGGTGAGCAAGAAGCGCTCAAATAATATCGGTACATGATAAAAGTTTGCCAGTATATTTTGTGGATTACACAGCAGGGTGGCGACAAAGTTAACATGGAAGCCATGAAAACAACCCAAAATTCTGCCTGACACAGCTCGTTTGATAAGGGGACCATGTATGGAGGCAGTGAACTAGTAGTAGTTTAAAGGTGCTGCAGTTAAAACTATGTTAGTTGGATCTTGGCATGGAGCTGGCGCTCCGCTGCCAGGCGAGCTTTCGCCAATCCAAGCCCCTGTCTCTAGGCTACTCCCCAAACAGCACTTTTAGGAACCTTTTGTATAAGATCAAGTGTAGTAGCGTTCTTATAAGTTTGGGATATGGCGGGTGAGGGGAATGTAAACAGATGCGCAAGAAGCGCTGAAATAATATCGGTAAATGATAAAAGTTTGCTAGTATATTTTGGGGATTACACAGCAGGGTGGCGACAAAGTTAACAAGTTTGATGTGGAAGCCATGAAAACAACCCAAAATTCTGCCTGACACAGCTCGTTTGATAAGGGGACCATGTATGGAGGCAGTGAACTAGTAGTAGATTAAAGGTGCTGCAGTTAAAACTATGTTAGTTGGATCTTGGCATGGAGCTGGCGCTCCGCTGCCAGGCGAGCTTTCGCCAATCCAAGCCCCTGTCTCTAGGCTACTCCCCAAACAGCACTTCTAAGAACCTTTTGTATAAGATCAAGTGTAGTAGCGTTCTTATAAGTTTGGGATATGGCGGGTGAGGGGAATGTAAACAGATGCGCAAGAAGCGCTGAAATAATATCGGTAAATGATAAAAGTTTGCCAGTATATTTTGGGCATTACACAGCAGGGTGGCGACAAAGTTAACAAGTTTGATGTGGTAGCCATGAAAACAACCCAAAATTCTGCCTGACACAGCTCGTTTGATAAGGGGACCATGTATGGAGGCAGTGAACTAGTAGTAGATTAAAGGTGCTGCAGTTAAAACTATGTTAGTTGGATCTTGGCATGGAGCTGGCGCTCCGCTGCCAGGCGAGCTTTCGCCAATCCAAGCCCCTGTCTCTAGGCTACTCCCCAAACAGCACTTCTAAGAACCTTTTGTATAAGATCAAGTGTAGTAGCGTTCTTATAAGTTTGGGATATGGCGGGTGAGGGGAATGTAAACAGATGCGCAAGAAGCGCTGAAATAATATCGGTAAATGATAAAAGTTTGCTAGTATATTTTGGGGATTACACAGCAGGGTGGCGACAAAGTTAACAAGTTTGATGTGGAAGCCATGAAAACAACCCAAAATTCTGCCTGACACAGCTCGTTTGATAAGGGGACCATGTATGGAGGCAGTGAACTAGTAGTAGATTAAAGGTGCTGCAGTTAAAACTATGTTAGTTGGATCTTGGCATGGAGCTGGCGCTCCGCTGCCAGGCGAGCTTTCGCCAATCCAAGCCCCTGTCTCTAGGCTACTCCCCAAACAGCACTTCTAAGAACCTTTTGTATAAGATCAAGTGTAGTAGCGTTCTTATAAGTTTGGGATATGGCGGGTGAGGGGAATGTAAACAGATGCGCAAGAAGCGCTGAAATAATATCGGTAAATAATAAAAGTTTGCCAGTATATTTTGGGGATTACACAGCAGGGTGGCGACAAAGTTAACAAGTTTGATGTGGTAGCCATGAAAACAACCCAAAATTCTGCCTGACACAGCTCGTTTGATAAGGGGACCATGTATGGAGGCAGTGAACTAGTAGTAGATTAAAGGTGCTGCAGTTAAAACTATGTTAGTTGGATCTTGGCATGGAGCTGGCGCTCCGCTGCCAGGCGAGCTTTCGCCAATCCAAGCCCCTGTCTCTAGGCTACTCCCCAAACAGCACTTCTAAGAACCTTTTGTATAAGATCAAGTGTAGTAGCGTTCTTATAGGTTTAGGATATGGCGGGTGAGGGGAATGTAAACAGATGCGCAAGAAGCGCTGAAATAATATCCCTAAATGGTAAAAGTTTGCCAGTATATCTTGTGGATAACACAGCAGGGTGGCGACAAAGTTAACAACTTTGATGTGGAATGCCCTGTAATAGCTCGCCTAGGCTCAGCAGTTTGAGCACCGCCTGCTGTCGCTTAGCGACGGCACTGCTGCTGTGCCTAGAGCTACCGACTGATGGCGCCATGGCCACGGATGGTAATTCGGAGGAGGAGGAGGTGGAGGAGGGGTGGGAGGAGGAGGAGGTATAGTAGGCCTTTGAGACCTGGACCGAGGTAGGCCCCGCAATCCTCGGCGTCGGCAGTATATGACCAGCCCCAGGGTCAGACTCGGTCCCAGCCTGCACCAAGTTAAGTGTAGTAGCGTTCTTATAAGTTTGGGATATGGCGGATGAGGGGAATGTAAACAGATGCGCAAGAAGCGCAGAAATAATATCCCTAAATGGTAAAAGTTTGCCAGTATATCTTGTGGATAACACAGCAGGGTGGCGACAAAGTTAACAACTTTGATGTGGAATCCATGAAAACAACCCAAATTTGTGCCTGACACACCTCGTTTGATAAGGGGACGATGTATGGAGGCAGCTATATGGACGACTTTTGGAGGTAGCAATGGAGACAACGTGTGGAGGCTGCTATGGAGACAATTTAATTTGGATAGTGCCTGTATGTGGCAGTCCAAAAAAGTTTTCAAACCAGAGGAGCAGGTAGGTGGCCCTCCAGAAAAATGGAATAGATTGAGTGCCTGTATGTGGCAGTCCAAAAAAGTTTTCAAACCAGAGGAGCAGGTAGGTGGCCCTCCAGAAAAATGAAATAGATTGAGTGCCTGTATGTGGCAGTCCAAAAAAGTTTTCAAACCAGAGGAGCAGGTAGGTGGCCCTCCAGAAAAATTGAATAGATTGAGTGCCTGTATGTGGCACTCCCAAAAATTGTTTAAAACAGAGGACCGGGTAGGTGGCCCTCCAGAAAAATTAAATGCATAAAGTACTATAGCTAGAGCCAGTGGGCCCTGTTAAAAAATAGCCAGTTTCCTCTGCTTTAGTGTACAAAGAGGAGGAGAAGGAGGAAAATGAGGAGGAGGAGGAGTGCATAAATTATTCAGGTTGAGCTTCCTTCACCTGGTGGAGATTGGAAATTATGAGAAATCCAGGCTTTATTCATCTTAATAAGCGTCAGCCTGTCAGCGCTGTCAGTCGACAGGCATGTACGCTTATCGGTGATGATGCCACCAGCTGCACTGAAAACCCGCTCGGACAAGACGCTAGCGGCATGGCGGGCAAGAACCTCCAAGGCGTACAGCGCCAGTTCGTGCCACATGTCCAGCTTTGAAACCCAGTAGTTGTAGGGAGCTGTGTGATCATTTAGGACGATGGTATGGTCAGCTACGTACTCCCTCACCATCTTTCTGTAAAGATCAGCCCTACTCTGCCGAGACTGGGGACAGGTGACAGTGTCTTGCTGGGGTGACATAAAGCTGGCAAAAGCCTTGTAAAGCGTACCCTTGCCAGTGCTGGACAAGCTGCCTGCTCGCCTACTCTCCCTCGCTACTTGTCCCGCAGAACTACGCACTCTGCCGCTAGCGCTGTCAGAAGGGAAATACTGTTTCAGCTTGTGCACCAGGGCCTGCTGGTATTCATGCATTCTCACACTCCTTTCCTCTCCAGGGATGAGAGTGGAAAGATTTTGCTTGTACCGTGGGTCCAGGAGAGTGAATACCCAGTAATCGGTGCTGGAATAAATTCTTTGAACGCGAGGGTCACGGGATAGGCAGCCTAGCATGAAATCTGCCATATGCGCCAGAGTCCCAACGTGCAAGAATTCACTCCCCTCACTGGCCTGACTGTCCATTTCCTCCTCCTCCAACTCCTCCAACTCCTCTTCTTCTGCCCATACACGCTGAACAGTGAAGGTCTCGCCAACATTCTCCTCCTCTTCCTCCTCATCCTCCTCCTCCGATATGCGCTGAGAAACAGACCTGAGGGTGCTTTGGCTATCAACAAGGGAATCTTCTTCCCCCGTCTCTTGTGACGAGCGCAAAGCTTCCGACTTCATGCTGATCAGAGAGTTTTTCAACAGGCCAAGCAGCGGGATGGTGAGGCTGATGATGGCGGCATCGCCACTAACCATCTGTGTTGACTCCTCAAAGTTACTCAGCACCTGACAGATATCAGACATCCACGTCCACTCCTCATTGTAGAATTGAGGAAGCTGACTGACCTGACTACCAGTTCTGGTGGAAGTTGACATCTGGCAGTCTACAATCGCTCTGCGCTGCTGGTAAACTCTGGATAACATGGTTAATGTTGAATTCCACCTCGTGGGCACGTCGCACAACAGTCGGTGAGCGGGCAGTTGAAGGCGTCGCTGCGCTGCCCTGAGAGTGGCAGCATCTGTGCTGGACTTCCTGAAATGCGCACAGATGCGGCGCACCTTCGTGAGCAAATCTGACAGATTGGGGTATGTCTTGAGGAAACGCTGAACTATCAGATTTAACACATGGGCCAGGCATGGCACATGTGTCAGTCTGCCGAGTTGCAGAGCCGCCACCAGGTTACGGCCGTTGTCACACACAACCATGCCTGGCTTCAGGTTCAGCGGTGCCAGCCACAGATCAGTCTGCGCCGTGATGCCCTGTAATAGTTCTTGGGCGGTGTGCCTTTTATCGCCTAGGCTCAGCAGTTTGAGCACCGCCTGCTGTCGCTTAGCGACGGCACTGCTGCTGTGCCTAGAGCTAGCGACTGATGGCGCCATGCCCACGGATGGTAGTTCGGAGGAGGAGGTGGAGGAGGGGTGGGAGGAGGAGGAGGCATAGTAGGCCTTTGAGACCTGGACCGAGGTAGGCCCCGCAATCCTCGGCGTCGGCAGTATATGACCAGCCCCAGGGTCAGACTCGGTCCCAGCCTCCACCAAGTTAACCCAATGTGCCGTCAGCGATATATAGTGGCCCTGCCCGGCAGCACTCGTCCACGTGTCCGTGGTCAGGTGGACCTTGTCAGAAACGGCGTTGGTCAGGGCATGGATGATGTTGTCTGACACGTGCTGGTGCAGGGCTGGGACGGCACATCGGGAAAAGTAGTGGCGGCTGGGGACCGAATACCGAGGGGCGGCCGCCGCCATGAGGTTGCGAAAGGCCTCGGTCTCTACTAGCCTATAGGGCAGCATCTCCAGGCTAAGCAATCTGGAGATGTGGACATTAAGGGCTTGGGCGTGCGGGTGGGTTGCACTATATTTTCTTTTCCGCTCCAGCGTCTGGGGTATGGAGAGCTGAACGCTGGTGGATGCTGTGGAGGATCGTGGAGGCGACGATGGGGTTTTTGTGCCAGGGTCCTGGGCAGGGGGCTGACTATCAGCTGACACAGGGGAAGGAGCAGTGGTGTGCACGGCCGGAGGTGAACGGGCTTGGTGCCACTGATTCGGGTGTTTAGCATTCATATGCCTGCGCATACTGGTGGTAGTTAAGCTTGTAGTGGTGGAACCCCTGCTGATCCTGGTTTGGCGAAGGTTGCACACCACAGTCCGTCGGTCATCCGGTGTTTCCTTAAAGAACCTCCAGACTTCTGAAAATCTAGCCCTCGCCGCGGGAGCCCTCGCCACGTGAGCTTCACTACGTGACACATTTGGCGCTGATGCACCAGCTCTGGCCCTGCCTCTCCGTCTGGCCCCACCACTGCCTCTTCCAACCTGTTCTGGTCGAGGACTCTCCTCCGACTCAGAAGCACTGTGTTCACCCGGCCTATCAACCCAGCTTGGGTCTGTCACCTCATCATCCTCCGATCCCTCAGTCTGCTCCTCCCTCGGACTTCCTGCCCTGACAACAACTTCACCACTGTCTGACAACCGTGTCTCCTCATCGTCGGACACCTCTTTACACACTTCTTCCACTACGTCAAGAAGGTCATCATCACCCACAGACTGCGACTGGTGGAAAACCTGGGCATCGGAAAATTGCTCAGCAGCAACCGGACAAGTGGTTTGTGACTGTGGGAAGGGTCCAGAAAACAGTTCCTCAGAGTATGCCGGTTCAAATGCCAAATTTTCCTGGGAGGGGGCAGACTGGGGGGGAGGAGGCTGAGGTGCAGGAGCTGGAGGAGTGCCGATTTCGGTGACATGGGTGGACTGCGTGGAAGACTGACTGGTGGACAAATTGCTCGAAGCATTGTCGGCAATCCACGACATCACCTGTTCGCACTGTTCTGGCCTCAACAGTGCTCTACCACGAGTCCCAGTAACTTGAGACATGATGAACCTAGGGAGTGTAGCTCTGCGGCGTTCCCCTGCTCCCTCATCAGCAGGTGGTGTCTCACCCCACCCAGGACCACGGCCTCTGACCCCTGCAGTAGATGGACGCCCACGTCCCCGCCCTCGTCCTCTACCCCTAGCCCTCGGGTTAAACATTTTGAAAATGAAAGTTATATAACTTTAATTTTTTTTTAAACTTTTTTTTGTGTTTTTTTGTGTTTTTTAGTTTTTTTTTGTGTTTTTTAGTTTTTAAAACCAAACAATGCTATCCTATTGCTATGGCTATTTTCTAGCCAAGTATGAAAGCACACTGCTATGCCAGATGAGATGACGCTGAGTTATGAAAAAATAAACGTAAAATAAAAAGGAAATGGCAGACTGTGCCTAATTGAAATCCAACCCCTAATAAATTTTCCCACTTCGGTCTTTGCGATGGATATGTGCGTCACTAAGCGCTAAACACAGCGGTCGCAAGTCTCACTCCAAATTCCTCACAATTGGCTAGTATATGCACTGCAGCAAGGACAGCCACCAGCAGATCAACCAGAAATAAAATATATATAACGCTATTGTAGGCGTAAGTAAGCCGTTTGGATTCTCCTTTGGTTATTTTCTAACCAAGTATGAAAGCACACTGATGAGATGACGCTGAGTTATGAAAAAATAAACGTAAAATAAAAAGAAACTGCCAGACTGTGCCTAATTGAAATCCAACCCCTAATAAATTATCCCTCTCTGGTCTTTGCGATGGATATGTGCGTCACTAAGCGCTAAACACAGCGGTCGCAAGTCTCACTCCAAATTCCTCACAATTGGCTAGTATATGCACTGCAGCAAGGACAGCCACCAGCAGATCAACCAGAAATAAAATATATATAACGCTATTGTAGGCGTAAGTAAGCCGTTTGGATTCTCCTTTGGCTATTTTCTAACCAAGTATGAAAGCACACTGATGAGATGACGCCGAGTTATGAAAAAATAAACGTAAAATAAAAAGAAACTGCCAGACTGTGCCTAATTGAAATCCAACCCCTAATAAATTATCCCACTTCGGTCTTTGCGATGGATATGTGCGTCACTAAGCGCTAAACACAGCGGTCGCAAGTCTCACTCCAAATTCCTCACAATTGGCTAGTATATGCACTGCAGCAAGGACAGCCACCAGCAGATCAACCAGAAATAAAATATATATAACGCTATTGTAGGCGTAAGTAAGCCGTTTGGATTCTCCTTTGGCTATTTTCTAACCAAGTATGAAAGCACACTGATGAGATGAAGCTGAGTTATGAAAAAATAAACGTAAAATAAAAAGAAACTGCCAGACTGTGCCTAATTGAAATCCAACCCCTAATAAATTTTCCCACTTCGGTCTTTGCGATGGATATGTGCGTCACTAAGCGCTAAACACAGCGGTCGCAAGTCTCACTCCAAATTCCTCACAATTGGCTAGTATATGCACTGCAGCAAGGACAGCCACCAGCAGATCAACCAGAAATAAAATATATATAACGCTATTGTAGGCGTAAGTAAGCCGTTTGGATTCTCCTTTGGCTATTTTCTAGCCAAGTATGAAAGCACACTGATGAGATGACGCTGAGTTATGAAAAAATAAACGTAAATTAAAAAGAAACTGCCAGACTGTGCCTAATTGAAATCCAACCCCTAATAAATTATCCCACTTCGGTCTTTGCGATGGATATGTGCGTCACTAAGCGCTAAACACAGCGGTCGCAAGTCTCACTCCAAATTCCTCACAATTGGCTAGTATATGCACTGCAGCAAGGACAGCCACCAGCAGATCAACCAGAAATAAAATATATATAACGCTATTGTAGGCGTAAGTAAGCCGTTTGGATTCTCCTTTGGCTATTTTCTAGCCAAGTATGAAAGCACACTGATGAGATGACGCTGAGTTATGAAAAAATAAACGTAAATTAAAAAGAAACTGCCAGACTGTGCCTAATTGAAATCCAACCCCTAATAAATTATCCCACTTCGGTCTTTGCGATGGATATGTGCGTCACTAAGCGCTAAACACAGCGGTCGCAAGTCTCACTCCAAATTCCTCACAATTGGCTAGTATATGCACTGCAGCAAGGACAGCCACCAGCAGATCAACCAGAAATAAAATATATATAACGCTATTGTAGGCGTAAGTAAGCCGTTTGGATTCTCCTTTGGCTATTTTCTAACCAAGTATGAAAGCACACTGATGAGATGACGCCGAGTTATGAAAAAATAAACGTAAAATAAAAAGAAACTGCCAGACTGTGCCTAATTGAAATCCAACCCCTAATAAATTATCCCACTTCGGTCTTTGCGATGGATATGTGCGTCACTAAGCGCTAAACACAGCGGTCGCAAGTCTCACTCCAAATTCCTCACAATTGGCTAGTATATGCACTGCAGCAAGGACAGCCACCAGCAGATCAACCAGAAATAAAATATATATAACGCTATTGTAGGCGTAAGTAAGCCGTTTGGATTCTCCTTTGGCTATTTTCTAGCCAAGTATGAAAGCACACTGATGAGATGACGCTGAGTTATGAAAAAATAAACGTAAATTAAAAAGAAACTGCCAGACTGTGCCTAATTGAAATCCAACCCCTAATAAATTATCCCACTTCGGTCTTTGCGATGGATATGTGCGTCACTAAGCGCTAAACACAGCGGTCGCAAGTCTCACTCCAAATTCCTCACAATTGGCTAGTATATGCACTGCAGCAAGGACAGCCACCAGCAGATCAACCAGAAATAAAATATATATAACGCTATTGTAGGCGTAAGTAAGCCGTTTGGATTCTCCTTTGGCTATTTTCTAACCAAGTATGAAAGCACACTGATGAGATGACACTGAGTTATGAAAAAATAAACGTAAAATAAAAAGAAACTGCCAGACTGTGCCTAATTGAAATCCAACCCCTAATAAATTATCCCTCTCTGGTCTTTGCGATGGATATGTGCGTCACTAAGCGCTAAACACAGCGGTCGCAAGTCTCACTCCAAATTCCTCACAATTGGCTAGTATATGCACTGCAGCAAGGACAGCCACCAGCAGATCAACCAGAAATAAAATATATATAACGCTATTGTAGGCGTAAGTAAGCCGTTTGGATTCTCCTTTGGCTATTTTCTAACCAAGTATGAAAGCACACTGATGAGATGAAGCTGAGTTATGAAAAAATAAACGTAAAATAAAAAGAAACTGCCAGACTGTGCCTAATTGAAATCCAACCCCTAATAAATTTTCCCACTTCGGTCTTTGCGATGGATATGTGCGTCACTAAGCGCTAAACACAGCGGTCGCAAGTCTCACTCCAAATTCCTCACAATTGGCTAGTATATGCACTGCAGCAAGGACAGCCACCAGCAGATCAACCAGAAATAAAATATATATAACGCTATTGTAGGCGTAAGTAAGCCGTTTGGATTCTCCTTTGGCTATTTTCTAGCCAAGTATGAAAGCACACTGATGAGATGACGCTGAGTTATGAAAAAATAAACGTAAATTAAAAAGAAACTGCCAGACTGTGCCTAATTGAAATCCAACCCCTAATAAATTATCCCACTTCGGTCTTTGCGATGGATATGTGCGTCACTAAGCGCTAAACACAGCGGTCGCAAGTCTCACTCCAAATTCCTCACAATTGGCTAGTATATGCACTGCAGCAAGGACAGCCACCAGCAGATCAACCAGAAATAAAATATATATAACGCTATTGTAGGCGTAAGTAAGCCGTTTGGATTCTCCTTTGGCTATTTTCTAGCCAAGTATGAAAGCACACTGATGAGATGACGCTGAGTTATGAAAAAATAAACGTAAAATAAAAAGAAATTGGCAGACTGTGCCTAATTGAAATCAAACCCCTAATAAATTTTCCCACTTTGGTGTTTGAGGTGGATATGTGTGTCACTAAGAGCTAAACACAACGGTAGCAAGTCCCCCTGCAAATTCCTCACAATATGGTACTAGCTGCACTACTAGTGCCAGCAAGCCCAGCCACAAGCAAACAAAAAAAAAAAAAGTATAACGTTATTGTAGCCCTAAGAAGGGCTGTTGGTTTCTTGTTGAATCACTCCTGCCTAACACTATTCTAATAGAACACCCTAACGCTTTCCCTGACCAGCAGCAGCTCTCTCCCTAGCGGCATCCAGACACAGAATGATCCGAGCAGCGCGGGCAGCGGCTAGTCTATCCCAGGGTCACCTGATCTGGCCAGCCAACCACTGCTATCGCCGTGTAAGGGTACCACGTCATGCTGGGTGGAGTGCAGAGTCTCCTGGCTTGTGATTGGCTCTGTTTCTGGCCGCCAAAAAGCAAAACGGCGGGAGCTGCCATTTTCTCGAGCGGGCGAAGTATTCGTCCGAGCAACGAGCAGTTTCGAGTACGCTAATGCTCGAACGAGCATCAAGCTCGGACGAGTATGTTCGCTCATCTCTACTTATTACACATCCTATGGAATTGTCCCAAAATTCTTCCCCTATGGAAAGTAACAGCTACAATAATAAAAGAAATAACAAAAAAGACTTTGCACTAAACCCAGAAGAAGCCCTTCTACTGATAAACCTAGAAGACGTCCCAAAAGAGCAGAAGACAGTCATAATACACCTCCTGATGTCTACAAAATTAGTAATTTCAAGACACTGGAAGAAGACTGAATCTCCCCACATCAACAAAATTATCAACCAAATGAACATAACCTGCGCCTACGAAATAATCTTAGCACATCAAAACTCAACCTTTAATAAATTTCATGTCAAGTGGAACCTCTGGACAGGAAGCAAACATTTCAGTACATAGCCTGAGAATCTGTACTGAATGTCGCCAATGGTATCAGAAATCACAGCACGCCTCTACCCCCCACCCATCCACCCCCTCCAAAATGTTGTTTAGGACCTAATTAAGGCCCTTAAAGGTTAGATCAATTGTTTCATATGTTATTCCTACCAACGATACAAATACCTTGAATGTGAAGTATAATACAAGCTACACATGGGAAAAAGACATGTTATAATATATATCAGAGGAAAAAACAAGCCAATTACGAGAGGACCCAAGAACCAAAAGACATGTTATATGCTTTGATATGTCACAGTATAACACTGGAATACTTGTCATGTTGTCCTTCGTTAAGAAATAATAAAATTAATTTGAAAAAAAGGAAAAGAAAAAATAAACTTGCATGTATAAACAATTTTTAAAGTCTCTGTAAACCACTGAGGCTGTAGGAAGCTAGCTGTTTTCTGTCCCTGGTTTTCTATTCATGGGGGCAGATCCCCTCTTCTGGTTGGGTGCTCTTGTGGCTCGAGAAAACAACATTATTAAGAGTAATTACTATTTTTAAAAGTATAGTCACACTGGAAAGATGCATCAAAATTGTGGTTCATTTTGTTGTGTACAATATCGCAACTAGGCTAGTCCAAACCTTATACACAACTTTCCAACTTATTATGTAAATAATATTTATCTCTGATTTTCCTATATGGTTGATGCAAAAGTCATCGCCCATTGGAGTATAAATCGAATGGGATTGAACAAACACTCCAATAATTACAGTATATTCTTCAAAATTAAAAAAAAATCAAAATGCACAATTCCAAATTATTATGTACAGCAGAATTTCAAAACATTTTATAGGTTGTAACAAAATAAGAATGCCCATTTGTTGAATTTGCCACATTAGGAGGCCATATTCACTTAAATCAGAAGCCATTTGAATCCAAAATATCCTAACAGGCCAAGTTACATGTTAACATAGGAACCTTTCTTTGATATCACCTTGACAGTTCTTCCATCCATTGAACTTATGAGTTTTTGGATAGTTTCTGCTTGAATGTCTTTGCATGATGTCAGGATAGCCTCCCAGAGCTGCTGTTTTGATGTGAACTGCCTCCTGCCCTCATAGATCTTTTGCTTTATGATACTCCAAAGGCTCTCTATAGAGTTGAGGTCAGGACAAGATGGTGGCCACATCATGAGATTCTCTCATCTTATGCCCATAGAAGCCAATAACACAAAGGTATTCTTTGAAGCATGAAATGGTGCATTGTCATGCAAGAAGATGAAAGGCACGTTTTTTTCTTTTTGTACCATGGAAGAAAGTGGTCAGACAAAAACTCTATACAATTTGCTTAGGTCATTTTCAAGACTTCAGGAACCCTAAAGGGCCCTATTAGCTCTCTCCCTATGATTCTGGCCCAAAACATGACTCAACCACCTCCTTGCTGACGTCACAGCTCTGGTCATGGCTGCCATCCACCAACCATCCACTACTCCATCCATCTGGACCATCCAGGGTTGCACGACACTCATCAGTAAACAAGACCATTTGAAAATAAGTCTTCATGTATGTTTGGGCCAACTGCAACCATTTCTGCTTGTGAGCTGCTTTGGCCGAATAGTAGGTTTATGCACCACGGCAAGTCTTTGAAGGATCCTACACCTTGAGGACTCCAGAGGCAACAGCAGCTTCAAATATCTGTTTGCTGGTTTGTAATGGCATTTTAGCAATTGCTCTCTAACAATAATGCTGCAAATTCAACAAATGACCATTTTTAGTTCTTTACAACCTATAAAATATTTTGAAATATACAGTTATCTTTGCGAAGTTTGTTCAATGAAATTCGATTTATACTCTAACAGGTGATGACTTTTATTATATTGATTGTGATAACCATTTAGGAAAATCAAAGATAAATATCACATTTCCATAACAATTTGGAATGTGGTGTATTCTGCAAAAACTGTCCAAAATATTAGACAAATGTGGTGCAAGGAATATTATACCTACATTCTAGTGATCAGTACATCTATTTATTATTTTTTAATCAAACTTAAACTTCTCTACTGAAAATGTACACCTTTTACAATCTTCTGGAGCTATAAAACACTGCTCTGTTCTCCCTGAGATATCATGATTAACAGAAGACTATATGCAAGAAATACAAATATTCTCTTTGTCTGTTCAACATGGTATCACCAAAATGACTTGATAACTAACATTTACCAAATGACTGCTTTATGGTGACATTGTTTTTATGTGTCCTCTCATCTTCGTAGGTTACTATGAGGGTTAGAACTTAACCCCTTACTGACGCGTCGGGTCCCGGTGCATGGAGAGGGCTCGCAGGCTGATCATGGGTGTTTTCCCTCCCATCACCATGGGCACTGCTGCCGGCGGCTTCAAAAAGATGGTGGTGCATAGGCGCCTCCATCTTGCCGCAGATCAATGCTCCCCGTGACGTCATCGGGAAGCGGTGATCTGTTGCCATGACAGCCTCGGGTCTTCCGAAGACCCGAGGCTGTCTCGTTTTAACCTCTTCATTACAATGTGCTATCAGCACATTGTAATGAATGGAGAGGAAAATCCCCATATACTGCCATACTGAAAATGTCTGAAAATGCCCGATCTATCAAAATATAACGTTTTTTCACTGCGTTTATACCATCACTATGAAGTGCAATTTGTTACGTAGAAAATGTATGTGAAACAAATTTGTTGGTAACCCTTTGATTGTTTTACAGGGGTTAAAACACAAAAGGGTGCAATTTTGAAATTTTCATTTTTTGGCTAAATGAATGTATTTTTGAAAAAATTTACAAATTCAGGAGTGCCATTCAGAGCAGATTTGCATCGTCATTTTTTGGAGGCTCTACAATCTTTATACTTTTTTGGCAATTTGGTCATATGAGGGCTTATTCTCTGCAAGATGAGATGCACTTTACAAATAATTCATTTTAGTGGGTCTCAGTTTATAGATAAGATTTTATTAACTTTTAAATTTATGGAGGAAAAGAAAATCATTAAAGGGGTATTCCAGGAATAAGCATAATTCATATGCAAATGGGTACTCAAGATATAAGCTGATGTGTAATTAGTTGTTATTTAAAATTTTGCTCCCCTTAGCAGAAAATGCTGGTGACATAGACTGTAATGAAGAAATAAAATGCTACTGGCCCTTTAATCAGTCCGTTAATTTCCTCCGCGCGGTCCGTCGCAGAACAGAAGATGGCTGCTGGTCACATGTTCACATCACATGGCCTGCAGCTGCCTGGGCAGGTCATGTGATCACCACTATGTTTGGCTGTAGTCAGTTGGTTGCAGTGCACCCAGTATGGCCAGTGTTGTGGTGATGGCAGTTACACATCATTACTATGGTAACAGAGCAAGAAAACCTGTTACATCATCACTGGGAGCAGAGCATAAGAGAGAGGAGGAGTTACTGAGAACTAAAGGATCATGGAACTTGTAGTTTCCAGTGTCAGCCATCTTAGTGATAACTCCACCTACTTTAGAGAGGCCATAAATTTTGTAAATCATAAAATCAAACTATTTAAGCTCTGTTTTGTGACTAATGACATTGAGTATTATTGTACTCATTTATTTTTATCATCATGGGTTTTTGTGTCAGACATTCATATTCCCGGAATACCCCTTTAAGTATGGTTTTGTATTTATTTCATTTTTTTTGTCTGCTTACTGTACCATAAAAATAATATATTATCTTTAAATTATAAATTCCTATGATTAGGTGATACCTCATTTACATAGTTTTTTTGTATATTTTTACAATTCTAGTGAAGAAAAGTTAATATAAAGACAATCTTATTTGTTTTATTGTTGCCATCTTTTTGTAGACTCCAAACAAAGGTTCCTCAGGGGTTTGTCTCCAAATCAGATGTCATGTAGTTATACTAATGCTTTTAGCTCAAAACGCATCAGACAGACATATGGCGCCATCATGCTTTTAAGCAATTCAATAAAGTGAAGTTTAAATAACTTTTGCTAGGTTGTTGAATCAATTACATTTTTAGTTATTACCACTTAACCCGGCTTAGTTTTCCAGTTGGCCAGGATCAAGGTAAGCTGTATCTACACTGATTGTATTTTGACACAACAGCAGAACCAAGCCCAGTATGCATTGTAGTCCTGGAATCAAAATGCATACCACACCAGAACTAGCTCCAGTACATAAATACAATTCTGGTAACGAGGACAGTACTTAACCCCTTATCACCGACACTAGTTTTCAGCTCAATGACCAGACTCGATTTTTCAAATCTGCCCTGTCTCACGATAATTGGTTATAACTTTGGAACGCTTTAACATATCTGGGTGATTTTGAGAATGTTTTCTCGTGACACATTGTACTTCATGTTAGTTATAAAATTTAAGTGATAAGTTTTGCGTTTCGTTCTGAAAAAAAAGTGAAAATTTGGCAAAAGTTTGTAAAAATTCTTCATTTTCCAAGTTTGAAATGTTCTGGTTTCCAGACAACATGTAAAACTACCCAAAAAGTTTGATAATTAACATTTACAGAATATCTGATTTATGTTGGGATGATATTTTATGCTTCCGGTCATTTTTCTAGGATGTTATGAGGCGCAGAACTTCGCCTAAAACTCACATTTTGAGGGACAACTCAGCTTTCAAGTGACTTTGAGAGGCCTAAATAATAGTAAAACCCCATAAATTACCCCACTATAGAAACTTCACCCCTCAACATATGTAAAACAACTTCTATTAAGTCTATTAACCCTTTAAGTGTTTCACATGGGTTAAAAAATATGGACCTGCGATTTAGAAACTATAGATTTTTTTGGGAAAATACATTCATTTAGGCCAAAACTGACATTTTCAGAATAAATTAAATGATGAAACGCACTGCAACGCTTGTTGCCCAATTCCTCCCGAGTGTACTGATACCCCATATGTGGTGATGACTGCTGTACGGGCACACGGCCGAGTATAGAATGAATGGAGGCGCCATTCACAGCAGATTTGTATTGTCACATTGTACGACCTATAAATTTTTATTTTTTTTGGTAATGCGAACATATGAGGGCTTATTTTTTATGGGATGAGATACAATGTATAGATAATTCATTTTGGGAGTCTAAAGCTTATTCTTGAGATTTTATTAACTATTTCAAGGGGGACACAAACAAAATCATCAATTTTTATTTTGGATTCTTAGCATTTTTTTTCTCCCGCTCACCGTAATGTAAAAATAATATTTTATCTTTATTCTCTGGTTCACTACGATTGCGGTGATACCTCATTTATATAGTTTTTCTTATTTTTGCTTAATTTTCCTGAGCAAAACCAATATTGGAGAAAACCGCATTGTTTTTACTATTGACAATTTTCAGGGCCATAACTTCTGTATTTTTCTGT
Organism: Engystomops pustulosus; assembly: GCF_040894005.1. Classification (NCBI taxonomy): domain Eukaryota; kingdom Metazoa; phylum Chordata; class Amphibia; order Anura; family Leptodactylidae; genus Engystomops; species Engystomops pustulosus. Next base: position 46,196,589 of record NC_092420.1, read on the forward strand.
TGTCAGATCTGGTTGAGGGTTTATTTTTTGCGAAAACAGTTGTTCTTTTCAGTCGTATCATAATAGGGAACGTAACTTTTTTTGATCACTTTTTAGAACATTTTTTGTGATGGTGTTTGATGAAAAATTGTATATTATGGGAAGTTTTTGGAGTTTTTTTTTTACGTAGTTCACCGAGCGGGTTCAATATTGATTTAGATTTATTGTACAGATTAATATGGACGCGGTGATATCAAATATGTACGTGTTTTTGTGTTTTATTTACTTTATTTGCATTTTATGTGTTACTGGGGAGATTATGGGACTTTTATTTTATTTATTTATTTAATTATATTATAAAAAGATTTAATTTTTTTTTTACTTTTTTACATTTTCTACTATTTGGCTTGAATAAGCGATCATCCGATCGCTTATTCAAGCCTTTACACTGCAATACACTTGTATTGCAGTGTATAGTGTAAGTAACTGAGCATGCCGCGCATGCTCAGTTACTTACAGCGGGGTCCTGCCAGGAGGCAGAACCCGGCACAGAGAGGAGCCGACAGCCTCGGGTCACTCGTCGGGACCCGGGGCAGTGGCAGGAGGGATCGGATCCCCCGGTAAGCACACCAGGGGGGTCCAATCCACGGGGGACCGATCCCGGGTGTTAGTGCCGGGTCTGGGCTGTGATATCACAGCCTGACACCGGCACCAGCGAGACCCGGTGTCCCGAAATCTTCTTCTGACGTGCCGCCGTAGAAAGGCGTCGCATCAGAAGAAGTACCCTTAATGACCGCCGTAGAAAGCCGATAAGGCGGTCATTAAGGGGTTAAGCAATGCGTTACAACTGGGCTTTTGCACAAATACAACACCAGAACCAGACTCAGTTTGAAAAAAAAAACGGTGACATAATCATTGCACCTCCAGTCACTTTGGAGAATGTGCTGAATGTGAAGAATCCCTGTAATAGGAAGGGCAGATAATCAACACAAGAAGCAAACCAATAATCAAGCAAAAGAACACAAAGCAAATGCATACAATAATCATTCAAAGAATAGTATGCTTAACAATCCAATCACACAATAAACATGTGATGGTCAGGCCTACACAGGTGCAAGTTTTATGGCCAGGAGCTCCTAATCACCTATTGAGAATTCTTCTATGCGGCTGAGAAGGTTTTTGAGAAGAAGCAAGTGAGAGTTTGACCTTTGGGACCTCAGCTCCAGCACCAACCGAGGAGTCGTCAACCTTTAACATCAACGGTTTCCCTGTATCAGGCTGAGTGAGAACGGAAGCAGAGGCAAAGGCAGACTTCAGCTTAGAGAAAGCTACTTTAGCCGCCGGAGGCCAGAGTTTAGGATCGGCGTTCTTTTTGGTCAGCGCCACAACAGGAGACAGGAGGGAGGGAAAATGCGGTATTAACTGCCGTTAGTAATTAGCGAAGCCCAGGAATCGCTGAATAGCACAAAGTCCTACTGGGCGACGCCACTGAAGTACCGCAGAGTACTTTGTGGGATCCATCTGTAGTCCCTTGTCAGAGCTGATATACCCAAGGAATGGAAGACTCTTTTGGTGGAACTGGCACTTCTCGAGCTTGGCATATAGGCGATTGGCCCTTAGGCACCTGAGAACTTGTCATACATGGGCCTGATACGACTCAAGGTCCATAGAGAGCACCAGGATATCGTCCAGGTAGACCATGACAAAGGTACAATGCAAGTCTCTGAAAATGTCATTGACGAACTCCTGAAATATGGTAGGTGCATTACAAAGTCCAAATGCCATGACCAGATACTCAAAGTGCCCATCACAAGTATTCAAGGCGGTCTTCAATTCATTGCCTTCACGGATGCAGATGAGATTATATGCCAATTTGGTCAAGACCTTGGCTCCATGTAGACAGTCGAAGAGTTCCGTGATCAGTGGTAGTGGGTAGGGGTTCTTCACCGTAATCTTATTAAGGCCGCAATGGAAGGAGAGAACCATCCTTTTTGACCATTAAGATCCCAGCACCAGTAGGGGTAGAGAACTTGCGTATGAACCCCTTCTGCATATTTTCCTTCACATGAGCTGACATCGCTACAGTTTCAGGCACTGTGGGGGACCCTGTGGGAGAGTCATGCCTGGCAACAGGTTTACAGGGCAGTCGGAAGGATGGACGGAAGGAAGAGGTGGAAGAGTCTCCGCTTGCTTTTTCAAAAAGATTTTGCACGGGTACTGCAACCATGGAAGACTCAGAAGAACGGAAGATGTAAACCGAAGTAGCATATAAAATGACAGTCTCTCCTTGTGCAACGCTCCCGACTTGCAGACATAGACCACTTGCAGACCGCTTGGTGTGGTACCAGACCGGATCACAGAGGATACTGACTGAAGAGATGACCAATGGCTTCTCAAGACGGAACATAGGAAGATGATGCTCAGAGACCAAGGCAACATCCACAAAGTTTCCTGCAGAACTGGAATCCAGGGAGGCTGAAGCTTGAAACTGGCTACCTGTCCCCAAGCAGAGTAGAACAGGGATATTCACTCGTGGAGAATTTTTTTTCTCACTTAGAGACACTCTTCTCAGAAACCCTAGGTGTGTGCGTTTCCCGGACACTGTGGATGAAGAGGACAAGTCAAGATAAAGTGCTCTGGGCTGGCACAATAGAGCCACAAATTCTCCTTTAGTCGTCTGGAGTGTTCTTGGGGAGTCAGACCAGCTTTATCCACCTGCAGGGCCTCCTCTGGAGCAGACAAGGAGGACGGCTGGTGTGGTCTTGGGAAAACTGGTGCCAAACAGGGCAGTCAACAGGGTCTGATCTGTGCTTGTTTAAGACACTGCTCTTCCAGATTCTCTGAGAACTGGATGTCAATCTGGGTAGCCAAGGAGCTGAGGCCACTCAAAGAAGATGGCAGGTCTTGTGCAGACAGGTGGCGACCTGCGATGCTTCATTTCAAGAAAACTCAGAAGCTAGAGTGCGGAATTGATCCACGTAGTCACCAACAGACAAGTCCCATTGGCGCAAGTTCAGCAGGGCGGTTTCAGCAGATGACGACCAGGCCAGTATCTCGAAGATGGACCGGAATTCATGGAGGAATGCAGGGAGGTTAGCCTTGACCGGATTTTTCCTTTCCCAGAGGGGGGTGGCCCATGCCAGGGCTTTCCCAGAATGAAGACTTATTATTAAAGCCACCTTAGACCGTTCTGGGGCAAACTACCAAGGCATTAATTCAATGTGCAATGAGCACTGGGATATGAATCCCCTGCATAAATTGGCATCTCTGTCATACTTGGAGGGCATGGATAGTTGCAGTCTGGGTTCAGCAGAAGACAGTATAGCTGCAGTAGCAAGAGGTTCCACAGCTGATGGGTATCCGACAATTTCTTTAAGTTGGTGGTGAGCTGGCCAAGTTGCTGGCCCAGCACGGCAATCTGCTGGGACTGTTGGGCTACCAATAGTGGTGAGATCAGCCAGTTCAGGTAGCGTGACCTTAGCCGGATCAATGGCCAGATCTTTCTGTCGGGGTCAGAGGTAGTGGACTGAATCACAGCAAGCAATGATGTAAACTGACACCTGAGTCTAAGTGGCACCCGGTTTTCACAAGTGTGACTTGCTGCAGTGGGATACTACCAGGTCGTTCCATAGGCGCAATTTTGCTTGCGGTTGTGGCCAAGGTGAGATACAGAATTGGCAGACAGAGATGGAGTCATGGTCAGGCAGAAGTTAGGACAGGCAGCATAGGATCATAGTCGGGGACAAGGCAGAAGCTCAGGACAGATGGCACCGAATCGAAGTCAGGAACAGGAATCAAGGTCACAATGGGAAATCACTATAAGTACAGGAATAACAACTGGAAAGCGGCACTGGCCCTTCACATCTTACAGACCCGGCGCACGAGGCGGGAACGTGCGAACTGTAGCAGGGGGACCACCGCTGGAGCGAAGGATGGTGACCGAAGCCGCGACCGGGCTCCAGCGGCACACGCGACCACCTGCAACCTGGGAAATGGGGCACAGGAACACCCGTTCCTGTGACAATGTCACAGAAAGTAATAAATATTAGGAGTATAAAATATGCTTGTATATACTTGTTTATAAGCCGAGTTTTTCAGCACAAAAAATGTGCTGAAAAACCTCACCTCGGCTTATACATGAGTCAATAAAAAAACAAACTTAGATACTCACCCTCTGCTTCAACGTTGCTTGGCGCGGCTCCCGATCCTTGGTGCGGCTCCTCTTTTTTATTCTCCCTGCTGTATTAGGCGGCAGAGGTGCGTCCACGCGATCTGCCGGCTGGCGCACAATATGATGCCTCACCCTGGCTGTATACTACATGGGGCTAGCTGGCTGTATAATAAATGGGGCTGGCTGGCTATATACTATTGGGGGCTTGCTGGCTATATACTGCTGGGGGCTGGCTGGCTATATACTACTGGGGAATAGCTGGCTATATACTACTGGGGAATAGCTGGCTATATACTACTGGGGAATAGCTGGCTATATACTACTGGGGGATAGCTGGCCGTATACTACAGGGGCCTGGCTGGCTATATACTGGAGAGGCTGTGACCAATGCATTTCCCACCCTCATCTTATACTTAAGTCAATCGAGTTTCCCAGGTTTTGGTGGTAAAATTAGGGGTCTCAGCTTATACTCGAGTATATACGGTAATCAAGTGGATATAATTAGGAGCAGAAAATAGGACAGGAGCAGAAAATAGTGGGAAAAAGGGATGGCAGCTCACAATGCCAGCAGTAGTTTGTACCTGATGTGGTGGGAGAGAATGATTCTATGTGAGATAAAGCGCGAAATGCTGGAAGGAAAAGAGGGGTTAGACAATATTTACAGAAGTACAAGGGTTTTAGTAACAGCCACACACACACAAATGAAAGTGGAGCTGAAACAAGCAACAGACAGCTTGTAGATGTGATTGAATGAAAGGGAAATGTGTGGGTTGCGCTTGTTCACTGAGAGGATAAACAGATGTGGGCAGGAAATAGTGAAACAAGAAGAGGAAGCATTGTAAAACAGCAGCTAGTTATTACCATAGGATATAAATAGAATTGGCCAAGATGTGGTAAAATGAAAAGTGGATAGCAAAAATGTATGGTAAAAATTAAAAGTATGAATGCTAAGAATGCTACTTGTAACTGAAAGTATAACATTAAATGCTGGAGGAATTAAAAGTATGAATATTAATAAATGTTTTAAGGAATCTAGGTGTGAGTAATCGTTATAAATTTCCTCAAGGGATGATAAACCTGTGGGGCGGCTAGCAGAACAATATTAGTGGCCCTTGGAACCAAAAAGTTGCAAGTAATTTAGTAATTATAGTAATATACAATAATTATAATAGCAAAAACAAAAGTGAAGAATAAAAACAGTAATTTAACTAAATAGGTAAAGGGTAAAAATGATTCTTCTATCATGTCATTCAAACCATTTGGTGTAAGAGTGGAAAGTTTATGTAACCCAAAAAGATTACCCTCTGTCTCCATCTTTTCTGTGATGGAACAGGAAATGCAGCAAAACACTTTGCTTTACATAACCTCTTGTATCGTACGATCTGTGGTTTTTGATGTGGATATGGAGTTCTTGAGTGGTACGTTCAATATATTGCAGCTTACAAGGGCATTGGAGAAGGTAAATGACAACTCAAAAACACTTTTATCTAAAAAAGTTTATGTGTTACTCCGGATTCAAATATTTTTTTTTACGAAATGTTACTGTAACAGAGGCATTTTGGTAGGCCACACCTGTAGGAACCGGAGTTTTGAGAGAGAAATGCTGTGGAGTTCTTCTTAGTGTGTTTCTTTTCTTTTAGCCATGCTAAAATATTTCTAAGGCATGCGGCTCTTTGGTTGATCCGGAAGTAAATCTTTGAGATAGGGGTCGCCAATGTTGTGTGAGAATTGGTTTTACTGCTTCATGCCAAGCAAAGTGTTTTGATGCATGCAACTATTACAAAAAGGACTTTAGCAAGATCTCCATTACACCAATCAAACAAATTTCTGCATCTACTCCCAACAGCTTTCAGAGACTCAGACAGCGGGAATCTTTTTGGATATATAAACACCAAATGGACTGAATGACATTACAGAAGTATCCTTTTGACCATTTACCTTTAGTATAAAATACCTGTTTCCAGCAACCCCCTTTTTTGTGAAATTACAGTTTTTATTCTTCACTATTGTTTTTATTATAATTATTGTATATTGATAAATTATTTAGTCAACAAAATACTGTATAAACAGTCATTGGTTACCCATCTCCTTACAAATATAAAATCTAACTCATAAAAAGAAGAATCATTAATCTACATAGTGAAATCTACTGAATCCTCTTATTAATGGCCATACTGTATACTGTATATGTATATGCTGTATACTGGGGGAAAACTTAGGCCGTTTACTGGGGGCAAACTGGGGCAGGCTGTGTACCAGGAGCAAACTGGGGCTGGCTGTATACGGGGGGCAAACTGGGGCTGCCTGTATACTGGGGGCATGTTGGGGCTGGTTGTGTACTGGGGGTATGCTGACTGGCTGTCTGTGTATTGGGGGGCAAGGGGCTGTATAGCTTTTCACTGGGGAGAGGCTGTGACCAATGCATTTCCCACCCTAGGCTTATACTCGAGTGAATAGGTTTTCCCAGTTTTTTGTGGTAAAAGTAGGAGCCTTTGCTTATATCCGGTCGGCTTATACTCAAGTATATACAGTACTTGCCATTTTTTGCTTCCAAGGGCCACTAACATTGTTCTGCTAGTCACCCCACAGGTTTATCAACCTTTTAGGAAATTGACAACGATTACTCACACCTATACTTCTCAAAACATTTCCTAATATACATACTCTTTATTTCTCCAGCATTTAATCTAATACTTTCAATTAATAATAGCAGCCGTACCATCCATCCATCTTGGCCAATTCTACTTACCGTATATACTCGAGTATAAGCCGACCCAAGTATAAGCCGAGGCCCCTAATTTTACCACAAAAACCTGGTAAAACCTATATATTTTTTACTCGAGTATAAGCCGAGTTTGGGTTTTCAGCACATTTTTTTGTGCTGAAAAACTAGGCTTATACTCGAGTATATAAGGTATATCCTATGGTAATAACCAACCGCTGTTTTATAATGCTTCCTCTTCTTGTTTCACTATTTCCTGCCCACATCTGTCTATCCTCTCAGTGACCAAGCGCACCCCACACATTTCCCTTTCATTCAATCACATCTACAAGCTGTCTGACGCTTGTTTCAGCTCCACTTTCATGTGTGTGTGGCTGTTTTCAGGTCTGTGTCACTTGTCCTGTCACCTCTACCTGTTGGAGCAGCTCACAAGGATTTCATTTCATACATTAATAATTGTAAAATCATCTTTTCTTTATTATGTAAATGAGGCTGGTCACATGGCCAGAGACAGTGATGTCACCCCTGTTACCCCTCCCCTCTCCTCCCCCTGCTCGTGTCTGTGTGTAATGTATAGTAAAGATAACACAAGTACCTGACATGTTCTGCTATAACATGGCTGCCTGGAGCTGTTGTATCTCTCCTATACACACACACAGGCTGCAGGCGGCGCCAGCACCAGGAAGCACATCATTATACAGCCTCATACCGTTATACAGGCTGTCAGTCATGCACTGGGGGTGTGGCTGTGCCTCCCACTCATGAATAGAGTGGACAGCTTGAATATGATAATGACTCCTTGGACATTTCACAGGTCATTTGCATACAGCTATAGGACCTCATTGCTTAGGTTTACAGGCATGTAGAGGGACAATGAAGGAATAGAGGCAATGCTCTCTAATGGCAGTTTATGAAAATATATTTAGATTAGGGGGTTATTTTGCCTGAAGGGTTCTCTTTAATATACTGTTTTGCTATCCTCTTTTCATTTTGCCATACGTCTTGGCCAATCTACTTATATCTTATGGTATTAACAAGCTGCTGTTTTATGATGCTTCCTCTTCTTGTTTCACTTTCTCCTGTCAACATCTGTTCATCCTACCCTTACCATATGATTTTTTACATTTCTTTTAATTCATTGTTCCCCATTATTTCAATTTTTGAATTGGTAATATATTGTATTTTGATATTATTTTTATTGTCCTTCAGCTTTGACCCTCTGATGACACTAGTTCAGTGTCGAAAAGCGTTGTCTACATGCATCCACTTATAAAATACAATTTTATATTAACCTGGCGCACCCGTTACACAGTTATGAGTGACCACCTAATAAACATGATTCTCTCTTTCTTCAAGGTATGTTGAAAGCCCAAGACATACAATACAAGTAGATTTTATGGAATACATGGATGAAATTGCTTCCCAGTTTGGTGCCAAGCCCAGCCTACTACGGTTTTGGATCACAGACCCTAAACTCGCTTCAGAGATATTTTTTGGTCCCTGCACACCGTACCAGTATCGCCTGACAGGGCCTGGGAATTGGCTAGAAGCTAGGAATGCCATACTAACTCAAAGAGAACGCATAATTAAACCAACTAAGACCCGCATTTGCACTCAGGAGATGAATGAAAGCAAGTCTCCAATGAAATTCATTCTGAAATTAGCAGCCATTTTTGCTGTCTTGGCAGCTGCTTATTTTGCTTACATTTAAGAGGCACATGGTGTCATGTGAGCCTTTACCACATACATAACAATTAGCAGTTTCTCTTTGCCAAGCCCAAGGGCTGGATTAATGGGGACCCATGGCAGCAAACTGATGGGGGTCTTCCCCATAATTTAGTAAAGTAAATGTTGCTAGTAATATATACAACCCCTATAATGCATAGATGTACATCCTCCCCTCCAATAATACATAGATATATGTACAGCCACCCCTGAAATACATAGCTTTATACACTGCCCCCCAATAACGCATAGCTATATACACAGCCCCCCAATAATACATAGATATATATATATATATATACACAACCCCCCCATAATACATAGATATAAAAACAGCCCCCCCCAATAATGCATAGATATATACAAAGCTTGTCCCCAATAATACACATATTTATACATAACCACTCCTAGTTATACATAGATATATAGTCAGCTGCCCAATAATACAATAATACATAAATATATAAACAGCCACCCCCAAGAATACATACATATATATACACAGCCCCTCAAATATTACACTGATATATACACTGCCACCCCCAGCAATACATAGATATATACACAGCCACCCCCAATAATACATAAATATATACACATACCCCCAATAATACATAAATATATACACATACCCCCAATAATACAAATATATATACCCCCCCAATAATACAAATATATATACCCCCCCAATAATACATAGATATATACACCCCTCCAATAATACATAGATATATACACCCCCCCAATAATACATAGATATATACACAACCTCCCCAATAATACATAGATATATACCCCCCCCCCCCCAATTCTTCCTCCCAAACCTACAAACAGCAGAGTAGAGTGTACTATAAAAATCTGCTCTGTTTTGCTGTATTAAGAACAATATCAACTGCAGGTCTCTGGCTGCTTCAGGTTTGGTAGCTTTATTCCGAACTTACTGTTCTTGTGGAGACACGGGAGCCTTCCCTGTAATACCTTAAAGCAAATAATTGATTTGTGTAAGGAAAAGTTATACAATTTCCCAATATATTTTTCGTTTAAATTCCTCATGGTTTTCTAGATCTCTGCTTGCTGCCTTTCTATAGAAAACTTCTAGGGTTGCATCCATTGGATAGAAATCTGTCCATGATCATGTGATAGACATTCAGGTACACTAGCCATTAGTATTACGCGGCTCTGATTACTCTCTGTGATACTACCACCTGTGGGACATCACATGACCACAGACAGATTTCCACTGAAAGTAAATATAGAAGCTTTCTATAGAGTGACACCAATCAGAGATGTATAAAAACCGTGAGGAATTGATACAAAAAAGTATATTGGGAAAATATATAGATTTCTCTTACACATACCATAACAATAATTTGCTGAAAGTAGACAACCCCTTTAAGTCTAGTGTTTACCCACTATACAGTAGCGCACTATATACAGTTATATTCAATTGCTTTCATATTGTATCAAAATAACTGCATTTCACTAAATTATAAAGGAACAATGTTGGCTGCATATCTGTACAAAATTATTCATCCTTATTCTATACTTGATTTGTACCTATTATAAAAAGTAAAACATGTAAAAAACAGTCTGCATGGAAATTATATTAACAGTGGAATATGGTAATCCACCACCACAAAATAAAATTGTACTGCACGGTCAGTGTGTCACTTATTATTAGTTTTTACTATATGTACTGTATGTAAGAAGAATCTTGAATGAAGTGGGAAAGTTCCATTAAAAAAATTATTGTCCTAAGCCTCATGCACATGACCAAGTGCAAAGGCTGTAAGCTAACCACACCAAATGCAACTAGCTCACAGGCCCATAGCCTTCTATAGATGATGCAGGGTGACTCACCACACCTAAAAAGCTGAGCATTTTTTGCAGCCCACATGAGCATTAGTTGAATATAATATAAGAGGTTTGGGCAGTAGCATTCTAGGGCAGTGATGGCGAACCTTTTAGTGTCCGAGTGCCCAAACTGCAACCCAAACCCCCCCTTATTTATGGTGAGGTGCCATCCAAAAATGAAAGCAGTAACTTATTGCTCCCTGTTCAACAACTTTTGATCATATTGGCCTCCTGAGGACAAGATGGAAAATGTGCATCATTTAAGCTTCTTTCCAGTGTCCCTCTGTACACAGAATTGTAGGAATTGTAGGGCCAGCTGAAGGTCCTCCAAAGATAATTTGGCCCTGTCTACTCCTTCTCCCTCTTCCTACAGTCCCAAGTAGCGAAGTAAGTATCGCTTTAATATAGGACTGAAAGCAGCATCTTTTAAGTTGCTTGAGACTGCAAGAAGCAGTCCTGAGTCCTGTCTGGTGTGCTGGGGCGATGGCCCGGGTGCCCACAGAAAGGGCTCTGAGTGCCGCCTCTGGCACCCGTGCCATAGGTTCGCCACCACTGTTCTAGGGGGTCGATCATACAGAAACACTATTCAACTGAAACAGAGAGGGACTTGGTCCGATTGCATATGTGTTTTAACAAGCAACTTGCAAAACATGTGGTGCAATATAGATTGCATGTTCAACATCCGCCACCGGGGCCTAGCCTTTTCTTGGGGCCTGGAGACAGCCGGGGCCCAGAATACCGTAGTAGCTGGAAATTGCAGCCTAGGGCACGTTGATGTCACGGTGCTTGGTATGGGGACCGCAGGGCTGTCCCACAGCCTGGCAGGTATCCAGCAGTTGGTGTTTGCATTAAATATGGAGGGAGATGCTGAGGTTCTCCCTGAGGCAACCCCTGAGTGTCTGTAAGATAAGCCCGTGGTGGTATGCAGCCATATCCAGGGATCAGATGGAGGCAATGTTGTGCAAATCAACTCACGGTTCTTTATTGAACACCAGGTAGTAGGCAATGAACAAAAACGGTCAAACTGCAGATTCAGATTCTGGAACTGGTGTGATCGTGGAGGGGGTTGCCTGGTAGTAGATGCAGGATGGGATAATTTAGATGTAGCTGTGTCCAAACTGTGGAAGCTGCAACTCTGGATTAGAGTCTCCTGACTCAGTTCCTGGGATTGGTTTCTGTGGCAGCACTAATGGTCTCTCTGTTCACTCTGGGATTAAACCAGCTAAGACTGGACTTATACCATGTGCTCCCACTGCACAGGGGTTTTATACTCCCCGTCGTCAGGTGGTAGCACCTCTCCAATCACACTCCAGTTTACTATACAGCCACATAATTGGATAACATCTTACACCTATTTAACTATTGCCTTTCAGACAATATGCCGCCATGTGCACTGATCTCCTTAAAGATACCACTGCTTATGCAGTTCTTCAGGAGAACCCTACTTCTTTTCTGGGAGAACTGAAGACCCTCCTTACTGATGCCCTACGTAACCATCTCTTTGACAACAATGAATTTGAATTCCTATGTCCTAAAACTCCAGTAACAGCTACATTCTATGGACTTTGAAGGGAAGACCCATAGTATCTGGGGGTCAATAACTTGACCCAGAACCTTTGGATTTATTTGGATAAAATACTGAGACCCTTTGTATCCAGTCTCCCTTCATACACGAGGGATACTCTAGATCTTTTGCGTCATCTAGAGGGGTTGACTATATATGAACAGTGTATACTAGGAAGTATTGATGTTGAAGCCTTATACTCATCGATACCCCACGAGATAGAAATCCAGGCTGTGGGGCACTTTCTACAATCCAGAGGAACTCAGTTCACACTACATAACAAGTTTGTCCTACAGGCTTTAGAATTCTGCCTAACAAGAAATTATTTCATCTTCAATGGTAAGATCTACCACTAGCTCAGGGGCACTGCGATGGGTTGGCCTTGTGCGCCAACCTACGCGAATTTGCTCCTGGGCTGGTGGGAGGAGATCTCTGTCTTCTCAGACCATTTCTGTGTCTTCCATGACGGGATTGATCTATGGCTTCGTTATATAGACTACATCATGATTATATGGAGATTTACTGTGGACACGTTAAGAGACTTTGTGGATAAGCTTAATATTAATAACATTGGTTTGAGCTTTACTTTCAAGGCAAAAAAGGAAAGGTTGGCATTTTTAGACGTCTTGATTACAAGGGGTCCACAGGAGGCTATCAATACAGAGGTGTTTAGGAAGACAACTCACTATTATGGTGGGAAAGCAATCACCCAGCCCCTCTTAAAAAAAGGATCCCTCGGGGGCAATATCTTAGTCTCCATAGGAATTACTCTGATATGGCTACCTTTCTTCGACAGTCACTTTGTACCAGCAAGAACTAAGACCTGGCTAGACAAAACTAATGTGCAGGGGAATTTACAGTGTGGAGGATGTGTGGCTTGTCCTTTTATGTTAAAGATCAGGAAATTCACTTCCAATGTTACGGGGGATATGTTTGACATCAGATCCTTCATTAATTGTAGATCTGCGGGTGTGGTCTACAGGGCAATCTGTATATGTGGCTTGGAATATACAGGCAAAATGTTAAGATTGGTACACAAAAGACAGGGGATAGTGTGCCCTGAGCTTGCCCCAACCTCTGTCCCTTCCTATAGCCCCCCCACGCTAAACCGTGGGGCGACTACTTGAAGACTCGAGATACGCTGGATAAGTGAGGGAAGGGAAACACAAACAGACTGACAAACATAAAACACAAAAGAATCGTAACCAAGCCGGAGTCACAACGAGAGGGTACGTCAATAGCAAAATCAGTAAGCAAAGAGTCAAAGTCAAAAACTAGCCGAGGTAACAACAATACAGATACAGATACTGAGCAATACAACCTAGTAGCAGCGAGTGGAGAAAGGGATTTTCAAACACTGGCACAGGTGACTAGTGAAGCTGCAATTTATGCAGCCAGAACTCCACCTCCAGAACCTGATAGGAGCTGGACAGCATCTGGGAATTAACCCCTCATGGTGCAGAACAACCAGGCACCAAGCAGAGGTTCAAAGTCCCAGCCACTCCTAGACAGCGCGAGATCTTAGCAGCCGCTGCCCAGGACGAGAGGTGGAGTTTGCGCAGATACGCGCCGGGTTCGGAGAACGCTGCTGGTACCACCAGAAGAACCAGAAGTCCCAGCAATCTCCCTAGCGAACCTGACACAAAACCATAAAAGAATTGCGAAGAAGAATTGGTGCTCATATAGGTGACATTATCAACCATAGAGACAACCCTCTAGCCAGACATGTAGAACAACACCATAATGGCTGCACTGATGCCATTAAATGTCATGGCATTATGAAAATTCCACGGAGCCCGAGAGGTGGCGATTGGGACAAGAGAGTCCTACAATGTGAGACAAAATTGATTTTTCATCTGAACACAGTCTCACCAAATGGGCTAAATGAATCCATCAGTTATGCCCCGTTTCTCTATCCCTAAACCCAGCCTACTTCCTTTTTTAGGAGTTAGGTAGTCATCCATACTTTACTATTTAAATACTATCTCATCCCACTGTCTTTTTTGCCATATAGCTGTTTGTATTCCTCCTGAGGTAAGTATCTGTTTAAATATCATTGTGTGCACATATGGGGTTTGTTCTAGTTTGTCCCCTCTCTCTCCTTTACATATCGATATGAACAAGTATATCGATATACATGCTTTTATACCCTATCTCTGAGGAGGCTGTATTATGCTATAGGGTTGGTTAGTCTAATTACTTACATGATTGTGATGAATGAGACGTGACAATGTCTGGAACGGATCACAATGGCACTCCCCCTCCCCGCCCACAGGGAGACGTTGGTGAGGGGATTGCCTGTAGTCTCCGCATTAAGGAGTGCTCACCACGAGTGATGCACTTCCGCTCCGGAGTCGATTTATTTGGTGCATGCGCAGTATGATGGCGCACATCAGCAAGCAGGACTGCTGTGGCACGCCATTGAGGTAGGAGCGACTACTGTCAGCTACCCTCGTATTTCTTTAAGTTAACTTGTGGAAGTACTGAGTACATTTTTATTGCATTTTGCAGATGTATATGTTTGGCCCCTGATGAATCCACTTGTATCATGGAGGAAAAAACGTTGGGCACCTTTATTAGTATAACGTAGGAAAAGCGTACTTAGTAAGAGCTGTGGACTGTCCTTGTAAGGACAGGAGTCTTTGGGACACTGAAGGGCGAGACTAGCCCACAGCCCACACGGACTTAATAGGGACGCCTAACTTGGTTTTCATCCGAACATAATCACGAGGGGACGACCAGACAAGCAACTCCCCTGCATTGATATATCGGTGAGACTGTTCATATTTTTCTCTCTTCCATTGTATGATTGTACCACCCTACATGCTATATTATGTAGCTGCTGCGTCATAGTAATTTAATCTATCGGTGTTCAACACTGTGATACTGACTTATCTGATACTCATTTGATGCTTGCTGTGTTCACCACTGTGACAGTTAGCAATCTGTTATCTAATTGTATATTTTCGTTTGGTACGATAGGTAGCACTTGAATTTTAAGAATTATTTAAGTAAAAGTTAAGTTTTATATTTCTTCACCATTGCTATTTGTGAGATTTCTACTGTGATTGGTGTAGCATAGGGCTGTCGTTTATAGGTCTTGTAATTGGGACTCACATGCCTAAGGGTGCGTTCACACGTTGTGGTTGCCTTGCGTTTACCGCATGCGATAGTTTGTTTTGGTGGAGACGCAGCATAGGCTGCCTAATGGAAGTATATGTGATTTAGATATTGCTGTGCAGATATAGCAGTTTTTGGCTCACTGTGCGTTCGATAAGCAACTGTGTGGTGATATATTAATTATGTCTGCGTTTATTACATGCATTTCTAGCTACCGCGTTGTGCAATGCGGCTTGTGCCTGTATTCTCGCGGGAGCTGGCATGGGCGCTGTCACGGGTGCTCCCGCGATCCCTGTCTTGGATCGCGGGCGCATCCGCGCTCCTCTTTGTGCCCCCGCTGCTGCCCGGTCTCACTTACCTCTCCCAGCTCCTGCTCTTCCCCGGACTGCCGTGGGCGCGCGCCCCCGCCTCCTAGGGCGTGCGCGCGGCTCCTGATGAAAATTATAAGGGTCAGCGCACCGCTAATTGGTGCACTGGCTGAACACCTCACCTTTAAGAATCCTGCCTCTACCTGTGTTCCCTGCCGGATCTTTGTGCCTCACAGCCTAAGAGAAAGCTTCCTGGTGATTATTCCTGCGTTCCTGTGTATTCCTGCGTTCCTGTGTATTCCTGCGTTCCTGTGTGTCTCCGCTCCCGAGTCCTGTGCAGCCGTGTTACCCAAGTTCCTCCGTGTTGCTGTGTTCCGTGTGGCTATGTTCCCGTTCCCACCTGCCTGGACTTCCCATTGCTGACCCCGGATTTGGACTTGACCTCGCATCTCTGCCGCCTGCCCTGACCCCGAGCCTGGACCTGACTATGAGATTGTCTTCTGCTAAGGTACCTCGACCTCGGCTGCCACCATGGGCTTGTCGCGTCTAGGAACGACCTGGTGGTATCCTGCCGCAGCAAGTCCAACCCGCTTTGCGGCGGGCTCTGGTGAAAACCAGGTGCCACTTGGATTCCGGTCCCAGGTGTCGGCTAGTACCATCTCCTCAGGAATTCCCCCGCCCTTTTCTGAACTGCGCAGTTTGGACAGCAGTCGCGGCCACGCAGGTGTGGAAGGAGCGGGATTTGCACCTATCCGCTTGTGAAGATGGACGTCTCAAAGCCGATTGGTGTGGTAAGTACTATGGTTATTGTGAAATGCATGTATTGTAGTGTAATATAAAGCTATGATTTTTTTTTTACAGCCTAAGTTTCATAAATGTTTTTCTCCCCATATGACTTGGCCATACTTAACATGGAAGGATGAATTTTTTTGGACCACAAGAATGTCTGTTGCAGTGCATTGTTTTTAGTGACTGGGCGGATTGCTTGTCTGCAGTTTTTTGCTTTTGTGTGTGACAATAGCATCGGTTACAGTTTGCATATTTATTTTTGGCACACTTCATACAGCAGTGGCTGCTGTTGTGGGGTGACATGAATCTTATGTTTGGAAAGTATTGGCATCGGATAAATGTTTTTTTTTGCTTTGAGTAGGTCATTTTGCCACCCAATTGTTTTTTTTTTCCTTTACACAAATAAAAAAAAATCCCCTTTAAAAAAATGTAATACTACCAGATGTGTCTGATTTTAATTTAGGATACAAAAATACTATTTTGTACCTCCTTTACCACATTTTCCTCTTCTTTAAAATTTTGTTGCCACTATTTTTTGGGTTAAAAATGCACAAATTATGCACACGAGCCAAAGGGGAGCAAGCCGCCTATAGGTTCTATGTTTCTAGGAGCCCCTTTGGTGAATTTGAAAAATTTAATAAAGCTCTATATGCAACAAGCAAGCCATACCAAATTAAGTGAGGAGCCAAAAATGCTCATGGCTGCACACATCAGTATGCCAGTGTGCTGGGTTTACACTCCTTCATCCTGCTTATGGATGTCCTTTACAAAGATTTCAAAAATATCTTTTTCGGCAAAACCAAAAGGTTTCACAATTGTGAAATTGGAGGATCGAAACAAACTTTAAAACTGGCACAACATTAGAATGCACATAAGTTAGTATTGGATATTATGATGGTGGAAATTGAGTTTATATGTATTTTTGACAAAATTATTAAAAAAAAAAAAAAGGTTGCAAGCAATATCTGATTTCAATATCAAACTGTTAATTCTAGAATTGAAATGTGCATTTTTTGAAACAGTCGCCAGTTTTCAATAAAAAAATGTATTTCATCATGCCTTGCAGGTCAAAGCACGACCACAACTGTGGGACAAAAAAACAAGCATTTGGCAGATATCCAGAAACATGTAAATCTCTGGCAGGAGATATGTGTTGAAATGGATAGCAAATGGCCTACACTCCCCTCCAGTGAAAAATGGAAACAAGGTTTGTATATGCCAGAGATAGTTAATGTAAATGTGCTTTTATTTACATTTTCAAACATACATAAAACCATAATAATTTGTGCTATAGAGGATGATTTGCGCAAAAGGTGGAGGTCATGTCGAGATTGCTTCCGCAAAGATTTTGCCACAAACTAAAAAAGTGCCTCATCTCCAAACAAAAGGAGGCCTTACCAACATTTTGAAGAATTGATGTTTTTAGCTCCAACACGAAGTCTACGATCGTATGTATAAAATGTGGAGTTTTTACTTTTACACAGGTTCGGTTGCAAAAATTTTAAAACATCTTTTTACTTAGCAGCACCCAATGCAATTTTGTGGCTGAAGAATCCAACCAGACACATGCCAGTGACAACGAAGAGGAGATGCTCCCTGTGTCCCCACCAACTGAGACGGATAATGCCTCGCTTCTAGACGAATTCATAGCTACACCACCAGTGGAATCACCACCACCTCCACCTGAAGATAGCCAACCAATTGCGCAAAGAATGTGTGCTGTTCGGTGCAAGAATACACAGCCAACTATTGCAAATGTGTCAGAAATAGAAGCTGTGAACTTGTTGCGGAAGGTAGGGTGAGAGGATTTGTATGATGGCTCAGGTAATCTAGTGGCAGGGCAATGCGTAATTTGCCAAGTAATAAACAAAGCACATATATGACATTTGTTGTTGGTATAGAAGAAATTTTTACCAACACACCCAATTTACCGGGTGCAGATACCATACTAAACAGATTACATAATGCTATTGCTGCACCTCCACCGCCTCTGCAACAAATAATGCCACAACCAGTTCCTGCACGTAGACCTACATTTAGTGCAGCTATATTAAACCAACCATCACACTTGCCAACACCCCCAGTGTACAAGCCACCCCAATACCAGCCACTTCAAAATCCCTCGTACCTTGGGTTACTCAATGCTGATATACCCCCATGGGACCCAAATGCTGCAGGCCAAAACAGGCCAAGCACTAGCCAACTACAGCCATTTGATGACAACCTGCCTAGCGGCAGTCAGCATCAGCGAGATTTTCCGGGTGGCTAGTAGTTTAAAATTTAGTTACACAAAAAGTACAAATGAAAAGTTTTCCTTTGCAATATGGCAGATAGTTAGTGCCATTATGTGCAAACAGTTTACATTTCTTTGTTATCTTTGGGGAAAATTAACCCATTATATTTGAATAGGTCTTTAATTTTAATTGTATTCCAGAAAAAATGGTCTAAAAATGGACATTTTGAATTGTTTTACAAAAACATGACAATATGTCTCCACAAAAAGGGGTAGCTAACAGGCAAAGTTTAAAAATTTATCATTTACATTTATCACAAGTTACACACATGTAAATCTCTTCAACATAGATTCATTTTTCTTTTGGTTATGAAAAATGTAACTGACACCAAAAAATGTCAAGAAAATTGTCTGCATTAAAATAACATTCCTTTATCTTGTACAGGCAGTCCCCGGGTTACATACAAGATAGGGTCTGGAGGTTTGTTCTTAAGTTGAATTTGTATGTAAGTCGAAACTGTATATTTTATAATGGAAGTTCTAGACAATTTTTTTTCTTTTGCCCCAGTGACAATTGGAGTTTCAAAATGTTTGGTGTAATTGGACCAAGAATTATCAATAAAGCTTCATTACAGACACCTTACAGCTGATCATTGCAGTCTGGGACTATAGTAAAGCATCCAGAGAGCTTCACCAGAGGTCACAGTGGGCAGAGGGGTCCGTCTGTAACTATGGGTTGTCTGTAAGTCGGGTGTCCTTAAGTAGGGGACCGCCTGTATATTTGTTTAGGCCGTGGTAAACAAGTTTGTATTGTTTTTTCAAAACTGCAAAAATACTTGATAATTTGATATTTTGAAGTGATTTTCCAAAGTCAGATGTAAATGTAAAAAAAAAATTCAGTAAATTTAAACTGGTCAAGGGAAAAAATTTAGCTAGTAAAAAAAAAATATATAATGTTTCCTAAGCATTCAAGTAACCGCAAAAGGTTTCTGTTACAATTAAATAACACATTTTTTGGATTTAAACAACAACAATACAAAAATAATTGCAGTAAAGAAGTTAACATTGCACAGTTCAGTATAGGCATTAAAGAAAAAAAAAATGAACGTGGAGTAGCCAGTTTACTTATTAAAGGTGTGAAAACAATGTGATTTTTCAAAAAATTTAAAGGAAACCTACCACGTTAAATAGTAGGAGTAAGCTGCAAATACAGAGCACAGCTCAGGGTTAGCTGGTGCCGGAGCATACTTTCGTTAGTGTCATAATCCGCTGTATCGTGGTTTAAACACTTTGAAATCTTTATATCTTAAGGAGCTTCGGCGCACCAAGCACACAACCATAGGAAGTGCCGGAGAGCTGGTGACATCACGTGCGCACGGTCGCGGACTTGGCGCAACGAAGCTGCTGCAGATATAAAGATTTAAAAGTGTTTAAACCGCGATACATTAACGCAAATAAGCTACGGCACCAGCTCACCTTGAGCTAGTGCTCGGTATTTGCAGCTTACACCTACTATTTAACGTGGTAGGTTTCCTTTAAAATTATTGCAACCCAGTGAAACTCCAATGTCAAACATATGTAGCTTTGCATGTGTCTTAATTTGCCACGTTATTAATAAAAGTTTTTGCATATTAAATTCTTGTTTTGTCTTCTGCAAAGGGGCAGTTCGCTTTAAACAGAAAATATTGTCTGTGTAATTTGAAAAACATCATTTACATAATAGGAAAACAGTCAATAAATTTCAAAAGTCTATTATTTTTAAACTGCTTCATTTAAGGATGCATTCACATGATTTATTTTGTAGAATTTGCAAAATGCAGTTTTTGCCACAAAATAGGCAAATGTTACATTAACACCTCCCCAAGGAGGAGATTTTGCCAGTGTTAACCCCTTCCCGACATTTGACGTAATAGTACTGCATGGGGGGGGGGGTGAGTTCCTGCAAAATGCAGTACTATTACGTCATGGCTTGTAATGATCACTGTGTCTACAGACACAGTGATCAAGGGGAGATCGTTGCTGTCCCTGACAGCATGGCATCTCCCCTCAAGGACTAGGGGGGGTCAATCCCCCCCCCCATGCCCACGATCGCTGAAATTGCAGCAATGTAATAGTTAAAAGACGCTGTGTCAGCGTCTGCACAGCAAAGAAGGAGGGGATCGATGTTGTTTGTGGAAGCTCCGATCCCCTCCTTTTGTCAGGCGGCATAGGTGGCATCGTGCCATCCCCCAGAGCGATCCGATCTGTCAGTCTGTAAAGACTGACATGTCGGATCGCGATCGCTGCCGCCGAGGTGCAGTGCTGGGAAGATGGCGACATCACGCCATCATCCCTGAGCCTTCCAGGGGTGGTGCCGATGGTGCCAACACCACCCCCGCCAGGCAGCATGGAGGGACAGGAAGCGTGGAGAGACAGGTAGCAAGGGACAGCATGTGGAATGGTGGGGATCGGTGCTGTGCTACACAGCACCCGATCACCATCTTGTGTCACAGAATAGAGGTGGCATCCATCGGATCAATATAAAGTTTTAAATGTGTCAAGATGGCTGACAGCCATCATACCTCTTGTTCCCCCCCCTCTACTTCATCCCCCCCCCCCCACTTCTTCTTCCACCCCCCTCATCCCCCTCCCCATCATGCCACCTTCCTGATTGATTTGATTGGTTGGTCTGTACTGACCAACCAATCAGATCTGTGGGGGGAGATTCAAAGTACTGCACACTGATCTGCACGTTGCATTCTAGTCCTGAACAGCGTACAGATCAGTGTGTGATACCCGTCTGTGCTTTGTCTTGCTAGATATTGCTCCAGTTGGCACCTTTGGTGGCATCTGTCACATTTATTGTCGCTGCTGCTGTTTGTCTTTTTTTTGCATACAGCAGTCGCAGCGTCCTGATCCCTGTCCCTATCCCTGTTCCAGACCCTTCCCTCCCCTCCCTTTGTGTGTGTGGCGACTTTGAGCCTCTGTGCTCTTTTTTTGTCGCTTTTTTTCTTTTTTTTGTCACTTTTGTAGCAGTCGCACCCCCTGTGTGCGTTATGCAAACCGCCAGCCGCTGATCAGTGCCAAAGTTAACTGGTCAGTGCCTGTGCTCTTTTTTGCGCAGTTTTTTTTTGGTGTGTGGATCCTGTGACCGCTGAGCAGTTGATTGTATCTCTGTTCATTTTTTGGTACAGGCGCAGTTTTTTTTTAAATTCTTTTGTCAGTTTTGTAGCAGTCGCATACCCCTGTGTGTGTTCTGCATCAGTGCCGAATAGTCTGTGCTCTTTTTTGTGCAGATTTTTTTTCTTTTGTGTGCTGTGACAACTGAGCGCTGATCAGTGACATTTTGCTCATCAGCTCTGTGCTCATTTTTTTGTCATAGTATCTTTTTGTCTTTTTGGCATTGGAGGATAAAGGTTACTTTTTCTTATACTGTAGTAACTTTTTCTACTACAGTTTTTTTGAAAGTACACAGGTCGTCTTTCTTTTTTTTTTATACTAGTGTTAATGGTTCCCATACACGTGTTGAATCACAACATACACACCCCCTTGAATAAAGTTTTTACACGTGTTGAAGCCCTACAATTACACACCCCCTCCCAATAAAAAATGTCCCATTCATCCCAAAGAACTTTTTCAGCAGAGGAGGCATATGCCTTTCTTGCCTCCGATACTGATTCAGAAGGGGAGGATGCAACATTCCTCTATTTCTCATCCTCCTCTTCCTCCTCATCCGGTGATGAGGGGCCCTCCAGAAGGCGCCCCAGGGCATCGGTTGAGGTTGTTCCCCAGCCCCCAAGTGACCCTGAATGGATCCCACCCCCTGATAACTATGAGCAGGGCCGATTCTAGCATATTTGCTGCCTGAGGCGAATATTAAAATGCTGCCCCCCCCCCGCTCCCTGTTTACCAAATGCTGAAAACTTTACTAACAATTAACATCCCCACTACAGGTTCTGAGAGTCATTAGTGGCATCTAGTACCTTATAGATGACAATCTCTTCCATCAGGAGGACTTTATTACCTATCACTGCCGAGTTCACGGCCAGATATACTCAGCTCCGTGCAGCATCTCCACCCGGCGTCCCTAAAAATACCACAGTCACTTACGGTATAAAGTCTCCTGGATAACAACACTGCACTCCTAAATAATATATACCCCTCACAACACAACTGACCGCACGCTCCACACATATAAAACCTCGCTTCATTATATATATACACATATATATATACATTCTACTGGAATTATAGCAGGTACAGCACATCAATATACAACACCCCTAATTTATTAATACAGACCCTCTAACATTTGTTTTACATGATGCAAAGTAATCTATTGTATCCTATCACTAATATATCCCACCCTGTTATTATGTTACATGATTTTAAATACAGTGCTCCCCTGACCAATGTAAACATATAGCACCCAATAATGCGTATATACTGTATAAATATAATAATGTCTTTATTTTTATAAAGCCCTGGTCTCATATATTTAAAGTCCTTGTTATTCACCCACATATGCAGCCCCCAGCTTAGTAAATTACTGTATCCCACGTACAGCCCTCCCAGCTTAGTAATATACTGTACCCCATATACAGCTTAGTAATATACTGATCCCATATACAGCCCCCCAGCTTAGTAATATACTGTATCCCATATACAGCCCTCCAGCTTAGTAATATACTGTATCCCATATACAGCCCCCCCAGCTTAGTAATATACTGTATCCCATATACAGCCCCCCCAGCTTAGTAATATACTGTACCCCATACACAGCCCCAGCTTAGTAATATACTGTACCCCATATACAGCCCCCCCAGCTTAGTAATATACTGTATCCCATATACAGCCCCCCCAGCTTAGTAATATACTGTACCCCATATACAGCTTAGTAATATACTGTACCCCATATACAGCCCCCCCAGCTTAGTAATATACTGTACCCCATACACAGCCCCAGCTTAGTAATATACTGTATCTCATATACAGCCCCCCAGCTTAGTAATATACTGTATCCCATATACAGCCCCCCAGCTTAGTAATATACTGTATCTCATATACAGCCCCTGCAGCTTAGTAATATACTGTATCTCATATACAGCCCCCCAGCTTAGTAATATACTGTATCCCATATACAGCCCCCCAGCTTAGTAATATACTGTACCCCATATACATCCCCCCAGCTTAGTAATATACTGTATCCCATATACAGCCCCTGCAGCTTAGTAATATACTGTATCACATATACAGCTTAGTAATATACTGTACCCCATATACAGCTTAGTAATATACTGTATCTCATATACAGCCCCTGCAGCTTAGTAATATACTGTATCTCATATACAGCCCCCCAGCTTAGTAATATACTGTATCCCATATACAGCCCCCCAGCTTAGTAATATACTGTACCCCATATACATCCCCCCAGCTTAGTAATATACTGTACCCCATATACAGCCCCCCAGCTTAGTAATATACTGTATCCCATATACAGCCCCTGCAGCTTAGTAATATACTGTACCCCATATACATCCCCCCAGCTTAGTAATATACTGTATCCCATATACAGCCCCTGCAGCTCAGTAATATACTGTATCCCATATACAGCTTAGTAATATACTGTATCTCATATACAGCCCCTGCAGCTTAGTAATATACTGTATCCCATATACAGCCCCCAGCTTAGTAATATACTGTATCCCATATACAGCCCCCCAGCTTAGTAATATACTGTATCCCATATACAGCCCCCAGCTTAGTAATATACTGTATCCCATATACATCCCCCCAGCTTAGTAATTTACTGTATCCCATATACAGCCCCCAGCTGAGTAATATACTGTATCCCATATACAGCCTCCCAGCTTAGTAATATACTGTATCCCATATACATCCCCCAGCTTAGTAATATACTGTATCCCATATACAGCCCCCCAGCTTAGTAATATACTGTATCCCATATACAGCCCCACAGCTTAGTAATATACTGTATCTCATATACAGCCCCCCAGCTTAGTAATATACTGTACCCCATATACAGCCCCCAGCTAAGTAATATACTGTATCCCATATACAGCCACTGCAGCTTAGTAATATACTGATCCCATATACAGCCCCCCAGCTTAGTAATATACTGTATCCCATAAACATCCACCCAGCTTAGTAATATACTGTATCCCATACACAGCCCCCCCAGCTTAGTAATATACTTTACCCCATATACAGCTTAGTAATATACTGATCCCATATACAGCCCCCAGCTTAGTAATATACTGTATCCCATATACAGCCCTCCAGCTTAGTAATATACTGTATCCCATATATAGCCCCCCCAGCTTAGTAATATACTGTACCCCATATACAGCTTAGTAATATACTGTATCTCATATACAGCCCCTGCAGCTTAGTAATATACTGTATCCTATACAGCTTAGTAATATACTGTATCTCATATACAGCCCCCCAGCTTAGTGATATACTGTATCCCATATACAGCTTAGTAATATACTTAGTCCATGACTAAGCTCTGCTGAGCGAAACGCGTTTGGAATTTGCCCTGTGTTGCCATTGTGTTGTGCGGTCTGCCATCATCTATGTTTTTAAAGAAGTATGAATAAAGGATCAAGAGAAGTTTTTATGTTTACAAACGTCTGAAGCGCTGGTTCCTTCCATTTTCTGTGCTGCTGCCCCGGGTCCACGGGGGATCCCTTCATGACCGTGCGCTGGATGCTCCACGTCTGATTGGTGAGACGGATTTTACCTTCTTGTCCCTATGTTCTAGAGCCCCCTACAATATTAGTACCACACAAATAGTGCCCCATAATGTAAGGATAATGTATTTCTTCTTTCTCTCCTACCCCAGACAATGAATGAATGGCCACAGCCTACCCCAGACATATAATAAATGCCCCCTGCCAGCCCCAGATATAGAATAATGTCCCCCCCCCTGCCCCAGACACATAAATAATGCCCCCTGCCAGCCCCAGATATAGAATAATGCCCCCCGTCATATAATTAATGCCCCCTGCGGGCCCCAGATACAGAATAATGTCGTCCCCCCCCTGCCCCAGACACATAAATAATGCCCCCTGCCAGCCCCATATATAGAATGCCCCCTGTCATTTAATTAATGCCCCCTGCGGGCCCCAGATACAGAATAATGTGTCCCCCCCCTGCCCCAGACACATAAATAATGCCCCTGCCAGCCCCAGATATAGAATAATGCCCCCAGTCATATAACTAATGCCCTGCGGGCCCCAGATACAGAATAATGCCCCCCCCTGCCCCAGACACATAAATAATGCCCCTGCCAGCCCCAGATATAGAACAATGCCTCCCGCCATATAAATAATGCCCCCTGCCAGCCCCAGATATAGAATAATGCCTCCCGCCATATAATTAATGCCCCCTGCCAGCCCCAGATATAGAATAATGCCTCCCGCCATATAAATAATGCCCCCTGCCAGCCCCAGATATAGAATAATGTCCCCCCCCTGCCCCAGACACATAAATAATGCCCCCTGCCAGCCCCAGATATAGAATAATGTCCCCCCCCCTGCCCCAGACACAAATAATGCCCCCTGCCAGCCCCAGATATAGAATAATGTCCCCCCCCCCTGCCCCAGACACAAATAATGCCCCCTGCCAGCCCCAGATATAGAATAATGTCCCCCCCCTGCCCCAGACACATAAATAATGCCCCCTGCCAGCCCCAGATATAGAATAATGCCCCCCATCATATAATAAATGCCCCCTGCCAGCCCCAGATATAGAATAATGTCCCCCCCCCTGCCCCAGACACATAAATAATGCCCCCTGCCAGCCCCAGATATAGAATAATGCCCCCCGTCATATAATTAATGCCCCCTGCGGGCCCCAGATACAGAATAATGTCGTCCCCCCCCTGCCCCAGACACATAAATAATGCCCCCTGCCAGCCCCATATATAGAATGCCCCCTGTCATTTAATTAATGCCCCCTGCGGGCCCCAGATACAGAATAATGTGTCCCCCCCCTGCCCCAGACACATAAATAATGCCCCTGCCAGCCCCAGATATAGAATAATGCCCCCAGTCATATAACTAATGCCCCCTGCGGGCCCCAGATACAGAATAATGCCCCCCCCCCTGCCCCAGACACATAAATAATGCCCCTGCCAGCCCCAGATATAGAACAATGCCTCCCGCCATATAAATAATGCCCCCTGCCAGCCCCAGATATAGAATAATGCCTCCCGCCATATAATTAATGCCCCCTGCCAGCCCCAGATATAGAATAATGCCTCCCGCCATATAAATAATGCCCCCTGCCAGCCCCAGATATAGAATAATGTCCCCCCCCTGCCCCAGACACATAAATAATGCCCCCTGCCAGCCCCAGATATAGAATAATGTCCCCCCCCCCTGCCCCAGACACAAATATTGCCCCCTGCCAGCCCCAGATATAGAATAATGTCCCCCCCCCTGCCCCAGACACAAATAATGCCCCCTGCCAGTCCCAGATATAGAATAATGTCCCCCCCCCTGCCCCAGACACATAAATAATGCCCCCTGCCAGCCCCAGATATAGAATAATGCCCCCCATCATATAATTAATGCCCCCTGCGGGCCCCAGATACAGAATAATGTCGTCGTCCCCCTGCCCCAGACACATAAATAATGCCCCCTGCCAGCCCCATATATAGAATGCCCCCTGTCATTTAATTAATGCCCCCTGCGGGCCCCAGATACAGAATAATGTGTCCCCCCCCACTGCCCCAGACACATAAATAATGCCCCTGCCAGCCCCAGATATAGAATGCCCCTTGTCATATAATTATTGCCCCCTGCGGGCCCCAGATACAGAATAATGCCCCCCCCCCCCTGCTCCAGACATGTAATTAATGTCCCCCTTTCTATAATTAAAAAAAAAACATAATACTCACCTCTGGCGCAGGTTTGTTCCTGTCCTCGGTCTTCGGTGGCTTGGTGTAGAGGCGCGGGATAGTGACGTCACTGCTCCGCGCCTCCACACCAAGCCGCGGAGCTGCAGGGAGGGCCGGACAGCTGACCTGGTGAGTGTCAGCCTCCTCCACACTACACAGGTCGCGCAATGACGTGGATTGCGCGACCTGTGTAGATGCCTGTATACACAGACGCAGAAGCAGCGGTGCTGCGCTGCGTCTGTGTACTGATTAATAGTACCTGCATCGAACGATCGTACGATGCAGGTACTATACATTAAATCAAAAATTGTAAGGAGGGAGTGCGGGTGGCCCGGATCAGCGCCGGACCGGCCCCAGACCGGCCCAGGACCGACCGGCCCACCGGGAAAATTCCCGGTGGGTACAATGGCCAGTCCGCCCCTGACTGTATCTCATATACAGCACCCCAGCTTAGTAATAGACTATATCCCATATACAGTCCCCTCCTAGCTTAGTAATATACTGTATCCCATATACAGCCCCCAGCTTAGTAATATACTGTATCCCATATACAGCCCCTGCAGCTTAGTAATATACTGATCCCATATACAGCCCCCCAGCTTAGTAATATACTGTATCCCATATACAGTCCCCCAGCTTAGTAATATACTGTATCCCATAAACATCCACCCAGCTTAGTAATATACTGTACCCCATATACAGCCCCCAGCTTAGTAATATACTGTATCCCATATACATCCCCCCGCTTAGTAATATACTGTATCCCATATAAATCCCCCCAGCTTAGTAATATTCGGTATCCCATATACAGCCCCCAGCTTAGTAATATACTGTATCCCATATACAGCCCCCAGCTTAGTAATATACTGTATCCCATATACAGTCCCCCAGCTTAGTAATATACTGTATCCCATATACAGCCTCCCAGCTTAGTAATATACTGTATCCCATATACATCCCCCCAGCTTAGTAATATACTGTATCCCATATACATCCCCCCAGCTTAGTAATATACTGTATCCCATATACAGCCTCCCCAGCTTAGTAATATACTGTATCCCATACACATCCCCCCGCTTAGTAATATACTGTATCCCATATACATCCCCCCGCTTAGTAATATACTGTATCCCATATACATCCCCCCAGCTTAGTAATATACTGTATACCCCCAGCTGAAATCTGGCCCCATATAAATTTATATAGCCCCCTCCCCCCAGGAAAAAAAAAAGAATCTGGCCCCATATTATATATACAGCCCCTCCCCCACACAGTATAAAACAATTCTGGTCCCATATAAAATACACAGAACTCCCTTCCCCACAGTATAAAAGGATTCTGGCCCCTCATAGAATAAATAGCACCGTTTTCTGCTTTGGGGGGGGGGGGCCCAAAGCATTAAACGATTCTTGCCCTTATAACATACACAGCAAACCCCCCCACCCCCCCCTCCTTCCCAGTAAAAAAAGTGACTATGGCCAAATATAAGTGATACAAAAATCAACTGTGAATACACCCTTAGGCTACATTCACACAACTGTTGGGGTCGTATATATATATATATATATATATATATATATATATATATGTATATATATATATATATATACACACGCGCGCGCGCACACACACAAGTCCCCCTCAGGCTGGCAATGGGCGCACAGAGCGGTACGGTGAGGAGCTGTGGGTGGTGTCATTTTTTGTGACTTTTGACAGCGTTTTCATTGCTATCATTTTTAGGACTGTGCGACCTTTAGTTCACTTTTTATTGATTTTTTAAAAAATTTTTCAAAATAGCAAAAAAGTTCCATTTTCAACGTAATTATATTTTGATAGATCGGGCTTTTTCGGATGCGGCGATACCTAATGTGTTGATGATTTTTACTGTTTATTAATATTTATATCAGTTCTAGGGAAAGGGGGGTGATTTGAATTTTTAGGGTTTTTTATTATTAAACTTTTTTTTATTTTTACTTTTACTATTTTTCAGACCCCCTAGGGTACATTAACCCTAGGTTGTCTGATCGATCCTACCATATACTGCAGTATGGCAGTATAAAGGGCGCCCATGCGCTGCCATATTTTTGAAGCCGCTAGCACAATAGCAGGTGTTACCGGTAAGCCTTTGCTGCAATATGCAGCAAAGACTTACCGGCTATGGAGAGGGCTCAGCCTGCGAGCCCTCTCCATGCCCCGGGACCCGACGCGCGCCGTACTAGTACAGCGCGCGTCGGGAAGGGGTTAAGAACTACCAAGCTGGAAAATTTCCTGTATTAACCCTGTCATCTTGCCTTGCAGAAAGCAACATGGCAGGAATATGAGGAGAATATTCCATTCATGTGGCTTTCCGCATTGGAAAGGGTTAATATGGCTTTGCAAGGGTGGTAAAGGACAACATTTACCAACCTTGCAATGCCATATTAACCCTTTCCAATGCAGAAAGCCACATTCTCCTCATATTCCTGCAGTGCAAGTTGACAGGGTTAATATAGAAATCGAACCCTATCCACTGGGCTGCCGCCTGGTGTGTCTAAGACTGGTTATTCCAGTCAAAGGCACACCAGGCCGACATAGGCCTGCTTAGCAGTTTCCTACCGGGAGCTGGTCGAAGCAGGTGCGGGGAGGTCCTCAGCGTTCCTCTCTGCTCTGGAGCGCGAACTTCTGGCGCCATAGGAAGTCAGGGCGGGCCGCGGCACCACGGAGGCACACGTTGGGGGCGGAGACTAAGCGCAGCAGTTTACTGCTGCGCAAACGCCGGCAGCACCGCCCGGGACACAGCGGCGGTATTGCCAGCGGCAAGGCAACGCGAGGTGAGCGGCAATCGTTCCGAACGCCGCTCTCTGAACGGAGCTGCAAAATGCCGCCTGAGGCGGGATTTTCATCCCGCCTCATGGCAGAAGCGGCCCTGACTTGTCAAGAAACCAGAGATACGGCAGTATTGGAGTACAGATATTTTCTACAGTACTCCTATTAATCGCTCAGTAGTGAATCGCACACGCTTTGAGGCAATTCTAAAATTTTTACGTTACAATGACAATTCGCAGTGCCCACCTCAAAGCGACCCGTCATTTGACCGTCTATACAAAATTAGGCCAATCCTTGATCACTTTAACACCAAGTTTTTTGAGGCCTACACCCCTGAAAAATTCATTTGTGTAGACGAGTCACTTGTACATTTTAAAGGAAGACTACGGATACGCCATTACCTGCCCAGCAAGAGGGCAAGGTATGGAATTAAAATGTACAAGCTGTGCGAGAGTACCACAGGGTACACCCACAGATTTAGGGTTTATGAGGGAAAAGATTAACAAATTATCCCCCCAGAATGCCCCCCTGTCCTAGGAGTTACTGGGAAGCTTGTCTGGGATCTGATACACCCGCTGCTGGATAAGGCTTACCACCTGTATGTGGATAACTTTTATACCAGTATTTCCAGGGGTACTGTAGCATGCGGCACTGTACGCAGAGAGGCCTCCCTAGAACCATTAAGAAAGGGCCCTCTGTTGCGAGAACTTGCTGTTGGTCAAATATAAGGACAAGAGGGATGTCCTTATTTTGACCACAATTCACAAAGACACCAGCACCCCCACTCATGTACGAGGTACCACTACCACTGCCCCCAAGCCGGACTGCATCCTGGCTTATAATAAGTACATGGGTGGGGTAGATCTTTCAGATCAGGTGCTGAAGCCGTACAGTGCTCTACGGAAAACAAAGATCTGGTACAAAAAGCTGGCCATGCACATTGTACAGATGGCACTGTATAATTCCTATGTGCTATACGAATGTGCAGGTCATGTTGGATCATTTATTTGCTTTCAAGAGGCAGTGATCAAGGCCCTCTTATTTGGTCATCAAGAAGGACCCAGTACTTCTGATGTCCCCCGTATTGTACCAGGGCAACATTTCCCTGGCGAGGTACCCCAAACTGGAGGACGAGGAAGGACACAAAAAAGATGCAAAATATGTTACAAAATGGGGAAAAGGACACAATTTATCAATGTGACACCTGTCCTGAAAAACCTGGCCTCTGCATGAAAGAATGCTTTAGAATCTATCATTCACCTGCATTTCAGTTATAATTTCTTTACCCTGGTTACTACCTTCTTATACCCATCTGCCCTGGTACCTTCCACCACCAAAAACCCATCCTCACACTGTTTGTTCCCTTCCACGTCCTGCTGTGTGTCCCTACAGAAGTTTATATCCACATGCGGGGCATTTCCTTGTTCAGGAGAAATTGTTGAACAATTTCTGTGGAGCAATTTCTCTTTCTGCCCCTTGTGGATGTCAAAAATTTTGGGAAAAAGTGAATTTTTGATGGAAAAATATTCATTTTTTCATGTTTCAGCCCAAATTTTTGAACTCCTGTGGGGTCCAAATACTCATTATAAACCTTGATAAAATCTATGAAGGGTGTAGTTTCCAAATAGGGGTCTTTTAGGAGGGGTTTTTCACTGTAATAGTACTTCAGGAGTCACTGAAAACTATTTTGGTCCAAATTGCCTTCTTACAGTCAAACGGCGCTTCTTCCCTTCCACATCCTGCTGTGTGTCCCTACAGAAGTTTATATCCACATGCGGGGTATTTCCGTGTTCAGGAGAGATTGTTGAACAATTTCTGTGAAGCAATTTCTCATTTTGCCCCTTGTGGATGCCAAAAAACTGGGATAAAAATGAATTTTTGATGGAAAACTATTCATTTTTTCATATTTCAGCCCAAATTTTTGAACTCCTGTGGGGTCCAAATACTCATTATACACCTTGATAAAATCACTGAAGGGTGTAGTTTCCAAATAAGGGTCTTTTAGAAGGGGTTTTTCACTGTAATAGTACTTCAGGAGTCACTGAAAACTATTTTGGTCCAAATTGCCTTCTAACAGTCAAACGGCGCTTCTTCCCTTCCACGTCCTGCGGTGTGTCCCTACAGAAGTTTATATACACATGTGGGGTATTTCCCTGTTCAGGAGAGATTTTTGAACAATTTCTGTGAAGCAATTTCTCCTTTTGACCCTTGTGGATGCCAAAAAATTGGGGAAAAGGTGATTTTTTGATGGAAAAATATTCATTTTTTCATGTTTCAGCCCAAATTTTTGAACTCCTGTGGGGTCCAAATACTCATTATACACCTTAATAAAATCTCTGAAGGGTGTAGTTTCCAAAATGGGGTCCTTTGGGGTGATTTCCACTGTTATGGTACTTCAGGGGCTCTCTAAATGCATCATTGCCACTGAAAACTATTTTGGTCCAAATTGCCTTCAAAAAGCCACAGGGTGCTTCTTCCCTTCCACGTCCTGCTGTGTGTCCCTACAGAAGTTTATATCCACATGTGGGGTATTTCTGTGTTCAGGAGAAATTGTTGAACAATTTCTGTGAAGCAATTTTTCCTTTTGCCCCTTGTGGATGCCAAAAAATTGGGGAAAAAGTGAAATTTTGATGGAAAAATATTCATTTTTTCATGTTTCAGCCCAAATTTTTGAACTCCTGTGGGGTCCAAATACTCATTATACACCTTAATAAAATCTCTGAAGGGTGTAGTTTCCAAAATGGGGTAATTTTGGGGGGATTTTCACTGTAATGGTACTTCAGGGGCTCTCCAAATGTATCATGGTAACATAAAAGTATTCCATCTAAATCTACTATGCAAAATACCTGGTCGTGCTCCTTCCTTTCTATGCCCTGCTGTGTGCCAGTACAACAGTATACCACCACATATTGGGTGTTGGCATATTCAGAAGAAATTGGGTATTAATTTCTTTGGAGCATTTTGGTATTTTAACCACTGAGGATGTATAGATTG
Organism: Engystomops pustulosus; assembly: GCF_040894005.1. Classification (NCBI taxonomy): domain Eukaryota; kingdom Metazoa; phylum Chordata; class Amphibia; order Anura; family Leptodactylidae; genus Engystomops; species Engystomops pustulosus. Next base: position 46,229,761 of record NC_092420.1, read on the forward strand.
TTTGAAAAATACATTCATTTAGCAATAAAAAAAATTAAATTTGAAAATTGTACCTGATTTTGTTTTAACTCCTGTGAAACCATTAAAGGGTTAACAACTTTCATAAAAGTTATTTTAAATTCTTTGAGGGGTACATTTTCTAAAATGGGGTCATTAAAAGGGGTTTTCTCTCATTTAGGCCTCTCATCGTCACATCAAACTTATCAAGTCCTGTAAAACATAGATTTTGTCGATTTTCACAAAAATCGGAAAAATCACTTGTATACAGTGTAGTTATAAGCCTCCTATCTTCCAAAAAAAAGTATAATATGCTTAAAAAATCATGCTAACGTAAAGAAGACTTTAGGTTAATGTTAGTTAGTAAGTTATTTGGGGGATATGACAATCTGCTTGAAAAGTAAAAATTTCCAAAGTTTGAAAATAGCATTTTTTTCAAAATTTTCACCAAATTTCCATTTTTTTCATAACCAAATGCAAAAGTTAGCACCCAAATTTTTCAACTAACATAAAGTACAATGTGTCACGAAAAAACAATCTCAAAATCAGCGGGTTATGTTAAAGCGTTCTGAAGTTATAACCATTTATAGTGACACAGGGCAGATTTTAAAAAATGGGCCGTGTCAGGAAGGTGAAAAGTGGCTTCAGCGTTAAGGGGTTAAATGGCACTAGCAAAAAATCCCCTTTAAAATACTGGAAAAACAGTTCAACGCACGCTGCAATCTTGGACAAAGTTATCCCTGTGATTGCAGCACAAAGGGAATCCTAAGCATATGAAGCACTATGTATAACACCATGTACAAAACTCCTTTTGGATGGAAAGTATGAATCAACATGTAAGTGCTTTTGTTATAAGACTATCGACTCCATACTGCTTGTTCTTAATGGCCTTTTTTTTAAACTGCTCATGTAACGTGAAAGATCTGGAGCAGGTGTTGACCCAAAGTGATGTGAGCTACTTACATTTCGCACGTGCTCCACCATTCCCTGCTGTGGAATAGGCCTTTGCAGCAGCCGCAAGTTTTTATATGATCCCGGTAGGGCCAGAGAGCATTGGCAGGTCACTGCGCCAATGTGCTTACTGCACTCTATGTATATTCTATGTGAATGGTGGTTATGTTGTGTGATGTGCGCATTGGATGTGCATATTTGGTGTGGTGTCCTTTTGAAGATGGTTTAAATTTATAAATACCATTTTTGAACAGTGTGGTAATGTTGTGGTGAAATATTTGGAGTTCTTAAAAAACAAACTCCTCCTTAACTCCAAATACTCTCCAAAAAATTAAATTAAAACATTATAATACCATACAGGAAAAACCTAATTTGTAAGAGGGAACAATGTTTAAACTGTCGTGAAGGAATGTATTAATTTATTTTGCATACAAATTGTCCCCACTGAAGTGAAAAATACTTGAAAAGTTTTTGTACTTACCATATTTTTCGGACTATAAGACGCTTCATACTATAGGACGCAACCCAGATTTAGGCTTCCAAAAAAAAGGAAAAATATATTTCACACCAATTAAAATATCCCTGTTGGTCGCACTAAAGCACAGCACACACAGAAATACATTTGCACACACACCTCAGCTACACACACAGAACCACACACATAGCTTAGCTACACACACGGAACCACACACACAGCTCAGCTACACACACAGAACCACACACACAGCACAGCTACACACACAGAACCACACACACAGCTCATCTACACACAAACAGAACCACACACACAGCTCAGCTACACACACACAGCTCAGCTACACACAGAACCACACACACAGAACCACACACTGCTCAGCTACAAACACATACAGAACCACACACAGCTCAGCTTCACACACAGAACCGCACACACAGCTCAGCTACACACACAGAACCACACACAGCTCAGCTACACACACAGAACCACACACAGCTACACACACACAGCTCAGCTACACACACAGAACCACACACACAGCTAAGCTACACATACAGAACCACACACACAGCTCAGCTACACACACACAGAACCATACACAGCTCAGCTACACATACAGAACCACACACACAGCTCAGCTACACACACACAGAACCACACACACAGCTAAGCTACACACACAGAACCACACACAGCTCAGCTACACACACAGAACCACACACACAGCTCAGCTACACACACAGAACCACACACACAGCTCAGCTACACACACAGAACCACACACACAGCTCAGGAACACACACAGAACCACACACACACACTTCCCCTTCTTCATACCCTGTCTCAGCGAAGCATGGCAGTATCAGACGTGTGGTGATGTAAGAAGCATGTGATCATTCACATAATTCTGACATCACCGCAGGTCCTGTACCTGTAGGTGTCGGGGAGAGCTGTACGGAGGCTCCTCTCTGGGAGATCGGGTGCAGCTCTATATCAGGGCATCGCCCAATCTCCCTTACAGCGTTCACGAGGGTCTGGCAGTATTGTATCCTCCTGACCTACGGTCTATAAGACGCAGGGACTTTTTAGCAAGATTTTTTCTTGTTAAAAAGTGTTTCTTATATTCCAAAAAATACGGTACATATCTTGTGACATTTCAAGTTGCCATTTATTCACGTTTCACCAGAAATTTTGTCACTAGTATGCAAAAAACACATATATTGTTCGATACCTTACATTCATACAAAAATGAGCTTAGTGGCCATTCAAAATAATTGGCAATTTGGAAATACTTTGAAATTTTAAATATTGATTAATTTCATAAACTCCCTAGAAAAAAAGGGTTCTGCTTTCTGGAAAGTTGTGTTGTTTGTATGCCAATGCATTACAAAAAGATTATAGCAAAAAAAAAATCCAATTTGCATGCAGTTTAAAGTAAATTACGAAGCACACATATCTCAATGGCACAATGCCTGTGACATTAAAGTTAGTTTGCATATGTGACAACAGTTGTATTTATTCATTACAAATCCCCAATGCAATTATGCAATGTTGTAGCCTACCACGTTTCGCAACGTTTGTAATGGTGGCAAATTAGATTCAATTCTTTACTAGATGTTCGTCACACAATCGTTGAAGGAAAAAATTGTTGCACAAGTAAGAAATAAAGAAGTAAAGCAAATTTGTTTATTGTTTTCAATTTGTACCAACAGAAAAAATTTACATCCTGCATAAAAATACATTGAAACCATTGATTTACTTATATAATGTGTAAATTATTTATTACATTTTTAAATAATAAAAACAACACAACGTTGGATGTTACTGTTATGTAACCGCATGTCAGATTTTCATTACAAATTACAGTATTGTTTAGCAAAATTAATATTATCTGTATCTAATTACATTCTCCATAAAAATTAAGGGTTTAGGTTAGGTTAGGTTTGTTGGCAGCGGGAAGTTTGTGAATGTAAAATTACAATTTTATTAAGGCATATCTGATCTTTTTTATAGTAACCACATACAGTGATAAAACTCAATAGTTACACTATTGAAAATAAAGACTACCTTGCAAATTTAAACTCAGATACAGTGTATTGGTGGAAAATAATTAAATGGCTAAAAAAATGAGTTCAAGACATGAGTATACTGCCACTCTACACCATCTTCAGGACTATTAAAATATTGAGTTAACTCTTCTCGAACTCTCCAGGCAGATAGTGTCCGGCAGCTGCCGGGGTTCTTGCAAATGTATCATTTGGTTGGGAGTAGAGATTGTTTTTGAAAAATTGTGTAGAACACAGCATGTTTTTACAACCATGTCCACATTCTCGGTACTCAGGCACATTGCCGTGCGTAAGATTCTCCATTGGCTACTTAAAATGCCAAAGGCACACTCTACAACTTTTCGAGCTCTGGACAGTCTTGTGTTGTATAACCGCTTAGACATTGTTAGTCCGCGTACACAAAATGGCCTCTGCAAGTGAGCATTCAGCCCAAATGCTTCATCCCCTACCAAATAATGGGGGAGGAATATGTTTGTCCCTGGTAGCGGTACCGGCGGTGGTATATTTTCATGGTTTTCCAATATGTGCTTGCCTAAAATGCTGCTTTCAAGGACATGTGAATCATTAGTCCTACCGTATGTATCTACCTCAATAGACATAAAATTGCATTAACTGTCTGCAATGGCCATAAGCACCACTGAGAAAAATTTTTTATAATTAAAAAAATCTGAGCCCGAATTTGGGGGCTGGACAACTCTTTACCGTCCACTGCGGCTAGACAATTTGGAAAAGTAGTGTTCCTCCAAAAAGCATGTGCTATTTGTTTCCATTGCCTAACTGATGGCGTGGACATGACAAATGGCTGAATCTTAGTCCAAATTACCCGGCACTTATCTTTAACTATTCCACAGATGGTGCTTTTCTCAACCAAAAAATAAGAGAGAATTGAGAGAAAAATAATTTTCACCCGAAGCTAGAAATCTGTTTAAAAGAGTAATTTTTCCCACCGTTAAAAACATTAAAATTTCAAAACAAAGTGATTTTTGGATTTGACTAAACACAAACAGTAATCGTAAACATATTTTTAATAAATATATCTAATTGGATCTGAAATTTTTTAATAAAGATGGTATCCATGCAGAATCAGCAAGAATCCCAATTAATTTTGTGTTTTCAAAATTTTTGCCTGCAGTATCTATGGTGACAATACTAGTTCAATATAATTTGGAGCTCTATTTTAAAAAAGAAATTAAAATTTCAGCAAATGTAAAATTCAATTTTGCAAATATGACAATATGTAAAATTTGCAATAATTATTTATCAAGACTAGAGATGAGCGAGCACAAAAATGGGTGCTCGTTATTCAAGACAAACTTTTCCCGATGCTCGAGTGCTCGTCTCGAATAACGAACCCCATTGAAGTTAAAGGGAGACGCGAGCATGGCGGCGACAGATGGGCCGAGTTCCATTATGTATCTGGTGAAACACCTGAAAATTCTGCCTGACACAGCCCGTTTGATAAGGGGATGATGTGCTGTATTTCCTCTCGCGCTCCAGCGTCTGGGGTATAGACAGTTGAAAGTTGCACATGGAGACATTGGTGGACGCTATGGAGGATCGTGGAGGCGAAATGGACAGGAAACAGCAGGGGCAGTATGCATGGATGTCTCTGAGGCTGCCTAATCTTGGGATGGAGCTGGCGGTCTGCTGCCAGGCGAACTTTCGCCTGTCCAAGCCCCTGTCTCTCGGCTCCTCCCCACCCAAAATGGGCCTGGGGCCAGAAGCATTTACTTTGAAAAAATTAAAATTTTCAAAGCAGGAAAACGTTTGAATATTTCATCTAAGAATAATGGAATAGCATAGCGGTTCTATTTTTAACTGTTTTTTCGGAAATGGTTCCATGATTAAGAGCGACACTATGGGGCATCCATATTGCGCTATGACTGCAACTTCAGGTCTCCAGCATGGCAGCGACAGATGGGCCGAGTTCCATTATGTATCTGGTGAAACACCTGAAAATTCTGCCTGACACAGCTCGTTTGATAAGGGGATGATGTGCTCTATATCCTCTCGCGCTCCAGTGTCTGGGGTATAGACAGTTGAAAGTTGCGCATTGAGACATTGGTGGACGCTGTGGAGGATCGTGGAGGTGAAATGGACAGGAAACAGCAGGGGCAGTATGCATGGATGCCTCTGAGGCTACCTAATCTTGGGATGGAGCTGGCGGTCCACTGCCAGGCGAGATTTCGCCTGTCCAAGCCCCTGTCTCTCGGCTCCTCCCCACCCAAAATGGGCCTGGGGGCCATAAGCGTTTACTTTGAAAAAATTATAATTTTCAAAGCAGGCGGGGGCTACAAACAGCACTTCTAAGAACCTTTTGCATAAGATCAAGTGTAGTACTGTTCTTATAAGTAATTGGCTTGGTTATGGCGGGTGAGGGGAATGTAAACAGATGTGCAAGAAGCGCTGAAATAATATTGGTAAATGAGAAAAGTTTGCCAGTATATTTTGTGGATAACACAGCAGGGTGGCAACAAAGTTAACAAGTTTGATGTGGAAGCCATGAAAACAACCCAAAATTCTGCCTGACACAGCTCGTTTGATAAGGGGACGATGTATAGAGGCAGCTATATGGACAACATGTGGAGGCAGCTAAAAAGACGACGTGTGGAGGCTGCTATGGAGACAATTTAATTTGGATAGTGCCTGTATGTGGCAGTCCAAAAAAGTTTTCAAAGCAGAGGACCGGGTGGGTGGCCCTCCAGAAAAATTAAATACATAGAATACCTGTATGTGGCACTCCCAAAAATTGTTTAAAACAGAGGACCGGGTAGGTGGCCCTCCAAAAAAATTAAACACAAAGAGTACTATAGCTAGAGCCAGTTGGCCCTGGCAAAAAATAGCTTTAGTGTACAAAGAAGAGGAGAAGGAGGAAAATGAGGAGGAGGAGTGCATACATTATTCAGGTTGAGCTTCTTTCACCTGGTGGAGAATGGAAATCCTGAGAAATCCAGGCTTTATTCATCTTGATAAGCGTCAGCCTGTCAGCGCTGTCAGTCGACAGGTGTGTACACTTATCGGTGATGATTAGAGATGAGCGAGTATACTCGTCCGAGCTTGATGCTCGTTCGAGTATTAAGGTACTCGAAACGGCTCGTTGCTCGGACGAGTATTTCCCCTGCTCGAGATCGAGCATTTAATTAAAAAAACACAGTGAAGAACAATGAAGAATAGAATAAAATCAGTGAACACTGTGAACACAGGATCATTTAAGTGAAAAACACAGTAAAGAACACAGTGAAGAATAGATTACAGATGTTCGGCACATCTGCTTACTTGTCGGAAGATACGCGCGGAACGGTGCGAACAAAATAGTATGTGAAGAACAATATATATGTGTGAAGAACACATTGAAGAACACGGTGAGCAGGACAGAGACACTGGGGAGCAGCACAAAGACACCGGGGAGCAGCACAGAGACACCGGTGAGCGGCACGGAGACATCGGGCAGTGGCACGGAGACATCGGGCAGCGGCACGGAGCGGCACGGAGACATAGGGGCACGGAGACATCGGGGCACGGAGACATCGGGGCACGGAGACATCGGGGCACGGAGACATAGGGGCACGGAGACATAGGGGCACGGAGACATCGGGGCACGGAGACATAGGGGCACGGAGACATTGGGGCACGGAGACATCGGGGCACGGTGACATCGGGGCAAGGAGACATCGAGGCACGGAGACATAGGGGCACGGAGACATAGGGGCACGGAGACATCGGGGCACGGAGACATAGGGGCACGGAGACATAGGGGCACGGAGACATAGGGGCACGGAGACATCGGGGCACGGAGACATCGGGGCAAGGATACATCGGGGCACGGTGACATCGGGGCACGGAGACTTCGGGCAGCGGCACGGAGACATCGGGCAGCGGCACGGAGACATCGGGGAGACTTCAGTGGAAGAAGAGCAGCGGATCCCGGGACAGCGTATCTCCCGACAAGTAAGCAGATGTGCCGAACATCTGCAATCTATTCTTCACTGTGTTTTTCACTTAAATGATCCTGTGTTCACTGTCTTTATTCTATTCTTCACTGTTCTTCACATCTGCTAACTTGTCGGGAGATAATATACGCGCGGAACAGTGAAGAATAGATTGCAGATGTTTGCATACATCTGCTAACTTATCAGAAGACATTCTTTTTCAATTAATTAACACATTTTATTCCCGAACCATGGTCCCTTTGAAAAATGCTCGAGTCTCCCATTGACTTCAATGGGGCTCGTTATTCGAGACGAGCACTCGAGCATCTGGAAAAGTTCGTCTCGAATAACGAGCACTCGAGCATTTTAGTGCTCGCTCATCTCTAGTGATGATGCCACCAGCTGCACTGAAAACCCGCTCAGACAACACGCTAGCGGCAGGGCAGGCAAGAACCTCCAAGGCGTACAGCGCCAGTTCGTGCCACATGTCCAGCTTTGAAACTCAGTAGTTGTAGGGAGCTGTGTGATCATTTAGGACGATGGTATGGTCAGCTACGTACTCCCTCACCATCTTTCTGTAAAGATCATCCCTACTCTGCCGCGACTGGGGACAGGTGACAGTGTCTTGCTGGGGTGACATAAAACTGGCAAAGGCCTTGCAAAGCGTACCCCTGCCAGTGCTGGACAAGCTGCCTGCTCGCCTACTCTCCCATGCTACTTGTCCCGCAGAAGTACGCCCTCTGCCGCTAGCGCTGTCAGAAGGAAAATACTGTTTCAGCTTGTGCACCAGGGCCTGCTGGTATTCATGCATTCTCACACAACCTTCCTCTGCAGGGATGAGAGTGGAAAGATTTTGCTTGTACCGTGGGTCCAGGAGAGTGAATACCCAGTAATCGGTGCTGGAATAAATTCTTCGAACGCGAGAGCCATGGGATAGGCAGCCTAGCATGAAATCTGCCATATGCGCCAGAGTCCCAACTCGCAAGAATTCACTCCCCTCACTTGCCTGACTGTCAATTTCCTCCAACTCCTCTTCTTCTGCCCATACACGCTGAACAGTGAAGGACTGAGCAATGCTCCCCTCTTCTGTCTCGCCAACATTCTCCTCCTCTTCCTCCTCATCCTCCTCCACCTCCTCCGATATGCGCTGAGAAACAGACCTGAGGGTGCTTTGGCTATCAACAAGGGAATCTTCTTCCCCTGTCTCTTGTGACGAGCGCAAAGCTTCTTACTTCATGCTGACTTGAGAGTTTTTCAACAGGCCAAGCAGCGGGATGGTGAGGCTGATGATGGCGGCATCGCCACTGACCATCTGTGTTGACTCCTCAAAGTTACTCAGCATCCGACAGATATCAGACATCCACGTCCACTCCTCATTGTAGACTTGAGGAAGCTGACTGAACTGACTACCAGTTCTGGTGGAAGTTGACATCTGGCAGTCTACAATTGCTCTGTGCTGCTGTTAAACTCTGGATAACATGGTTAATGTTGATTTCCACCTCGTGGGCACGTCGCACAACAGTCAGTGAGCGGGCAGTTGGAGGCGGCGCTGCGCTGCCCTGAGAGTGGCAGCATCTGTGCTGGACTTCCGAAATGCGCACAGATGCGGCGCACCTTCGTGAGCAAATCAGACACATTGGGGTATGTCTTGAGGAACCCCTGAACTATGAGATTTAACACATGGGCCAGGCATGGCACATGTGTCAGTCTGCCGAGTTGCAGTGCCGCCACCAGGTTACGGCCGTTGTCACACACAACCATGCCTAGCTTCAGGTTCAGTGGTGCCAGCCACAGATCAGTCTGTGCCGTGATGCCCTGTAATAGCTCCTGGGCGGTGTGACTTTTATCGCCTAGGCTCAGCAGTTTGAGCACCGCCTGCTGTCGCTTAGCGACTGCACTGCTGCTGTGCCTAGAGCTACCGACCTGGACCGAGGTAGGACCCGCAATCCTTGGCGTCAGCAGTATATGACCAGCCCCAGGGTCAGACTCGGTCCCAGCCTCCACCAAGTTAACCCAATGTGACGTCAGCGATATATAGTGGCCCTGCCCGGCAACACTCGTCCACGTGTCCGTGGTCAGGTGGACCTTGTCAGAAACGGCGTTGGTCAAGGCACGGATGATGTTGTATGACACGTGCTGGTGCAGGACTGCGACGGCACATCTGTAAAAGTAGTGGCGGCTGGGGACCGAATACCGAGGGGCGGCCGCCGCCATGAGGTTGCGAAAGGCCTCGCTCTCTACCAGCCTATAGGGCAGCATCTCCAGGCTGAGTAATTTGAAGATGTGGACTTTGAGGGCTTGGGCGTGTAGGTGAGTTGCACTGTATTTCCTCTTGCGCTCCAGCGTCTGGGGTATAGAGAGCTGGATGCTGCGCATGGAGACATTGGTGGATGCTGTGGAGGATTGTGGAGGCGGAGGTGTGGTTTTCACACGGGAGGTGTTTGGGCCGGGATCCTGGGCAGGGGGCTGACTAGCAGAGGCAGCAGATGACACAGGTGAAGGAGCAGTGGTGTGCCCGGCCGGAGGTGAACGGACTTGGTTCCATTGAGTGGGGTGTTTAGCATTCATATGCCTGCGCATACTGGTGGTGGTTAAGCTGGTAGTGGTGGAACCCCTGCTGATCCTGGTGTGGCACAGGTTGCACACCACAGTCCGTTGGTCATCCGGTGTTTCTTTAAAGAACCTCCAGAATTCCGAAAATCTAGCCCTCGCCACGGGAGCTTCACTACGTGAAACATTTGGCGAGGATGCACCAGCTCTGGCCCTGCCTCTCCGTCTGGCCCCACCACTGCCTCTTCCAACCTGTTCTCGTCGAGGACTCGCCTCTGTCTCAGAAGCACTGTGTTCACCCGGCCTATCAACCCAGCTTGGGTCTGTCACCTCATCATCCTCCGATCCCTCAGTCTGCTCCCCCCTCGGACTTCCTTCCCTGACAACAACTTCACCACTGTCTGACAACCGTGTCTCCTCATCGTCCGACACCTCTTTACACACTTCTTCCACTACGTCAACACCCACAGACTGCGACCGGTGGAAAACCTGGGCATCAGGAAAGAGCTCAGCAGCAACCGGACAAGTGGTTTGTGACTCTGGGAAGGGTCCAGAAAACAGTTCCTCAGAGTATGCCGGTTCAAATGCCAAATTTTCCTGGGAGGGAGGCTGAGGTGGAGGAGCTGGAGAAGTGCTGATTTCGGTGACATGGGTGGACTGCGTGGAAGACTGACTGGTGGACAAATGGCTAGAAGCATTGTCCGCAATCCACGACATCACCTGTTCGCACTGTTCTGGCCTCAACAGTGCTCCACCACGAGTCCCAGTAACTTGAGACCTAGGGAGTGTAGCTCTGCGGCGCTCCTCTGCTCCCTCATCAGCAGGTGGTGTCTCACCCCACCCAGGACCATGGCCTCTGACCCCTGCAGTAGTTGGACGCCCACTCTCTCGTCCTCTACCCCTACCCCTAGCCCTCGGGTTCAACATTTTCAAAATGAAAGTGTAAACTGTAAATTTTTTTTGTGTTTTTTTTTTTTTTGTAACAAAACAATCGGAAGAAATCACACAGCAACCACAAAAGATGATGATGATTGCTATGGCTAGTTTCTAACCTACACTGACAGCACACAACTGGATTTTGTGGTGTGCCTGTCACTTTAAGTTTTGAAAAAAATATTTTAAAAAATCGGCAGACTGTGCCTAATTCAATCAAACCCCTAATAAATTTTCCCCACTTAGGTGTTTGAGATGGATATGTGTGTCACTAAGAGCTAAATAGAACGTTCCCAAGTCTCCCTGCAAATTCGTCACAATATGGTACTAGCTGCACTACTAGTGCCAGCAAGCCCAGCCACAAGCAAAGAAAAAAAAAATATTCTAGCCCTAACAAGGGCTGTTGGGTTCTTGTAGACTCACTCCTGCCTAACAGTAAGCTAATATGACACCCTAACGCTATCCCTGCAGCAGCAGCAGCTCTCTCCCTAACGGCATCCAGACAGAATGATGCGAGCAGCGCAAGCAGGGGCTAGTCTATTCCAGGGTCACCTGATCAGGCCAGCCAACCACTGTTATGAACGTGTAAGTGTACCATGTCATGCTGGGTGGAGTGCAGAGTCTCCTGGTTTGTGATTGGCTCTGTTTCTGGCCAAAAAAATCAAAACAGCGGGAGATGCCATTTTCTCGAGCTGGCAAAATATTTGTCCGAGCAACGAGCAGTTTCGATTACGCTAATGCTCGAACGAGCATCAAGCTCGGACGATTGTGTTCGCTCATCTCTAATCAAGACATTTTGAAGAAACTAACCAGAACATCAGAAGCAAACGTTCCTCGGGCGAAATAGCACGGCGCATTACAGTGTCCACAAAGGTAATTTACGGGCAGCAGATCTCAAGTAAAATGTCAAATTGTTCCACATTGATTGCTCTGACTGTTAATGACCAACTAACAACAACAGAAGACCGGTAAAGCTGCATTGAATTACCAGTTTTCTTGGTATTATCACGTGTGCTCCCACGATCCCTGTCTCGGATCGTGGTCGCACCCGCATTCCTACTAGTACCTCCGTGGCCCCGCGCTTCCCCGGACTCACCTGTCCCGGCTCCAGATCTCCGTCGGACTGTCGTGCGTGCGCGTCCCCGCCTCCTAGGGTGCACACGCACTGGTTCCTTAAAATTTAAAGGTCCAGCGCACCACTGATTGGCTGAACACTTCCACCTTATAATCCGGCACCTCCCTTCCTGCCTTGCCGGCTCTTTGTGCCTCATAGCCTTAGAGAAAGTTTCCAAACGAGTTTTCCTGCGTTCCTGTGTATTCCTGCGTTCCTGTGTATTCCTGCGTTCCTGTGTATTCCTGCGTTCCTGTGTATTCCTGCGTTCCTGTGTATTCCTGCGTTCCTGTATGTCCCTGCTCCTGAGTCCTGTGTTGCCGTGTTACCCAAGTTCCTCCGTGTTGCTGTTTTCCGTGTGCCTGTGTTCCCGTTCCCACCTGCCTGGACCTCCTGTTGCTGACCCCGGACTTGACGTTGCATCTCTGCCGCCTGCCCTGACCCTGTGCCTGGACCTGACTACGAGATTGTCATCCTCTAAGGTACCTCGACTTCGGCTGCCACCGCGGGCTAGTCGCACCTGGGAACGACCTGGTGGTATCCTGCCGCAGCAAGTCCAACCCGCTTTGCGGCGTGCTCTGGTGAAAACCAGGTGCCGCTAGACTCTGGTCCCAGGTGTTGGCTAGTTCCACCTCCCGCGGTGGTCCAGAGGATCCACTGATCCTAACAGGTATACGTTGTGTATCAGACCTGAAATCAAATAATATCCAACTGTTTTGAATATACTATACAAAAATTAATTAAAGGCTTTATTTGTAAACCCCTACTTTAAAATTTAATATGGGCATTTAATATAGGCGATTTTCAAGAGTTTGTAAAATTGTGCACACAATTTTATTACAAAAACGGTCAACAGAATAAATTGGATTAACCAAAGTAAAAGGCTACAATCCAACTGAACACTTTTGTCAAACCAATTCTATTTCAAATTACCCCTCACACAAAATCTAAAATAAAGTCATTAGAAATCACAGAAGAAGGAACTTGGGTTACTCAACTAGTGACCAAATTGTCCGAGACTTAATAACTGTACATTTTTTTTAACAAATTTGGTTCCTTTTTTAAAAATTTTTAATAATGTTACATTTTCAACTAATATAATTTGTTTTCTAAAAATTGATTCATGTTTGAAAAAAAAAAAATACCATTGAGTAACATACTTGTGCAACTGTAAATACAGCTTTGCGAACTGTGCATGAATGTCATTTTCCATTAGAATTGGGTGGATCCATAGACGTTTGGACTGTCCACCTCTATTTTTATCCTGTTAAGAGTTTAGAAAAGAATATACATTTAATATATACAATTCATCTTTTCAAATTTATTTGTTAAATAAGTCACTAAACTGTTTAGCATTGCAAATTTTGGACATTTAATTTTGTGAATCTGTTTAAAAAATCTTTAAGAAATAACGTTTAAAAGAAAACAAAATTGCCAGTAACCATTGAAGGTTTACAAACTTCGGCAAAGGCAAGTGACAAACAAAAATTAAAAAGCAATTTGAGGACATAGATGCGACAGTGGTTTCCAAAATTAAAGATTAATAATATGTATCAGAAGCTAGTAACTAGTTTATAATCAGTTACAATTTTAAATTTCTTACTTGGCCAACAAATTATTCCTTTTTTTGGCAGAGTATATTGCAAACCCCATATTCACCAAGCTCACATGGACATATATTATGCATCAACATTAAGGCTATATAACATTTGTCATATTCATGCAAAAAAAAAAAAAAAGTGTTAAAGTGTGCCTTTTCACAAGGGATGGTCCGGGCGAAGTTGAATCCAATTTTGAATAAAATGGATTGAAAAAATGGTTGCATGATTTTGCTCCAGCAAGATTAACTGAAAAACACTAAAGCTTGTTAAACAAACTGTTCAACATTTATTAATAATCATAATAATTGTACTCCAAAAAAGACAAAAAGTTATGGTCTTCAAGATTAAAACATTTTTAAAAATTGACACACTAGAAGATAATTTTTTTTTCACATTGGAAGAATAATTTGAAGAAAGCATTGTAGTGATTGCAAATTTTCGTTTGGTTTTCTTTGATTTGCGCTACCACCCCCCCCCCCCCCAACACCTGTAAAATACATACAATATTAGATAAAGTTACAGCATGTTCACCAAATGTGGGCTGGTAAAAGATTAGATGAGTTGCATTCATTAATATCTGTGACACCATTGGGGAACGTTCACTCGTTCAATTTTTCAGCTGCAGTTTTGGATATCCAAACCAGAAGGGGAGCTTAAGAGGAGCCCGGCTCTCATAGATATTTTCTTAACCATTATCATCCACATAATATTCTTTAAGAAATGTGCACTAGCACTTAATAGCGCCATAGCCATTTAAATCGAGCAAAGCCAGCAACTAACATTCGGTAACACCTGCGAAGGCCAGAGCATGTCGAGACAGGAGCGGGGTGGGTAAGGCACACCACTGCACACAACAGCAGTTGTGGCCAGGGTTAATCCTGTGACCTGCGATATCTGCTAAGGGACCTAAGTGACATGATTTTCAATTGCTCTGTGTGCAAAAATGATGAACAATATATTATACATGATATAGCCATTTACAGAAATAACTGTAAATCTTTGCAGATGTTGTGCTAAACACATTTGTAAAAAACAAGCAAAAAAATGGGTGACAGTGAGCATTGACATTGTACAAACCTTGAAATTCAGCCAACCATTTAAAGTATGGGAACTATACACTCACTGGTCACTTTATTAGGTACACCTGTCCAACTGCTCGTTAGCACTTAATTTATAATCAGCCAATCACATGGCGGCAACTCAGTGCATTTAGGCATGTAGACATGGTCAAGACAATCTCCTGCAGTTCAAACCGAGCATCAGTATGGGGAAGAAAGGTGATTTGAGTGCCTTTGAACGTGGCATGGTTGTTGGTGCCAGAAGGGCTGGTCTGAGTATTTCAGAAACTGCTGATCTACTGGGATTTTCACGCACAACCATCTCTAGGGTTTACAGAGAATGGTCCGAAAAAGAAAAAACATCCAGTGAGCGGCAGTTCTGTGGGCGGAAATGCCTTGTTGATGCCAGAGGTCAGAGGAGAATGGGCAGACTGGTTGGAGCTGATAGAAAGGCAACAGTGACTCAAATCGCCAACTGCTACAACCAAGGTAGGCAGAAGAGCATCTCTGAACGCACAGCACGTCGAACTTTGAGGCAGATGGGCTACAGCAGCAGAAGACCACACCGGGTGCCTCTCCTTTCAGCTAAGAACAGGAAACGGAGGCTACAATTTGCACAAGCTCATCGAAATTGGACAGTAGAAGATTGGAAAAACGTTGCCTGGTCTGATGAGTCTCGATTTCTGCTGCGACATTCGGATGGTAGGGTCAGAATTTGGCGTCAACAACATGAAAGCATGGATCCATCCTGCCTTGTATCAACGGTTCAGGCTGGTGGTGGTGGTGTCATGGTGTGGGGAATATTTTCTTGGCACTCTTTGGGCCCCTTGGTACCAATTGAGCATTGTTGCAACGCCACAGCCCACCTGAGTATTGTTGCTGACCATGTCCATCCCTTTATGACCACAATGTACCCAACATCTGATGGCTACTTTCAGCAGGATAATGCGCCATGTCATAAAGCTGGAATCATCTCAGACTGGTTTCTTGAACATATGACAATGAGTTCACTGTACTCAAATGGCCTCCACAGTCACCAGATCTCAATCCAATAGAGCCATCATGTCAATATGGACCAAAATCTCTGAGGAATGCTTCCAGCACCTTGTTGAATCTATGCCACGAAGAATTGAGGCAGTTCTGAAGGCAAAAGGGGGTCCAACCTGTTACTAGCATGGTGTACCTAATAAAGTGGCCGGTGAGTGTATATAGACATTACTGCAGCTACAATTATACTGTACCAGACAATTGCTTCACATGCACAAACACACAATTAAAAATGCCAACATGTTTATGCCGATCTACACAAAAATAAATTTAATACATATAGACGGAGAGTGGACTAAAGACAGAGCATACTTTACATACCTTCAAAAGTCTTCGTCTCCTTGCAGACATGCCAAATACTATGGAAATTGCCCCTGCCACAAGCGTTCGGCGTGTACGCTGGCGGCTTGCCATTGCTGGAACACAAAAAGACTACAAGTATCTGTGTTTGCTGCTAGGGATTGCTCAGCTAATGTTCACAATCAAGTAGCAGCTGATTCTTATTGGTTTAATAGGTAAACGGATCGTCGCGATACACAACGCACGTGTTTTCAAAAAAGCATGTGTAACGCCACATGTGAATGCACCCTTAAACTTTTTTCTGCCAATTTGCTTTGTTTGTGACATTTATGTTAAGGGAGCATCTGCTGTGGACATTTCATTAAAGCAGACTTCTGCTGTGAACATTTCTGTGAAGGGGGCTCTCCTGTGGACATTTCTGTAAATGGTGGCCCTGCTGTGGACATTTCTGTAATTGGGAGCTCTGCTGTGGACATTTATTTAAAAGGGGCCTCTGCTGTGGACATTTCATTAAAGCAGACTTCTGCTGTGGACATTTCTGTGAAGGAAGTGTCTGCTGTGGACATTTCATTAAAGAGGGATTCCGCTGTGGACATTTCATTAAAGGGGGCTCTGCTGTGGACACTTTAGTAATGCGGGGTGGCTGCTGCAAGTTCATCATTAACCCCTTACAGACATGAGACATACTACCATGTCAAATGCTGGCTGCGGGAGTTTGGAGAGGGCTCACGGTGCTGCCTCCATTTTCAATGCATTTGGATTTTTTTCCCCGCTTCGCAGTACATAGCATGGAATATTAAATACTGTCACTATGAAGTACAATTTGTTACGCAGAAAACAAGACCTCATACAGCTCCTTATCAGGAAAAATAAAGAAGTTATTGATTTTTGAAGGTGGGGAGTAAAAAATAGAAATACAAAAAGGAAAAGGGGCCTTGGTGATAAGGGGTTAAATTACTATTATGAACAGTACAAGATCAAGGATATAGAGAATATAGAGGATAAAGAGTAGCACTTAAACAGGCATTACGGGAAATGACCGTCTGATACAAAAACCCATGATCATATAAATAAATGAATATAATAAAACTCAATGTCATTAGTTACAAAATTGAGCTTAAATTGTTTGTTTCTATGATTCACAAAATGTTATGGCCTCTCTAAAGTGCGCAGAATTATCACCAAGATGGACACCACTGGAAACTACAGGTCCCTATAATCCTTTAGTTCTCAGTAACTCCTCCTCCCTATTATGCTGTGCTTCCAGTGATGATGTAAGAGACTGTCCTGCTCTGTTACCATAGTAATGATGTGTAACTGCCATTACTGCACATTACCTCACTGAGATGACCACAACAATGGTCATACAGGATGCAACAGACTACAGCCAAACATAGTGATGATCACATAACCTGCCACGGACTAATTAACCCTTTAAGGACCTTGCCCTTTTTTGTTTTTTCATTTCGATTTTTCACTCCCCACAATCAAATATTTATAACTTTTTTTTATTTTTACACGTACAGAGCTGTGTGATGGCTTGTTTTCTGCATAACAAATTGCACTTCATAGTGATGGTATTTATTATTCCATGCCTTGTACTGGGAAGCGGGAAAGAAATTCAAAATTCAAAAACGCATTTACGCCGTTTTCTTGTGGGCTTGGATTTTACGGCTTTCACTGTCTGCCCCAAATGACAGGTCTACTTTATTTTTTAGGTTGGTGTGATCATGGGGGATACCAAATTTGTATAGGTTTTAAAATGTTTTCATACATTTACAAAAATTAAAAACTCGTGTAGAATTTTTTTTAAAATTTTGCCATCTTCTGGTGCCAATTACTTTTTCATACTTTGGTGTGGGTGGTGTAATTTTTTGCGACTTCTGTTGAAGTTTTAAATGCTACCGTTTCTAGGACTGTACGACCTTCTGATCACTTTTTATAGATTTTTTTTTTATTTTTCAAAATGACTTTGGGCACTATTTTCTGTTACGGAATTAAATGCAGTGAAAAAACTTTATTATATTTTGATATATTGGGGATTTTCGGATGCGGTAATACCTAATGTATTTGTGATTGTCACTGTTTATCTATATTTATATCAGTTCTAGGGAAAGGGGGGTGAATTTTTTTTTTTTTATTTTAAATTTTTTTTTTTACTTTTTAATTTGTACTTTTACTATTTTTCAGACTCCTTAGGGTACTTTAACCTTAGGTTGTCCAATTGATCGTATCATATACTGCTATACTACTATATGACAGTATATGGGGACTTTCCTCCTCATTCATTACAATGTGCTGATAGCACATTGCAATGAAAGGGTTAAAATAAGACAGCCTCGGGTCCGCGGAAGACCCGAAGCTGTCATGTTGATGTATCGCCACTCCCCGATGATACCATCATGTCAACAGGTGGCAATGTGTGGGGTTAACACCCGCGATCAGTGCAAGTACCAATCGCGGGTGTTACTGCATATCGCAGCAAAGACCTGAGCCCTCTCCATGCACTCGCGGCCGACCCGAGGCTGTGCATTTTTGTCATAGGTCGTAAAAGGGTTAATGGGCCAGTAGCATATTAATTCTTCATTACAATGTATGTCCACAGTATTTTTCTGCTAAAGGGAGCTAAATTTTAAATAACAACTAATTACATTTTAGATTACATTTTAAGAATATTATTACCTATTCCTGGAATACCCCTTTAAGTACTAACATCCGGGCACATGGTGGTCTGCATGCTGGGGGGCCCTAGGGCCCATAGGACACTTAATCCGCCACTGACTGCACTAGATGTATCTGGAGTAGGGTAGAACTGTGGAGTCATACTTTACACCAACTAGTTGGTCTAGTTGGCCAGGCGGCAGATGGCGAGGGGGCTGGGGGGTATGTGTGAACGCCATGCACGGATACTGAAGGGTCAGACTGCAGTTCCTTGGGTCCACCAGATGAAATTATTTTTGGCATCCACCCTATCTTTGTACTAGAAAGAATATCTACTAGTGGAATAACGTTGTACAGTATTAAGCAATTAGAGTTCAGCTTTCATTTTCTCACAGCAGCGTATGAAAAAATATTTAAGCTCTGATTGGTTGCCCAGAGTCATGTTAACCCCTACGGGAATCAGCCTCTTTTGGCCTTAAGGACTCGGTCCCATTTTTCAAATCTGCCCTGTTTCTCTATAAGTGCTTATAGCTTTGGAACTATATAAGATATCCAGGGGATTTTGAGACTGTTTCCTCGTGACACAATGTACTTCAAATAAGTTTAAAAATTTGGATGATATCTTTTGTGTTTAGTTATGAAAAAAAACTAAATTTGGCAAAAATGTTGAAAAATTCTTTATTTTCAAAGTTCTAAATTCTCTACTTTTTATGCAGATAGTCATAGCACCCAAATAAATTCATAACTTACATTTCCCAAATTTTCTGCTTTATGTTTATGCATGGTTTTTTAAGATTCCACATATTTTACTAGAATGTTATAAGGTTTAGAATCTGGGGCCATTTTTAAAATTTTTGGAAAAATCACCAAAACTAATATTTAGATGGACCTGCTGAACTTTTAATTGACTGTGAAAGGCCTAAATAATAGCTAGAATTGTTAATGACCCCATTTTGGAAACTACACCCCTCAATGTATGAAAAACCACTTTTAAGAAGTTTGTTGACCCTTTAGGTGTTTTATAAGTGTTAAAACTAAATGGAGGTGTAGTGTACAAATTGTAATATTTTTTTAACATTTTGGGTGGAAAATTAAACATTTGTATTGGATTAAATGAAAAAAAGGCTCTACAAAGTGTGCTACCCAATTCCTCCCGAGTACACCGATACCCTATATGCAGTGGTATCCTGCTGTATGGGCACACGGACGGGCATAGAAGGGAAGGAGGCGCCATGCAGATCAGATTTGCTATGTCACATTGTACAGGCTTTAATTTTTTTTGTTTTGTTATTGTGGACCTATAGGGGCTTATTTTTTGCCACATGAGATGCACTTTTCTGGTACATACCGTATATACTCGAGTATAAGCCAGCCCGAGTATAAGCCGAGGCCCCTAATTAAACCACAAAAAACTGGCAAAACCTATTGACTCGAGTATGAGCCGAGGGTGGAAAATGCATTGGTCACAGCCTCCCCAGTATATAGCCTGCCAGCCCCTGCCACAGTATACAGCCTGCTAGCATCCCCTGCCCCCGTATACAGCCTGCCAGCATCCCCTGGCCCAGTATACAGCCTGCCAGCCCCTTGCCCCACTATACAGCCTGCCAGCCCCCTGCCCCAATATACAGCCTGCCAGCATCCCTCTGCCCCAGTATACAGCCTGCCAGCATTCCCTGCCCCAGTATACAGCCTGCCAGCATCCCCTGCCCCAGTATACAGCCTGCCAGAATTTCCTGCCCCAGTAAATAGCCGCTCCCCCGTCCCCCATGGTACAGATGTCAACAGACATCAAGCTCTGATGACCGTTGACATCAAGAGTGTGTGCTGGCTGCCGGCACACACAATACCATGTGACGTCGCACGGAGCTGCCGCCGCTGCCACTGCCGGGCGGATCGCGCAGAAGACCTGAGGGGACTGCCGGAAAGGTGAGTTTTGATTTATTTATTTTTTTTAATCAGCTATCTATACCACGGGGGATGGGGGAGCGGTGCCCGACGGGATGGGGGAGCGGTTCCTGGGACGGGGGAGCAGCTGCCCGACGGGACGGGAGAGGGGTGCCCGCCGGAAAGGTGAGTTTTCAGTTATTTATTTTTTAGACTAGAGTATAAACCGAATTTCAGTTTTTCAGCACATTTTTTGTGCTGAAAAACTCGGCTTATACTCAAGTATATATGGTAATTTTGGGGCATCTATACCTAATTGGTGATATTTTATTAACTCTTTGTTGATGTAGTAAATGAAAATCATCAATTTTTGGGAACTTTTTTTGTGTTTTTTTTTGCCCGTTTACCATACTGTAAAAATAGTATATTAGCTTTATTCTATGGGTCTCTACGATTACGAAAAGACCTCATTTATATAGTTTTTAAAAAAATGTTTCCCATTTTACTGAATAAAAAGTAATTTGGCAAAAATGTCAATTTTAGCATCACCGACTTTCATAACTTTTTTATTTTTCGGCTTACAAATCTGGTTAAAGGCTTATTTTTTACGAGAAGAATTGTTCTTTTTAGTGGTCTTATTTTGCGTGCGTAACTTTTTAAATCACTTTTTAGAGCATTTTTTAAAGGGTATTATTTAAAAATTATCTTTTTTGCGGAGCGTTTTTGAGGTTGTTTTTTACGGGGTTCATTTTACAGGTCCAATAGCAATTCTGTTTTATTATGCAGATTGACGTGGATGTAGCGATACCAAATAATTTTGTGTATTTTATTAAATTTTACTGAATAAAAACAAATTTGGAGACAATTTTGTTCATTTTAGCATCACCATCTTTTCATATGCATAACTTTCTTATTTTTCGGCTGACAAATCTGGTTAGGGGCTTATTTTTTACAAGAAGAGTTGTTCTTTTTAGTGGTGGAACATTTTTTAATCACTTTTTAGAGCATTTTTTTAAAAGTATTAATTAAAAATTATCTTTTTTCGTAACGTTTTTTGTTTTTTTTTCCCGTCATTTACTGTGCAGGTCCAGTAATGATCCTGTTTTACTATACAGATTGTTACGGACACGGCAATACCAAATATGTGGCGGTTTTTTGTGTGTCTGTGTTTTTTATACTTTATTAAGTGTTTTTATAGGGGCTTATATTTTTATGTATTTATTTATTATTTATTCTAGTGTGTAGTGTTTAGTGTTTTCACATGTTTTTACTTATACATACTTGAACTTGAACCAGCGATGCTCTGATCGCTGGTTTAAGTTCAATACACTGCTCTACAATACTTTTTCATCGTAGAGCAGTGTAAACTGTCTGAGCATGCAGAACTTGCACAGACAGTTTACAGTCAGACCCAAAAGGGATCTGACTACTGAGGACATCGGGCAGCCCCGGAGCACTAGGCAGACTTCGGGGCTGATAGATCAACTAACTACAGGAAAAGGGGAACCGAATGAAAACTAAAATACCATAAAAGTAATGAAAAAAGTGCACACCTTTATTTAGTTACATAGTGTATAATAAAAACATATATCTAAAAACAACAGGAAACATGGCTGCAGGAGACAGAAGTTCATATAGACCAGGAGCCAGAGATGCAGACAATGATTGCTACAAAATAAAGGGCATGCAAATGACAAGATACAATAAATGCATAATAGCAATATGTGTGCCCAGGAAGTTAACAATAATGAGATGTTACTAGCATGTGCATCATCAAGTGGCTAATCACAAAAATTCAGTTAAGTGCATAATAACAGTGTGTATGCCCAGACAGTTGAACGATGGTAGGATATCATTATCCCTGTGCATTAGGCACAGCTGTAAATACCAAATCTGCACTCATAGTTACCTGGTCACTAAAAGTACCCCATCGTAGAGCAGTGTAAACTGTCTGAGCATGCAGAACTTGCACAGACAGTTTACAGTCAGACCCAAAAGGGATCTGACTACTGAGGACATCGGGCAGCCCCGGAGCACTAGGCAGACTTCGGGGCTGCCCAGAAGTGGATCGGATCCCCTGGTGAGCAACACGGGGATCCGATCCATAGCAGGAACACTCTTACATGCCGCGGTGTCAGCTTTCTGTGATAGACAGCTGACAGCTGCTGCTTCTGGTTCCGGCTCCATTCGTGAGCCGGTCCCAGAAGCTGGACGTTATACTACCTCCCAGTGGGCTAAGTATCTAGCCGCAGGGACGTAGTATAATGTCCTGGTGCGCCTAGGGGTTAAAAGACCCATATCACTACTTTCAGAACACAGATGCGATTTTCCAAAATCATTTGAATTGAAATTGTGTATCAGAATGCGCCTCTGACTGTGTTCACGCTCTGTACTTAAATTACATTTAAGGAGGTATTTCTACCACATTGCGCAGGAGTTTCTCCCGATCACATCTGCATTTATAGTACATCTACAATGTGCATTATACACATGCGATTGGGAGACACTCCTCCCCAAATTGTGTTCCTAAATGTAATTCAAATGCAGCTTGTGAACGCAACCATCAGGAACCTAAATGTGGCCACTATCCCTAGGCAAACTGTACATAGCACCACCTACCCTAGGCTACTGACATATACAGTGCCTTCCATAATTAACAGGGTATAAGAACAAAAAAGCAGTTGCACCTGCCTCCTTCTGGTGCAACTGTCAAGCACTGTGCTCCCCATTACCCCATGTCTGTATTTGTACAGAGATACAGCAGTGACATCACAACAGGTCTTGGCTGTGATTACACAGGCCACATGTAGAGGCAGCAGGGGGAGCGCAAGTGGTTGTGACATCACTACTGCATCTCAGTATTCATACAGGGACTTGGGGCACAGCGCTGGACTGGAGCACCACAGCGGGTAAGTACAACTGCTTTCTTGTCTTTACAGCCTCCCCACTTCACTGGTAAAAAAAAATTGTACTAGCCTGGACAACCCCTTTAATAATGAAGGCCATGTGTATGTATATATATTTATACACATACTTGTATAAATACATGAAAACAGAAACAAAACCAAGCTCAGTGTTGTGTATTGAGTGGATAATTGTGAGGTAAAGGGGCTTATTTACTAAGGCACACAGCCGCACTTTAGTCGGATTTTCCGACGTTTCTGCGCCGCTGTGACAGGTATTTAACTGGGGATTGTGTTGCACTGGCTTTAATTCCACAGAATTTGGGGGCGTGCCGTCGGACGCCCCGAATGATTCGAATTAAGCGTGATATTTAAATTTCAAATTGTGTCGCAAGATCACTAGGTAGAAGAAATTTGAAATCCGGCCGACCTGGGAGAGAAAGCAATACATGCAGGATATCGGGCGCACGATCGTAGTGAAATGCGGCAGAGTGCATTCTGGTCAGACAATGCACTTTCGGGGAACGTGTCACGATGGGTAAGTAAATGTGCCCCAATGTGTAATACCAGCACTCAGACATGACATCGGAGGAATTCTCTTTACTTTCTCTATCCTTCTATCTGCAGGATACATCAGTTATTAACAGCCTTATTTAGAAACACAAAAAGTTAAGTTCCTCATTTTATCATCAACTCCTCCACCTTCTTATGACAAATGTAATAGTGTTCTGTTGTTCCCCTAGAGATCACAGTTATGCGCCTACAGTGGATATAGTCTTGTCCCCAAGCAGTCACAGTGCAGGCCCCAAGTAGTTACAAGGTAGTCCCCAGAAGCCAATGATGCTCCAGTAGCCAGTAGCCACAGTGCTTGCTCCCCAACTAGCCACAGCGCTTGCCCCCCAAGTAGTCATAGTGCTGCCCCAGTAGCCGATATAAAAGAAAGCATACTTACCTTGCTTTTCTTGGATTTGGTGCCTTCTGTGGAGATCAGCCTGCGCCAAGTCAGTTCCGGCCATAGATACCTTACATGTGCGGACGAATCATCACACATTGCCTGCGCAGCATGTTCCCACCATGTCACACACACACAATAATAATAATATCCATGTCACGCTGCACCCCCACATAACAGCCATGTCCCGCACCACCCCAAATAACAGCCATGTCACGCACCACCCCCAAATAACAGCCATGTCATGCTACACCCCCACATAACAGCCATGTCCTGCTCCAACCCCACATAACAGCCATGTCACGCTACACCCCCACAGAATAGCCTTGTCACGCCGCACCCCACATAATAGCCATGTCCCGCTCAACCTCCACAAAAAAGCTGTGTCACCTTGCACCACACATAACAGCCATGTCACGCCGCACTCCCAGATTACATCCACGTCACCATACACCTCCACATTACAGCCATGTCACGCCGCACCCCTGCAACCCCACTCCCACCTTGATACATAACATTATACACAGTTTTTTTTACCAAAACATTTCAAAGCCATGACAAGCTACACTCTGCACATGCCCACTCAGTATATATATAGGTTTTCCATTTTCTCATAGGGTTGATTGGAAAATGGCGGGGTCCTTGAATACAGTTCCACTAGACCCCTCATGATGGCGGCCCTGCTCAGCAGCACACATGGCAGAAATCTCTAGCCAGTGTCTTCCTGTGTTGCTTCTCCTGCACATGGTAATGACCTCATCAAAGGTCCTTTACCCTATCCACTGCAGCTTTTTATGCAGTCAGTATGTGCAGCAGCCGTATAGGGCAGATGGCTTGACGCCGGCTCCTTCAACCTACCCAACTATCACCCGGTCTAGACGGTGCCCCACTAGTGGGGGCCAGTCCAACCCTGGATACTAGATGATGGCGCCTGATGATGATGATGATGCCCAGCCTGAAGTAGTGGAGGTCGGATGTGGTTAGTGAATGCCCCCTTCAAGCCCTTTCATCTTGCAGCTCCCCGGGTCCGTTAGAGGCTCCTGCTCTGAGTATGATGTGCTATTGGGGTTTCCCTCGTCTGTGGATGGTGAGCCCTCTCCTTATCAGTCAGCCGTGTAGAAGGAGCGGAGATCGGCCTGGTGCATACCTGAAGAGCTGAGTCTGATGGGTCAGATTGATTTTCCACAGTATAGTTCAGTATAGTTCCGGTGGCTCTCCGCATCCGGAACTATATCTAGGGTGAAGAGCATGGGGGCGATCTACCCTGACTATGTACATTTGCTGAGGGCTGGTGCAACATTTTGTTAAATATTGATTAATTTATTGCAGATGAGGATTAACTCTTTCTCCAAAATATATCTATACTGAACGATTTCAATCAGATTTGCTAATAACATTTGAATGGTGCCTCTGCTTGGTGCTATACTTTGCTAACATGTGTTCACACTCTATGGATATGGACAAATATTGTCTTTAAAGCTTATTTTGATCAAACACCCTGAACTGGTACAATACTTTAGTACACCACAAAAGAGTGGTAAACTAGCCGGAGTCACAACGAGAGGGAACGTCAAGAGCAAAATCAGTAAGCAAAGAGTCAATGTCAAAAACTAGCCGAGATCACAACAATACAGACACAGAGCAAGGCAAACCTAATGCAGAGAGCAAGTGAAGAAAGGGATTTCAAACACTGGCACAGGTGACTAGTGAAGCTGCAATTTATGCAGCCAGAACTCCACCTCCAGAACCTAATAGGAGATGGACAACTTCTGGGAATTAACCCCTCATGGTGCAGAATAACCAAGCACAATAGCAGGCACCATGCAGAGGTACCACAAGTCCCAGCAGTTCAGAACACAACTCCTAGACAGCGTGAGGACTTATCAGTCGCTGCCCGGGGCGCATGCCAGAGACCACAGGTAGAAGAATGATATCCCTTTTTTGCGAGGTGGGGTGTCTTGTAGAAAGTTAATAACCTTTTTATTTATTAATAGGTTATCCGGATTAAGATTTAGCATAAATTTACAGATTTTAACCCCTTAAGGACGCAGGGTATTTTCGCTCATTTCTCGCTCTCCATCTTCAAAAATCCATAACTTTTTCATTTTTCCATGTATAGAGCTGTGTGAGGGCTTAATTTGTGCGTAACAAATTTTACTTTCCCGTGAAGTTATTTATTATTTCCTGCCATGTAGTGGGAAGCCGTAAAAAAAATTCCAAATGTGGAAAAATTTAAAAAAAACTGCATGTGCGTCACGTTCTTGTGGGCTCAGTTTTTACGACTTTCACTCTGCACTCCAAATAACACCTCAGCTTTATTCTTTGGTTCGGTGCGATCGCGGTGATACTAAATTTATATAGGTTTTATTGCGTTTTAATACATTTTCAAAAATTAAACGAATGTGTACAAAAAAGAAAATAATTTTTTTGCCATCTTCTGAAGCTAATAACTTTTTCATACTTTGGGGTACAGAGCTGTGGTGTGTCATTATTTTGTGAAATGAGCCGACGTTTTCGTTGCTACCATTTTGAGGTCTGTGTGATATTTTGATCATTTTTTATGTCATCTAAAAAGGTGTAAAAGCCCATCTCGGAGGTCACCGCCGTCAATAACCATTTTTATATTTTGATAGATCAGGCATTTTGGGACGCAGCGATACCTAATATGTCTGTGATTTTTTACTATTTATTATATTTTGTATCATTTCTAAGGAAAGGGGGTGATTTGAGCTTTTAATATTTTATTATTTTTTTACATTTTTTAAACTTTTTTTTTCTTTTTTTTCCACTATTTCTTAGACCCTCTAGGGTACATTAACCCTAGATGGTCTGATCGCTCCTGCCATATACTGCAATACAACTGTATAGCAGTATATGGCATTTCTGCACTGTATACATTACAATGAGCAACATGCTCGCCGCCCCCTGATGACTTTACCGGCTGCAAAGAAAGTGTTAACACCCGCGATCGGTGCAAGCACCGACCGCGGGTGATAGCGATGGGTCTTTGCTGCGATATGCAGCAAAGCCCATCTCTGTATGAAGAGGGCTCAGCCCGTGAGCCCTCTGCATACAACCTTCACATATATCCGCCACGGAGCGTGAAGGGGTTTTAATACAGTTGAATATTTCCCCAGGAGAGAGGTTGTAATTGTTCTTTAGGCTGGCAAAGGGGGCCATTTTTTGATTGCTTAATACATCTGCTAGTGTTAAAATGTTTTGTGAGCGCCAAAAGTGAAGGTTTATATTTTGAATATTAGATTCAATTATAGAAAAATAGGGATGGTATCAGGTGAAAGTTGCACTAGACCTTGATTTTTGATAGAAATGACTTCTTTCCATGCTTGATCGGAGGCTAGCATGGTACTTACTTTTGGTGATGCTGGATGAATATCCCATAGTGGGTTTATGAGTCGGGTTTGTAGGGGGAGTCATTATTATAGTGTTTTTCAATAGCGCACCAACTATTGTTTAGATCATTGTTTCACCAAGATCTAACTTAACTTAAAATAAAAGCATAAGTTTAGAATTAAGTTTTAAAAGCTGTTTAGGGGATAATTTAGGGAGGGAAAGGGAGCCTTGATGCTTCTCGATTTGTTCAGGGGTGGGGATGATAGTATAGATATCTTGATTTAAGCTTTATAATTTCTCATAAAATCCAACAATTGTTGTGCTTCTAGCCTCTTTCCAGAGTAGTGACATTTTATGTGGGGTATTTAACCCCGTTACATTAAGCATCAAAATTGTCAGATCCATTGGTGTTTATCTTTTGGACACCGTACACAATACTAGCTGTTTTATCAACAGTTACATGGTTATCATTATGGGATACATTGGTGTATATTTTAGTTGATCTATAGCTCATTAGGCCTAATTAGGCCTAATGACAGTTAACATATTTTTTGGTACCAGTAAAAACAAGTACTTCTTTGGGGAAAACAGTTCTGGTGGAAGCATGTTAGGAGGCCGGCAGTCTCTGTGTTATTAGATATTCAACAGGGCTGCTGGGAAGTATAGAGGTCATTTGGCTTTCCACTCTGGGTCTAGGCGATTTTGACACGACAGCTTGCGGTTCTGTAGGGCGCCATTTCTGGTTAGACCCAATATTTCCATCATCTCCAACCTTTCTGAACTGTTTTGATGGCCACAATAACGTTATTCCATTGCACAAGGATTTTTGTGGGG
Source organism: Engystomops pustulosus (assembly GCF_040894005.1). Classification (NCBI taxonomy): domain Eukaryota; kingdom Metazoa; phylum Chordata; class Amphibia; order Anura; family Leptodactylidae; genus Engystomops; species Engystomops pustulosus. The sequence continues at coordinate 46,258,367 of NC_092420.1, forward strand.
AAGCCCCATCGTTAGGGTTTTTTTTTTTCCCTGAGGAGTGACGTGATAGGGTACATCTTCTTCCTGGCTTGCAACATTGCTGCAGATAGATCCATGAAAGGTTTTATAGAATCGTAGGGAGCTGGGAGAGCTTGTAGTTTTCTGGATTCTGACAGAAGTTGGTCTTTAACATGATAGAATGTGTATCTTGCCAGGACATCTCGAGGCACAGAGTCAGGAAGGCTGCTAGGTGTGGGCACTCTGTGTGTACTATCTATGCAGAGCTCGTATTCCGCCAGATTAGGAAGAAGGGTTTTTGTCAGTTGTTGAATATATGCTTTCAAATGTGCGTCAGGCACGGTTTCTAGGATACCTCTGAATTTAATATTATTGGGTCTGTCTCTGTCTTCAGAGTCTATGATTTTAGCTTGAATTGCAGACACTGAGTCTTCAGTGAGTTATGAGAGTCCACTAATTCATTGTGTGCCTGCACAAATGAGGTTAGTTTATCTTCAGATTGAGATACCCTATCTCCCAGCTCTTGAAAAGATGTTTGAATTGGTTTCACTAGTGATGTGATATCTCTTTGTAGTGAGTTACAAAGTACTTCTAACATATTTTTGAGAGTGTGTTCAGAAACTAACTTTTCTGTGGCATGAGGGATCCGTGCTGCCACTCATCTGCAGAGTCAGTGGCAGCATGCTGCTGTCGTTCTCTATGTAAGCTGGGGAGAGCTGAAGAGGTGATTGTGAGTCCCTTCCCCATCCCAACACAAGTTTCTGACTTGCAGAACTTGCAATGTATTCATTGTGAGCTGTGTTTTGCTTTTTGAATCAAGGGACAGAAGGGATAACAAGAATTCCAGGGGAAAAAACCAAACCACTGTGTTTGTACAAATTCCAAGAGACACAGATGTATTCAATTACAGCACATCAGGGGACATGTTTTGAAAACGCAAACGTAGCTTTGCAGCCTAACTGTATGAATGGCTAAAAAGTCAGCTCCTGTACTAGACCAGGCTTTTTTACACAGCATATCTTGTGCTAAAACTCATCTCTTGACTCAACCGAGACCTGAGGATATGACAAAGAACCAGAGGAACAACGCCCACCACACCGAGCTACTAGAAACTACATTTCTCTGGAACATGAGGCGTCCCAAGATGCTGTCATAGCGTACCACACTGTGGAAGTAGTACACGTCACTCAATGTTGGTGGTGTGGGTGCAGAAGTAGGCTGCAACACCTCTCAATAAATCTTGAAAAAAAACTTGGCACTCCTGTGATACTTGATTTGCATATTTTATTATAGTGAATTGACAATCCAAAATTAATGCTAAGTTTCGGTCTTATAACATCAGACCTTCTTCGGGCACTGTACAGAAAATGAAATATATAAACAAAATAAATACATATATCTCGGTAATAAGCAAAATAATAGGTATAATTAACAAAAATGACAATAAAAGGATCATGATAAGTGTGAGCCAAATGTGATGGTGGCCTGATGGGTATTGTGGATGCTGCAGTGGACATAACCATCCAGGGGCGAGGACACGGCCACTAATGAGGTCTAGATAGATGGTGAGAACTATATTAGGAGATAAAAAATGGGATCCAAGTGTACAGGCACAATGAAACGGAATATTAAGGAAGCATAGAGAGGAACCAAATGTACAGGCAAGATGAGATAGAGCAATAAGGAAGTATAGAGAGGATATTGTTTGTGTCCAGCAGGTGTATAAAAAGGTATTAGTGGTGTGATATCTGGCAACGTGGTGTCTAGTAATGTATAGTGTCCCAGGGTGAAACTGTCTTACCGGATCGCTGGGCTTGCGGAGGTGTGAATACGGTTCTATGACCGTTGTGGCGCTTGGGGAGCTGTGAGACCCCTCTGTAGGCTGGCTGCGCTGGTGTTATGTTGCGGATCGCGGGTATATAAGCTGTGTGACCGGAACCGGACGTGCCGTACCGGAACCGGAAGTGACGTTTCGGCTATGCGTTCCAGCGTGGAACGCGTGGAAAATTTATGGGGAGGAGCTGTGTATGATAGCGTACCACACTAACTGCACAGAGAGTCGGAAGCCAGTACTCACCTCCCAGATGCTCCTCTTCCACTCTGGAATCACCAGATCAGGAATACAAAGAACTTGACCAGCTCTGATGGTTTGGCCCGAAGCACAACAATTGCTTGTCGCTACCCGCTGACACCCCACAGCAGCGTACAATATCCCCATCAAAAAAGCCTTGCAAAACAGACTCTGCTAGATCACCAGTCATCCATGAAGGCTTGGTGGATAATGTTGACGCCTCAGATCTTTTACCAGCCTCACATAAACTGATGACAGAAATGGCTATGAAAACTATGTTAAATGCTTTCAAAGATACATTACTAGCCTACTCAAACTGAATTGCAAAGTGCTCAAGAGTGCATGAAATCAAAAATAGGCAAATTTTCAGCCTCGCATAATGTGCTTCATAAAGGGTTTGTCCGAGACTTTTCAAAAACTTCTATATTATTTTTAATATTATATGTGGCCAGGAGGGAGCTGATTATAAAAAATAAATCTGTGCAGTCCCTCCTGGTGTCCCACGCTGCAATCTCTCTGGTCCATGTCCCTATTTGCTTCCAGGGGCACGGAAACTGTGCTGAGTTCAGCTTCCGGTAGGCACGGAACCGAGAGATGGCGGTGCGGGACACAGGGTGGGACCGTGGAGGTAAGTACAGGTTCATTTTTTTTTAAACAGCCCCCTCCCAGCCACACAGAAGTTTTTTTTAAAAGTCTCGGACAACTCCTTTAATGTGCAAAATGATTTGGAACTGGAGGAACAATGTAAATTGTATGGCGGACCTGGGAGACAGTTGTTGCCATAGACAGCCTAGACCCAAACATCTTTGCCTTGAGTTGTTCTAGCCTGTATCCATTTTTTCACAATAAAAGAAAAGTTGATAGAAGCTGCTACAAAGGCATGACTACTGCCTGCTCTATATTAGGATATATCCCTGGATTTGTCTCTTTCTGCTGCAACTCTTGGTGCTTGCCAACAGCTGATCCTCATAACGAGTTGGTATGTTATTGTTCGAATTTGTTTACTCACGTGATATACTCCTTTTCCAAATGCTACGGCACAATATGCTAATTCTTATGTTACATATGAGTATTTTGCAAGCTGGGCATGTAACCTGGGCATATCATTAAAGCTGCCCTCTACCTTTAATAATGGATATTTAAGTTTTGTCTATCAATGCTACAAGTCTTAACTTTGAATCCATCCCTGTGACAAAGTTCACTGTTCCCAATGTGATGTACTATTTGCATAGAAGGCTCACATAATAGAGAGCGACACCTTTCAGATTAAACACCCCTCCTTTTTGGAGATTTACTTTGCTTATTACTGAAAGAAAAGCAGGGGTGTTCTTATCACAATTAAAACTACAAATGCCTTTCAAGATTGCAAGTGATAAGAGATGTTACGGGTAGATACTTAATAGTTATATGTTTGCTTAACAATGAACCTTATAATATGGTGTTTACTTCACAAACTGTAAGCAATCCTGTTATGCTCATAAAATAATCAGAATAGCTCAAAAACATAAACAAGGAGACTTAGTTATTGTAGGCCAGTGATGGCGAAACTTTTAGCGATCGAGTGCCCAAACTGCAAGCCAAGACCCATCTACCGCAAAGTGCCAACATGGTAATTTAGAGCAATATTAACTACATAAGGGCCAAAAAATACTGCCACATGTTTAACACCACTATTAGTATGCATAACACAGACATATACAGTACACACATATATACAGTATGCATAACACAGACATACAGTACACACATATATACAGTATGCATAACACAGACATATACAGTGCACACATATATACAGTATGCATAACACAGACATATACAGTGCACACATATATACAGTATGCATAACACATACAGTGCACACATATATACAGTATGCATAACACATACAGTGCACACATATATACAGTATGCATAACACAGACATATACAGTGCACACATATATACAGTATGCATAACACAGACATATACAGTGCACACATATATACAGTATGCATAACACATACAGTGCACACATATATACAGTATGCATAACACAGACATGCAGTACACACATATATACAGTATGCATGGCACATATATATACACATATACACACAAATATGCACAGCACAGATACAGACACACACATATACTTTTATACACATAACACAGACATAAACACACACACACATGTGCATAACAAAGACATATTATATATCTGTGTTATGCATATGTGTGTAAATGTCACATATACACACACATACTGTATATACATTGCACAGGTATATATGTATGTGAACTGTATAAACAAATTTTAGACACTGTACAACTCACGGTTATCTTTGAGGAATGCACACAGCAGCTTCTGGATGTTCCGGGTCACAGCATCCCCCTCCCCCTCTCTCTCTGTCGCGGCTCCACTTCAGGTCTCCTAGTAGGAGGGGGAGGTACAAGCTTCACCAAGCTGCTTCCAGCTGCACTGGGAACTTCTTATAAACATTTAGAGCAGAGGCTCCTCTGACAGGAGAACAGACATTGTCCTGTACCCGGCCAAGTGCTGCATCTGAGGGGCCCGCAGGTCCTCAGTTTAGAAGAAATGCATCTACCCCGTGCAGTGTGACCTGTCTGCTCTGTATCTGAGGGGCAGATGCTGTTCTTCTAAACTTAGGACCTGCGGGCCCTCTCTCCCTGCGACCGTGATTGTTATGCCACTGCACACGGTGGAGGATGACGGCGTGCGTGCCAGCAGAGAGGGCTCTGCGTGCCCTGTCTGGCACGGGTGCCATAGGTTCGCCACCACTGTTGTAGGCAATTTCAACGCAGCTAGTGATCCCCAAGTAGACTGCTCCTCTGCCAAATCTTGACACACTAAAGGGCTAGATAAAATTTGGTGGAAAAATGAATTGAGAGCTAAACATGGTTTGAAGAAGACTATGGGGCACATTTACTAAGGGTCCGAACACTGCATTTTCGTTGGGTTTCCCAACTTTTACCATTTTGCCCTGAATTGCCCCGGGTTTTTGGCGCACAGAAACTAATTGTGGCCCATCGGCGCCGGCTTGCATGTGACACATATCAGGGTGTGTGGACGTTGGACAACCCAACTGATTCGGTAAGTAAATTTGTCCCTATATGTTCCACCCTTTAGTTCACATATGTAACTCTATAGGTCTATTTTTTATATTAAGACACACACACTGCTGAAGTTGACAATGTGCTTGAGAAAGGCTTCAGTGTGTAGGAGCCGAAATGCTGCATGGACAGCATTTTGGATATAAAAAGGACTTTATATTTTTTCTATTTTGGAGTGATTACTATAAAGAGTCACACACCTATGTGACGTCACATGATCACTGACACATTTTTATCCACTTAAGCAATTAAAGGGGTATTCCCATAAAGGCAAGTTTCTTAAATGTACTCAGGATAACAAAATTCTCTAATTCACAGTTATTAACAAAAACACAGCATTTCACATAAGTCCGAACTGTCTCTATCAGTCCTGGTGTACACAATCTCAGTTGCCCCTGGTTCCCGACCCTGTTTCTTCTGATTTTAGGGTCAGCAGACATTTTGATTTTCTGCGACACTGTGCAGCCGAGATTTTCTCTCTCTATTTGCTTCCTGCAGTGGTCCCTCCCCTTGACTTCCAGGATGGAGCTCTCACAGATACACAGACATTGGGGGAGATTTACTTACCCGTCCTACTGAGTTCACCTAAATTGCATTGTCCGACGATAATGCACTTGATGCGCTTGGATTCACTAAGATCGTGTGCCCGATATCCTGCATTTGCCGCTTCCCCGCTCAGGTCTGACAGAGTTCACCTTCTTCTTCCCGGTGCATGTAAGTGCTTGGTCTTGCGACGCTCAGTACGAATCAGTCTGATCATCCAATGGCACGCCCCCCCAATTTGTCGCATAAAAAGCCAGCACAGCTGAGCACAACCCCTGCTAAATACCTGTCAAAGCCACGCAAATCCCGAAAGTGAGCAGCGTGACCCTTAGTAAATTAGCCCCATTGACTTCCTGCCAGCAGCATCAGTAAGAGGAGAACTACAAGCTACAGGCAGGTAAGTTCTTTGTTGGGGGAAAGTGGAGACTGGCACATCAGATCTGATAGTGTGTGTAGCTAACATATAGCAAGAACTAGAGAGTGTCAGACATTGGGGCTTATTTACTAAGGGTCCCGCGGATCGCACTTTCATCGGCTTTTAGAAACTTTTGGATTTGCGCCCCGTGACAACTATTTAGAAGAGGATTGTGTCGCACACAATCGGATTTTGGCGCAATCTTGGCATCAACTTTCATGCAACAGAAATCGGGGGCGGGCCTGATTCAGACTGACTGCTGGATTTAACTTTAAAATTGTGTTGCAAGACATGCACTTACATACCCGGGAACAAGAAGGTGAACTCCAGCGAACGTGAGCGGGGAAGCGACAGATGCAGGAAATTGTGCCATGACCTTTGTGAATCGCACCAGTGTGCATGATCATCAGACACTCTGTATTTCGGGAACTCCTGTGGCCGGGTAAGGAAATGTGCCCCATTGTGTATAATATGCATCTTATGAATCTCATCATCTCATCTCTCACCCACAATGTCAGCTCACGGAACTAGATGAAACATGAAGTGTCTGTGTCACGATACTAGTGGGACGGGAGCTGGAGTCCAGTAGTCAGGTAAGGCAAAGGAGGCTGGAGAAGGAACGTAGAGACCGGACTAATAGTCTGTTGTATCTCTGGAGCTGAAGGTGCAGTATAGACAACTTGCAGTCAGCAAAGGTGATGTTCCAAGGAACTAGAAGAAGATCTCCAGCAATGAGGTCTCCTGGGTGTACCAAGGTACAGTCCAAAACAGGTCTCGCCTGCGTTTATTTCAGCAGGAACAAAATAAAACTGTCAACTGTCGCTGTCAACCCTGCTGCCCTCAGGGAGTCTACCACTGCTTGCACCTTGGCCAGGTGACTCTCCCAATCGTTACTATAAACTATGATGTCATCCAGGTAGGCCGAGGCATATCTCCGGTGAGGTTTTAGCACGAGATCCATTAACCTCTGGAATGTGGCGGGAGCCCCATGTAGCCCAAAGGGGAATACCACGTACTGAAAAAGCCCATCAGGAGTAACAAAAGCGGTCTTCTCTTTGGCCCTGTCAGTAAGGGGTAACTGCCAATACCCTTTCGTCAGGTCAAGGGTGGAGAAGAACCTAGCCTGTCCAAGTCGTTCTATCAACTCGTCAACCCTGGGCATGGGATAAGAATCAAATTTGGACACCTCGTTCAACTTCCTAAAGTCATTGCAGAACCGTAGGGAACCATCAGGTTTGGGGATCAACACAACAGGACTCGACCAGTCACTTTTAGACTCCTCGATAACCCCCAGGTCTAACATCTGCCTGACTTCTTCGGATATGGCAAGCCGGCGCGCTTCAGGGACCCGGTAGGGTTTTTGGTGTACCCGGATGTGGGGTTCAGTTATGATGTCATGCTTGATGACTGAAGTACGACCCGGTAACTTAGAGAACACATCCACGTTTCGGAGCACAAACTCCTTCGCTTCCTGAATCTGGGCTCTGGAGAGGGACTCCGAGATCTGTACTTCAGGCACCTTGGCATCGGGTACACCTACCTCCGGTGTCACCTTCTTGGGGACAGACGCTTTTTCTACTCCCACGGCCATCAGGGACTCTCTTTCCCTCCACGGCTTTAGGAGGTTCACGTGGTATATCTGTTCCGGTTTCCTCCTCCCCGGCTGAGATACCTTGTAGTTTACCTCCCCCACTTTCTTCATGACCTCATATGGTCCTTGCCATTTTGCCAAGAACTTGCTCTCAACGGTGGGCACCAGAACTAGCACTCTGTCGCCTGGGTTAAAGGTCCTGAGTCTGGCTGATCTATTGTAGACCCTAGACTGGGCCTCTTGTGCCCTTGTCATGTGCTCCTTTACAAGGGGCATTACCGCCGCTATGCGGTCCTGCATAAGGGAGATGTGTTCTATCACACTACGGTGGGGGGTCCTCTCCTGTTCCCAGGTCTCCTTGGCTACATCCAAAAGCCCACGTGGGGAACGGCCATATAACAGCTCAAAGGGTGAGAAACCCGTGGAGGACTGGGGAACTTCACGTATGGCAAACATCAAATAGGGCAACAAACAATCCCGGTCCTTCCCATCTTTGCTGACCACCCTCTTTAGCATCCCCTTCAAGGTCTTGTTAAACCTTTCGACCAGGCCATCTGTCTGAGGATGATACACAGAGGTGCGGAGCTGTTTAACCTGGAGTAATTTACACATCTCCTTCATTACTCTAGACATGAATGGGGTTCCCTGGTCAGTCAAGATTTCCTTGGGGAGGCCTGTGCGTGAGAATACCTGGAACAGCTCCCTAGCAATATTTTTGGAGGAGGTGTTCCTTAATGGGATTGCCTCTGGGTACCTCGTAGCATAGTCCAGGATAACCAGGATGTACTGGTGCCCCCTTGTGGACTTGACTATGGGGCCAACCAAATCCATTGCAACCCGTTCAAACGGTACCTCTATGATTGGTAACGGTACCAGAGGACTCCTAAAGTGGGACACTGGGGCAGTAAGTTGGCACTCAGGGCAGGAGCTACAATACCGGCTTACCTCCTCCCACACCCCGGCCCAGAAAAATCTCTGCAGGATCCTCTCTCGGGTCTTCTCAGCACCTAATCGCCCTCCCAGCACATGTTTATGTGCCAAATCTAGCACCAGCCTACGGTGAGATTGGGGTACTACAAGTTGCTCAACCTCTTCACCCCGTATCTGGTCAACCCTGTACAACAGTTCCCCAACAATCACCATTCGGGGGTATATTTTGTCAGCCCCTGGTATTTGGAGTACCCCATTTATCACTTTAACATTCTCCCGTGCTTTAAACAAGGTAGGGTCCTGTAGCTGTGCAGCCCCAAAATTTTCACAGGAAATCTCAAGGTCCGGCAGGTCGGCTACCTCCTCGTGGCCCTCGACCTCACCAGCTAGGACCTCTAGGGGAGAGAATTCATCACATGGGGTCACCCCTACTGCTGGTGTGGGTACATCGGCCTCAAAGGGTTCAGGGGCCAAGGCCGGGCATACCTGATGTCCATTATCTGCAACAGCACCTGAGGTGGGTCTTCGTCTCCAGAGGTCCCAAAACACCGGTAAGTCTCTGCCGATAATAGCCTCATGAAACAGGGTCCCCACCACCCCCACTTCATGGGTAATAGTACTACAAGGGGTATGTAGGTTGATGACAGCAGTGGGATATTCGCGAGTGTCCCCATGTATACACAACACTCCCACCTTCCGCCCACTGTATAGTCCAGGATCAACCAAAGTTCCCCGCACCAGGGTGACCAGACTCCCTGAGTCTAGCAAGGCTTCCACTGTGTGACCCCCGATTGTGACCATACACACTTGGGGTTCTACATCCGTGACCGACTCGGCTGCCAGAACCGGCCGGGCAAACAGTGACACTCGCCGGGTCTGGTTGCAGTCCATTGGCTCCACTGACAGTGGACAGTTGGCAGCAATATGGCCCGTTTCTTGGCATCGCCAGCACTGGATACGGCTATGACCTCTGTCACAAGCCTCACTGGGTTTCTTGGTATCCACGCCCCCCAATGAACCCCCTCCCATCCTGACCTGTCTCCCCTTTTCCGCAGTAGCAGTCTTGCCAGATGGTTTGGTGACCTTGTCACTGGCACTGCTTCGTGTGGGAGAGGTAAGTAGAAGATCCTCCGTAGCCCGATATCTCTCTACTAGGGACACGAGTTCCTCAGCATTTGTCGGACCGGCCTGTCCAACCCATCGCTGGAGCCGAGAGGGCAGAGAACGGGTGAACTTGTCAAGAACCACTCTCTCTACCATCTGTGCTGGGGTGCAGTCCTCTGGTTGTAGCCACTTCCGGACAAGATGGATCAGGTCATGCATTTGGGAGCGTGGAGGTAGTTTTTCTGAGTACGCCCACTGGTGAACCCGGCTGGAATGAACTTGAACGGTGACCCCAAGACGAGCCAGAACCTCCGCCTTTAGCTGGGGGTACTCACGGGCCTCCGTTTCACTCAGGTCGTAGTAAGCCTTCTGCACTTCGCCCGTCAGGAACGGTGCCAGGACATCTGCCCACTGCTCAGCTGGTAACTCCTCTCGCTCAGCTACTCACTCGAACACAGTGAGATACGCCTCCACGTCGTCGGTCGCCGTCATTTTTTGTAAAGCCTTTTGTACTGCAGCCCGTGCGGAATGCTGGACAACCGGATACCCTTGCAAACCAGTATGGGACCCCTCAGTAGTCATCGCTTGCGGTGCTGCCATAATGCCGGAAAACTTTTCCATCATCAGCTGGAACATGGCTCGGGACTCTTCCTGCTGCTGGCGGGACCTCTCCTCCTGCTGCTGGAGCATGGCTTGCTGCAGCTGTCGATTAGCTCGGGACTCTTCCTGTTGTTGCTGGAGCATGGCTTGCTGCAGCTGCCGATTAGCCTGGGACTCTTCCTGCTGCTGGCGGGATCTCTCCTCCAGCTGCTGGAGCATGGCTTGCTGCTGGCGGAATCTCTCCTCCTGCTGCTGGAGCATGGCTTTAATAAAGTCCTCCATCTTGGCTTTATCCTGCAATTTGCCTGCTGCTTTTACCCAGGCCATGCAATGTTGCAGGATGTAGCGAGCCTTTCAGGTGTGTGTCTTTTGAACTGCCCGCAATCCGAAGCACCATATGTGGGAGATTTGGCCCAGTAGAGACCGTGGTAGCGGGGTGCTTTGATGCAGTTCACGACAGTGGCACCAAGGTACAGTCCAAAACAGGTCTCGCCTGCGTTTATTTCAGCAGGAACAAAATAAAACAGCCTTCACATTCAGGCATAAAAAACAAAATAATATCCTACCCGTCAGGGTGCTAACTATACAGTGATTCTCTAACTCACCACTTAACAAAACACTTTCGCTGATTCAGGCACAGAGGTCAAGGCTGCGTGCTCTCCAGCCTCCTTCCAGAGAGACAACACTTTTAGCTCTGCTGAGCGGCTTTATGCAAAACTGATTAAGCTGTTCCCACCACCTGTGTCCAAGATGCTGGACAACACAACCTCAGCACTAAGGCCTTGCATAATAGGAAAACCTAGGGGAAACATACCGCCCATCCACAGTTAACCCCTTCAGTGACTCACAACATATATATATATATATATATATATATATATATATATATATATTAGGCAGACCAATCAAGGTAAACTCAGGGCGGTTCTAATCAGGAGAAACAGGGGGCGGGCTTCACAAGTAGGTTCAACACAATAGTCCAGCAGACAACTGTCCATCAACTTCAACTGAATCTGGAGGTGGAGAAGATTGTTCAGGAAATGGATTGGTCATAGCTAGAGACGAGCGAGCACTAAAATGCTCGGGTGCTCGTTATTCGAGACAAACTTTTCCCGATGCTCGAGTGCTCGTCTCGAATAACGAGCCCCATTGAAGTCAATGGGAGACTCGAGCATTTTTAAAGGGGACCAGAGCTCTGCACAGGGAAGCTTGGCCAAACACCTGGGAACCTCAGAAAAGGATGGAAACACCACGGAAATGGACAGGAAACAGCAGGGGCAGCATGCATGGATGCCTCTGAGGCTACTTAATCGTACCAATATGCCAAAATTATGGGCAACAGCATGGCCATGACAGAGTGACCGAATGAGGCTAGATAGCATCTAAAGCATGCAATAATCGACCCTGACACTATAGGGGACGGCATGCAGAGGCAGCGGCAGGCTAGAGAGTGTCATGGCGATATACCCTAAATGGACTCAGGCTTCAAACCAATGGGTGGCAGAGAGGAACCAAAGGAGGTGAGCAAGAAGCGCTGAAATGATTTCCTATGTGAACAAAAGGTTGACGGTATATTTAGTCGATAACACAGCATGGTGGCGACGTAGTGACCAAGTTCCATAACGTATCTGGTGAAACACCCGAAAAATGAGCCTGACACAGCTCTTTTGATAAGGGGACGACATGTGGAGGCAGCCAAGGAGACGACTTCCATGATTAAGAGCGACAGTATGGGGCATCCATATTGTGCTGCTATGATTGCAACTTCAGGTCTCCAGCATGGCGGCGACAGATGGGCCGAGTTCCACTATGTATCTGGTGAAACACCTGAAAATTCTGCCTGACACAGCTCATTTGATAAGGGGGTGATGTGCTGCATATCCTCTTGTGCTCCAGCGTCTGGGGTATAGAGAGTTGAAAGTTGCTCATGGAGACATTGGTGGACGCTGTGGAGAATCGTGGAGGCAAAATGAACAGGAAACAGCAGGGGCAGCATGCATGGATGCCTCTGAGGCTGCCTAATCTTGGGATGGAGCTGGTGGTCCGCTGCGAGGCGAGCTATCGCCTGTCCAAGCCCCCGTCTCTCGGCTCCTCCCTACCCAAAATGGGCCTGGTGGCCAGAAGCGTTTACTTTGAAAAAATTATAATTTTCAAAGCAGGCGGGGTCGTTTGAATATTTCACCTAGGAATAATGGAATAGCATAGTGGTTCTATTTTTAATTGTTTTTTTGGAAATGGTTCCATGATTAAGAGCGACAGTATATTGCGCTGCTATGATTGCAACTTCAGGTCTCCAGCATGGCGGCGACAGATGGGCCGAGTTCCACTATGTATCTGGTGAAACACCTGAAAATTCTGCCTGACACAGCTCGTTTTATACGGGGACGATGTATGGAGGCAGTGAACTAGTAGTAGATTAAAGGTGCTGCAGTTAAAACTATGTTAGTTGGATCTTGGGATGGAGCTGGCGGTCCGCTGCCAGGCGAGCTTTCGCCAATCCAAGCCCCTGTCTCTCGGCTACTCCCCAAACAGCACGTTTAAGAACCTTTTGTATAAGATCAAGTGTAGTAGTGTTCTTATAAGTTTGGCTTATGCGCAAGAAGCGCTGAAATAATATCGGTAAATGATAAAAGTTTGCCAGTATATTTTGTGGATTACACAGCAGGGTGGCGACAAAGTTAACAAGTTTGATGTGGAAGCCATGAAAACAACCCAAAATTCTGCCTGACACAGCTCGTTTGATAAGGGGACGATGTATGGAGGCAGCTATATGGACGACTTTTGGAGGCAGCTATGGCGATGACGTGTGGAATTAGCAATGGAGACAATTTAATTTGGATAGTGCCTGTATGTGGCAGCCCAAAAAAGTTTTCAAACCAGAGGAGCAGGTAGGTGGTCCTCCAGAAAAATTAAATACATAGAGTACTAGAAGCTAGAGCCAGTTGGGCCTGGCAAAAAATAGCAAGTTTCCTCTGGTTTAGTGTACAAAGAGGAGGAGAAAGAGGACAATGAGGAGGAGGAGTGCATACATTATTCAGGTTGAGCTTCTTTCACCTGGTGGAGAATGAAAATCCTGAGAAATCCTTATTCATCTTGATAAGCGTCAGCCTGTCAGTCGACAGGCGTGTACGCTTATCGGTGATGATGCCACCAGCTGCACTGAAAACCCGCTCGGACAACATGCTAGCAGCAGGGCAGGCAAGAACCTCCAAGGCGTACAGCGCCAGTTCGTGCCACATGTCCAGCTTTGAAACCCAGTAGTTGTAGGGAGCTGTGTGATAATTTAGGACGATGGTATGGTCAGCTACGTACTCCCTCACCATCTTTCTGTAAAGATCAGCCCTACTCTGCCGAGACTGGGGACAGGTGACAGTGTCTTGCTGGGGTGACATAAAACTGGCAAAGGCCTTGTAAAGCGTACCCCTGCCAGTGCTGGACAAGCTGCCTGCTCGCCTACTCTCCCTCGCTACTTGTCCCGCAGAAGTACGCCCTCTGCAGCTAGCGCTGTCAGAAGGGAAATACTGTTTCAGCTTGTGCACCAGGGCCTGCTGGTATTCATGCATTCTCACACTCATTTCCTCTCCAGGGATGAGAGTGGAAAGATTTTGCTTGTACTGTAGGTCCAGGAGAGTGAATACCCAGTAATCGGTGCTGCAATAAATTCTTTGAACGCGAGGGTCACGGGATAGGCAGCCTAGCATGAAATCTGCCATATGCGCCAGAGTCCCAACGTGCAAGAATTCACTCCCCTCACTGGCCTGACTGCCCATTTCCTCCTCCTCCAACTCCTCTTCTTCTGCCCATACACGCTGAACAGTGAAGGACTGAACAATGGTCCCCTCTTCTGTCTCGCCAACATTCTCCTCCTCTTCCTCCTCATCCTCCTCCACCTCCTCCGATATGCGCTGAGAAACAGACCTGAGGGTGCTTTGGCTATCAACAAGGGAATCTTCTTCCCCCGTCTCTTGTGACGAGCGCAAAGCTTCCGACTTCATGCTGACCAGAGAGATTTTCAACAGGCCAAGCAGCGGGATGGTGAGGCTGATGATGGCGGCATCGCCACTGACCATCTGTGTTGACTCCTCAAAGTTACTCAGCACCTGACAGATATCAGACATCCACGTCCACTCCTCATCGTAGACTTTAGGAAGCTGACTGACCTGACTACCAGTTCTGGTGGAAGTTGACATCTGGCAGTCTACAATCGCTCTGCGCTGCTGGTAAACTCTGGATAACATGGTTAATGTTGAATTCCACCTCGTGGGCACGTCGCACAACAGTCGGTGAGCGGGTAGTTGGAAGCGGCGCTGCGCTGCCCTGAGAGTGGCAGCGTCTGTGCTGGACTTTCTGAAATGCACACAGATGCGGCACACTTTCGTGAGCAAATCAGACAGATTGGGGTATGTCTTGAGGAACCGCTGAACTATGAGATTTAACACATGGGCCAGGCATGGCACATGTGTCAGTCTGCCGAGTTGCAGAGCCGCCACCAGGTTACGGCCGTTGTCGCACACGTTGTCGGTCATCCAGTGTTTCTTTAAAGAACCTCCAGACTTCTGAAAATCTAGCCCTCACCACGGGAGCTTGACTACGTGAAACATTTGGCGCTGATGCACCAGCTCTGGCCCTGCCTCTCCATCTGGCCCCACCACTGCCTCTTCCATCCTGTTCTGGTATAGGACTCGCCTCCGTCTCAGAAGCACTGTGTTCACCCGGCCTATCAACCCAGCTTGGGTCAGTCACCTCATCATCCTCCGATTTCTCATTCTGCTCCCCCCTCGGACTTCCTGCCCTGACAACAACTTCATCACTGTCTGACAACCATGTATCCTCATCGTACAACACCTCTTTTCACACTTCTTCCACTACGTCAATAATGTCATCATCACCCACAGACTGCGACCGGTGGAAAACCTGGACATCATAAAAATAGCTCAGCAGCAACCGGACAAGTGGTTTGTGACTGTGGGAAGGGTCCAGAAAACAGTTCCTCAGAGTATGCTGGTTCAAATGCCAAATTTTGCTGGGAGGGGGCAGACTTGGGGGAAGGAGGCTGAGGTGGAGGAGCTGGAGGAGTGCTGATTTCGGTGACATGGGTGAACTGCGTGGAAGACTGACTGGTGGACAAATGGCTAGAAGCATTGTCCAAAATCCACGACATCACCTCTTTGCACTGTTCTGGCCTCAACAATGCTCTACCACGAGTGCCAGTAACTTGAGACATGATGAACCTAAGGAGTGTAGCTCTGCGGCATTCCTCTGCTCCCTCATCAGCAGGTGGTTTCTCACCCCGCCCAGGCCTCTGACTCTTGGAGTAGTTGGACGCCCACGTCCACGCCCTCGTCCTCTACCCCTAGCCCTCGGGTTAAACATTTTCAAAATTAAAGTGTAAACTGTAAATTTTTTGTTTGTTTGTTTTTTTGTGTTTTTTTTTTTTAAACAAAAACGATGCTATCCTATTGCTATGGCTAGTTTCTAACCTACACTGACAGCACACAACTGTATTTTGTGCTGTGCCTGATGACTTTGAGTTATAAAGGTAAATAAACGTAAAAAAAAATAAATCAGCAGACTGTGCCGAATTCAAATCAAACCCCTAATAAATTGTCCCACTTCGGTATTTGAGGTGGATACGTGTGTCACTAAGAGATAAACACAACAGTCGCAAGTCTCCCAGCAAATTCCTCACAATATGGTACTAGCTGCACTACTAGTGCCAGCAAGCCCAGCCACAAGCAAACCAAAAAAAGTAAAATATAACGCTATTGTAGGCCTAAGTAAGCCGTTGGGGTTTTCCTATGGCTATTTTCTAGCCTACACTGAAAGCACACTGCTTTGCCAGATTACTTTGAGTTATAAAAAGAAATAAACAAAAAAATAATAAATCAGCAGACTGTGCCTAATTCAAATCAACCCCCTAATAAATTGTCCCACTTCGGTGTTTGAGGTGGATATGTGTGTCACTAAGAGCTAAACACAACAGTCGCAAGTCTCCCTGCAAATTCCTCACAATATGGTACTAGCTGCACTACTAGTGCCAGCAAGCCCAGTCACAAGCAAACAAAAAAAAAAAATATATATAACGTTATTGTAGCCCTAAGAAGGGCTGTTGGGTTCTTGTAGAATCGCTCCTGCCTAACAGTAAGCTAATATAACACCCTAACGCTATCCCTGCAGCATCCAGACAGAGAATGATCCGAGCAGCGCGGGCAGGGGCTAGTCTATTCCAGGGTCACCTGATCAGGCCAGCCAACCACTGCTATCGACGTGTAAAGGTACCACTTCATGCTGGGTGGAGTGCAGTCTCTCCTGGCTTGTGATTGGCTCGGTTTCTGGCCGCCAAAAATCACAACGGCGGGAGATGCCATTTTCTCGAGCTAGCGAAATACTTGTCTGAGCAATGAGCAGTTTCGAGTACGCTAATGCTCGAACGAGCATCATGCTTGGACGAGTGTGTTCGCTCATCTCTAGTCATAGCAATTTTCAGTAGAGACACAGGGTGAATTTTCAATGTTTCTGGAAGTTGTAAACGTACTGCCAGAGGACTAATTATTCTAGAAATTTTATACAATCATAATTTTATACATTATACATTTCTAATTCATTTCTGTCCGAGTTTGGGTGCAGGAAGCTTCAGCTTAATATCCCGAATAGAAAGCCATACTCAATTCCATACTTTGAGTTCAGGAGCTGATCTCCGATGTTTATCTGCTGTTTTCATATATGTCACGGGTGGTCCCGCGATCCCCGTCGCAGGTCGCGGGCTCACCCGTGCCTTCGGTCCCCCACCAGCGCGCCGCAAGCGCCACTCACGGGTCCCGGCTCCTGTCCCGCCGGCATCGGCTCCGTCTGCGGGTGCTCCGTCCCCTTCGGTTGTGCGCGCGCGTCCTCGACAGCTAGGGCGCGCGCGCGGCAGGTTCTGCAAATTTAAAGGGCCAGCGCGCCACTAATTGGCACTGGTCTTTCCCCCTTAAACTATTTAACCCTGCCTCTTCCTGTTACCCTTGCCGGATCTTTGTGCCTTGCGCCCTAGAGAAAGCTGTATTTGATGCCTAGTGCTGTTCTTGAGATTTCCTGTTGTGACCCCGGTTCCGTTTCTGACTACGCTCCTTTGCCGCCTGTCCTGACCTCCTGCCTGACCCCGACTAAAAGATTGCCTGCCGATTCTGTACCTCGACCTTGGCTGCCACTGCGGACAAGTCACGCCTGTGGAACGACCTGGTGGTACCACGCCGCAGCAAGTCCAACCCGCTTTGCGGCGGGCTCTGGTGAAAACCGGGTGCCACTTAGACTCTGGTCCCAGGTAGTGGCTTGTGCCATCGTCCGCAGTGGTTCAGAGGATCCACAACCTCTAAGCCTGACAGTAAGATCCGGCCATGGATCCCGCTGAGGTGCCGCTTCCTAAACGGCCGACTCTGGCTGCCATCGTGGGTCATCAATCCCGAGAGATTGTCGCTCAACGCCAACAGCTGGAACAGGTTACCGCCATGCTGCAGCAGCTGCTGCCAACCCAGCAGCAACAACAACAGGTTCCTGAGGCCGCTCCAGCTACCCCGGCTTCTCTTCCTGCCGCTGAACCGTGGCTACGGCTGTCTATGCCCGGGAAGTATGATGGTGATCCCAAGTCTTGCAGGGGCTTCATAACCCAGTGCTCCCTGCATATTGAGTTGATGCCATCTCAATTCATCACGGAACGATTCAAGGTGGCCTTCATCGTCAGCCTTCTCTCTGGTAAGGCCCTGGCCTAGGCTACTCCTCTCTGGGACAGAGACGACCTGGTCACAGACAATCTCACTGCATTTCTAGCGGAGTTCTGGTCCATTTTTGAGGAACCTGCACGGGCTTCTTCTGCTGAGACTGCGCTGTTGAATCTCCGCCTGGGGGGCTCATCCGTGGGAGAATATGCGGTCCAGTTCCGTACCTTGGCCTCGGAACTCTCCTGGAACGACGCGGCCCTGTCCGCAGCCTTCAAGAAGGGACTTGCCTCTCATGTTAAAGACGCTCTGGCCGCTCGGGATCTGCCGTCTACCCTGGGTGGTCTTATCACCTTAGCCACCCGGATTGACGTGCGATTTAGAGAGCGTGCCGAGGAATTACGTCTTGAGCAACCCCAAGTTTGCCCACGACGATTTCCTCGCCTGGCTCCTGCTTTTCAAAGACCGCTCCAGCCTCCTGATGTACCACCTGTAGAGGAGACAATGGATGTGGACAGGCTCAGACTCTCTTCCCAGGAGCGTATCAGAAGACGTCAGGGAAACCTCTGCTTCTACTGTGCCAGTACTGAACACTTCCTGGGGTCTTGTCCTATCCACCCCCAACCTTCGGGAAACGCCAGCACCTAGGGTTCTTGGGAGAAGCGTCCCTAGGTGTGAGCAAAGCTTCTCCAAGTTTGATGATACCGGTGCTTCTCAGCGTGGGCACCGGCACCCAGATCCAGGTCTCTGCCTTCTTGGACTCAGGTTCCGCGGGGAACTTCGTGGATGCCGCCTTGGTCTCCCGGCGTCACCTTCCTGTGGTCCGCCTTGAAAGGCCGTTGGTCATCTCCTCCGTCAGTGGACAAATTCTTTCTGACCCGGTCCACTACCGCACCAAGCCACTGTCCGTGCAAGTCGGTGTGCTGCACAAGGAGAGACTGTCCTTTTATGTGCTCCCACGTTCCACATCCTCCATCCTGTTGGGTCTACCATGGTTGCAGTTCCACGCACCCGTTCTTGACTGGAAGACGGGGGAGATCCTTTGGCGGGGACCCGACTCCCAATCTCGCTGTGTGGATTTGCCTAGTCCTGTGCCTGTTCTGGCTTCTTCTGTGACCCTTAAGGCCCTGGAGGGTCTTCCTGCATGTTATAAGGACTTTCGTGATGTCTTCTCAAAGAAGCAAGCTGAGACATTGCCACCTCACCGTCCCTACGACTGTCCTGTGGATCTGTTGCCGGGCACTTCTCCCCGACGGGGTCGTGTGTATCCGCTCTCAGTACCAGAAACCACAGCAATGTCGGACTATATCCGAGAAAATCTGCAGAGGGGATTTATACGTAAGTCTTCTTCTCCGGCTGGTGCAGGTTTTTTCTTTGTGACCAAAAAGGACGGGTCACTCCGACCATGCATAGACTATCGCGGTCTTAACAAAATCACGGTTAAGAACCGTTTTCCGTTGCCATTGGTCACTGAGTTGTTTGACCGCCTTCGTGGAGCCAAGATCTTCTCCAAATTGGATCTTCGTGGGGCTTACAACCTCATTCGTATCCGCCAAGGGGATGAATGGAAGACCGCTTTTAATACCCGTGATGGACACTTTGAATATCTGGTGATGCCGTTCGGACTCTGTAATGCACCAGCCGTCTTTCAGGAGTTCATGAATGACATCTTTAGAGACTTGCTTTATGTCTGTGTGGTGGTCTATCTGGACGATATCCTCGTGTTTTCTCCGGACCTTGAGACCCACCAAGTCCAAGTACGGCAAGTACGGCAAGTACTCAGTCGATTAAGGACCAATCGTCTCTATGCCAAGCTCGAGAAGTGTCTGTTCCTTCAGCAGAGTATTCCATTTCTTGGCTATGTTATCTCAGACAAAGGCCTCCGTATGGATCCTGCCAAGCTGTCAGCGGTTCTTCAGTGGCCTCGCCCAGTGGGACCGCGCGCTATACAGCGATTTCTGGGCTTTGCGAATTATTAACGCCAGTTCATCCCACGTTTCTCCTCTCTGGTGTCTCCAATTGTGGCGCTTACCAAGAAGGGTGCCAATCCCCAACTCTGGCCTTCGGCAGCTGAGAAGGCCTTTAAGAACTTAAAATCTTTGTTTGCCTCGGCTCCAGTCCTGGTGCGTCCCGACATTGAAAAGCCTTTTCATCTGGAAGTGGATGCCTCCTCGATAGGGGCCGGAGCAGTACTCACGCAGAAGGGTCCCAGAGGCCGCATAGTCACCTGTGGATTCTTCTCCAAGTCTTTTTCCTCCGCAGAGAGGAATTACGGTATAGGAGATCAAGAATTATTGGCGATCAAGCTTGCCCTAGAAGAGTGGCGTTATCTCCTGGAGGGAACTCGGTTTCCAGTCAGCATCTATACAGACCACAAAAACCTCCTCTATCTCCAGACTGCTCAGCGACTCAACCCAAGCCAAGCTCGCTGGTCACTCTTCCTCGCCCGGTTCGATTTTCTCATCCATTTCCGTAAAATGTACGGAAGAGAAGAACATCAAGGCTGACGCCCTTTCTCTACTGGTGGCCAGACCTGGCCAGGGATGTCCGGGATTTTGTGGGTGCCTGTACTTCCTGTGCCCGGAATAAGCCTTCACGTCTTAAGCCTGCTGGTCTTCTTCTGCCGTTGCCGATACCCAACTGTCCATGGACTCATATTGCTATGGATTTCATCACGGATCTACCGTCTTCTTCAGGCAATACCGTCATCTGGGTGGTGACTGACCGGTTCTCTAAGATGGCCCATTTTATTCCTCTGCCAGGTTTGCCAGCTGCTCCATGTCTTGCCGACCAGTTCTTTCACCACATCTTCCGACTCCATGGACTTCCACGACACATCGTCTCTGACCGTGGAGTACAGTTTGTCTCGAAATTTTGGCATTCTCTCTGTAGCCAACTACAGGTGAAGTTGGACTTCTCTTCTGCCTATCATCCCCAGTCGAACGGGCAGGTGGAGAGAGTTAACCAGACTTTGGGCTGCTATCTACGCCACTTTGTTTCTGCCCGTCAGGACGATTGGTCCACTCTGTTGCCTTGGGTGGAGTTCTCCTACAACTACTTGGACTCTGCATCAACGGGCTCCGCTCCATTTTTTGTCAACTATGGACTCCATCCTCGCCCGCCTCTACCTCTACCCATGGCTTCTGATGTTCCTGCTGTTGAGGAGTTGGTACAGGACTTAAAAACCAGGCCTCCCCCCTTCTTCTCTCCAGGTGACAAGGTCTGGCTGTCCTCCAAATACGTCCGGCTTAAAATTCCTGGCTACAAGCTCGGTCCCTTCGAGGTGATGCATCGCATCAATCCAGTCTCCTATAAGCTGCGCCTTCCTCCCACCATGCGCATCCCCAACTCCTTCCATGTCTCCTTGCTCAAGCCTGTCATCTTGAACTGCTTTTCCTGACAGCTGTCTCCTCCTGCTCCTGTGGCCGACTCCTCTGACATCTATGAGGTAAAGGAGATCCTTGATGCCAAGACAGTGAGCGGTTCTTCTTGGTTGACTGGAAGGGGTTCGGGCCGGAGGAGAGATCCTTGGAGCCTGAGGACAATATCCTGGACCAGGACTGCAGAGATTCCTCCAGCCCAGGAAAAAGGGGAGGCCGAAAGTGGGGGGGTTACTGTCATGGGTGGTCCCGCGATCCCCGTCGCGGGTCGCAGGCTCACCCGTGCCTTCTAGTCCCCCGCCAGCGCGCCGCAAGCGCCACTCACGGGTCCTGGCTCCTGTCCCGCAGGCATCGGCTCCATCCGCAGCTGCTCCGTCCGCTTCGGCTGTGCGCGTGCGTCCCCGACAGCTAAGGCGCGTGCGCGGCAGGTTCTGCAAATTTAAAGGGCCAGCGCGCCACTAATTGGCACTGGTCTTTCCCCCTTAAACTATTTAACCCTGCCTCTTCCTGTTACCCTTGCCGGATCTTTGTGCCTTGAGCCCTGTATTTGATGCCTAGTGCTGTTCTTGAGATTTCCTGTTGTGACCCCGGTTCCGTTTCTGACTACGCTCCTTTGCCGCCTGTCCTGACCTGTTTCTACGACTCTGACTACGAACCTGTGCTGCCCGTCCTGACCTCCTGCCTGACCCCGACTACGAGATTGCCTGCCGATTCTGTACCTCGACCTTGGCTGCCACTGTGGACAAGTCACGCCTGTGGAACGACCTGGTGGTACCACGCCGCAGCAAGTCCAACCCGCTTTGCGGTGGGCTCTGGTGAAAACCGGGTGCCACTTAGACTCCGGTCCCAGGTAGTGGCTTGTGCCATCGTCCGCAGTGGTTCAGAGGATGCACAACCTCTAAGCCTGACAATATATCACTTCTGAGCAGCTCCCAATGTTTCTTTTAACATCCTTAGATTTTGTTGCAGTGAGGTGATTCTTTCCGTAACTGCTGGAATTAGCGTAGCAACTGGATTTTTGGCGAGAATGCTTGGATGATATCCTAAATTTGCAAAAAATGGTGGTTGCTTTGTTGAAGAATTCTGAGACTTGTTGTAAGAGAATTCAGCACAGGCTAATAACCGGTACAAGGGATGAAATGAGCTGCCTTAGTGAGTCGATCCACCACCACCAGTATTGATGTCTTTCCTTTAGAATTAGGTAGATCTACTATGAAGTCTATTGAGATCGAACTCCAAGGTCGTACTGGAATGGATAATGGCTGCAGCAAGCCCATCGGTGAGGAACGTGAAGGTTTATAGCGGGTACAAGAGAAAACATATTTTTTCACATCTTCTAAACAGCCTGGCCACCAGAAGAAACAGAATAACAATTTCTGTGTTTTCTGTACTCCCTTGTGTCCTGCTAGTCTGGAATCATGTACAAACTGTAGGATCCTCAGGCGCATGCTTGATTCCTAAGGAATAGGTGTACATCGCCTGACGGATGTGCCAGAAGTGGATCAGTGTCATAGGCCGCTTTTGAGTCCTTGAACAAGTCACCTTCATGAATAATACCTACCACTAGAGATGAGCGAACACACTCGTCCGAGCTTGATGCTCGTTCGAGCATTAGCGTACTCGTAACTGGACGCCAGCAACGAATGCTTTGCCAGCTCGAGAAAATGGCATCTCCTGCCGTTTTGATTTTTGGCATCCAGAAACAGAGCCAATCACAAGCCAGGAGACTCTGCACTCCACCCAGCATGAAGTGGTACCCTTACACGTCGATAGCAGTGGTTGGCTGGCCTGATCAGGTGACCCTGGAATAGACTAGCCCCTGCCCGCGCTGCTCGCATCATTCTCTGTATGGATGCCGTTAGGGAGAGAGCTGCTGCTGCTGCAGGGATAGCGTTAGGGTGTTATATTAGCTTACTGTTAGGCAGGAGTGAGTCTACAAGAACCCAACAGCCAGATCTTGTTGCAGTGAGCTCTGCAGATTTCTGAGGCAGATAACCTTTAAAAAAAGCATCAGAAAAGCGAGTGTGCATTGATCCGAAGTGTGTGCAGTGTCTTAAGTGTGACTTAGGTTTAAGGGACTTAAGTTTGAGGGGCTTTAGCAGGTAACTGCTGTGTTTTCTGTTACTTTGACTGTAAATTCTTCTTTCTGTACATATTTCTATTGCAATCCCCATTAGAATAATGGACTCCATAAGTGGCATTGCTACACAGTGTACATCCTGTGCCATGTATGCTTTCCTTGAACAGCCGTTCGAGGGGGAATACTGCTGTGTGGGGTGTGTGAAAATTGCTCATCTGGAAGCCCAGATTCTATATCTAAATGAGCAAATTTCAAGGCTGCGGGCAATTGATAATATGGAACGAAGTTTGCTGCTCCTGGAGCACAAACTCTCTGGGAAGATGGGTGTGGGGAGGGAAGTATGGAGGTGCAGAGTGAGGGGGCAGCTAGTTGGGTAACATGTAGAAGGCGGGGTAGAGGGAAGAGTTGTAGGGAGTCTAGTCCTGATCTGGTGCACCCCAATAAGTTTGCCAGGCTAGCGGATGAGGGGGATATCAGTTCTGGGGTAGCAATGCTGCAGAAAGAAGTGGCCGCTAGCAACCAGGGGAATGTCTGCTGGAGTAAGAAGGGTAATGGGAGCACAGGCAAGGTCAGACAGGTGCTGGTAGTGGGAGATTCGATTATTAGGGGAACACACAGGGTAATCTGTCACAAAGACCGTGCATACCGAACAGTGTGTTGTTTGCCGGGTGCTCGGGTTCGGCATGTTGCGGATCGGGTTGACGGATTACTGGGAGGGGCTGGTGAGGAACCAGCGGTCATGGTCCACATTGGCACTAATGACAAAGTAAGAGGTAGGTGGAAGGTCCTTAAAAATGATTTCAGAGATTTAGGCCATGAACTCAGGGCAAGGACCTAAAAGGTAATTTTCTCCGAAATACTGCCTGTACCACGTGCCACACCAGAAAGGCAGCGGGAGATCAAGGAGGTAAATAAGTGGCTCAAAAGTTGGTGTAGGAAGGAGGGTTTTGGGTTCATGGAGAACTGGACTGACTTTTCTGTCGGCTACAGGCTCTACAGTAGGGATGGGCTGCACCTCAATGGGGAGGGGGCCGCTGTTTTAGGGGAAAAAATGGCTAGAAGGTTGGAGGAGTGTTTAAACTGGAGACCTGGGGGGAGGGCAACTACACTTGTGCAGGGCAAATAGACAGTGTACATAGAGAGCTGGGAAGAGTCATAGTCCATGGGGGAGGAAGGGGGGCTGGAATGAGATTGGGGAATAAGGACAAAAGGAATACGGACAGGGAAAACCATATAAAGTGTATGTACACAAATGCCAGAAGCCTCACAATCAAAATGGAGGAACTTGAACTCTTGATGTTGGAGCGGAAATATGATATAGTGGGTATCAGCGAGACATGGCTGGACAGTAGCTATGACTGGGCTGTTACTATAGATGGTTATAGTCTTTTTAGAAAGGATCGTATAAATAAAAAAGGTGGAGGGGTTTGTTTATATGTGAATTCTTGCCTCAAGCCCGTCCTGCGAGATGACATCAGTAACGCAAATGTGGAGTCCCTATGGGTTGAGATAAGAGGAGGGAAAAAGAATAATAAAATATTACTGGGGTTTGTTATAAGGCTCCAAATATAATGGAGGCAGCAGAGGAAATGCTGATAAGTGAAATGGATGCGGCTTCAAAGCAAGGTGAAGTACTTATCATGGGAGACTTCAATTACCCAGATATCAACTGGGTGGCAGAAACCTGCAGGTCCTTCAAAGGCAGCAGGTTCTTGTCAACAACAAAAGACAATTACCTGTCGCAACTAGTCCTGGAGCCAACAAGAGGGGGGGCACTGCTGGACCTTATCCTAACCAACAGACCTGATAGGGTATCAAAACTACAGGTTGGGGGGAACCTGGGGAATAGTGATCATAATATCATTGATTTTGTATTACGCTTTACTAAGAGCGTTAGTGAAGGGGCTCAGGAGGGCAAATTTTCAGCAACTAAGGGAAGACCTTAAAGGCATAGACTGGGATAATGTTCTCAAAGACAAAAGCCCCGCCCAAAAATGGGACTTTTTCTCATATATTCTGAAAAAGTCCTGTGAGAAACACATACCTTATGGGAAAAAGCATAAAAGGAACAAGAAAAACCCTATGTGGCTAACTAGTCTTGTAAGGAAAGCAATAAGCGAGAAAGATAAAGCGTTTAAGGTGCTAAAACGTGAAGGTAGCGATGAGGCATTACAGGATTATAGAGAGAAAAATAAATCCTGTAAAAAGCAGATAAAGGCCGCAAAAATAGAGACTGAGAGAAATATTGCCAGGGAGAGCAAAAATAATCCCAAATTATTTTTCAAGTATATAAATGATAAGAAACTAAAAACAGAGAGTGTGGGTCCCCTTAGAAATAACATAGGGGTCATGGTGGAAGGAGATGAGGAAAGGGCCAATCTACTGAATGTCGCCTTCTCAACTGTCTTTACCAAGGAAAATCCCCTGGTGGAAGACACAATGAGGAATAATGTTAATTCTTTTTATAACGTCAACAGTTTAACCCAGGAAGAGGTACGGCGCCGCCTCGCAACCACTAAGATAGATAAATCACCTGGGCCAGATGGCATACACCCCCGGGTTCTGCATGAATTATGTACGGTGATAGACAGACCGTTATTTTTAATATTTGAAGATTCACTGAGGACTGGTTATGTTCCACAGGAATGGCGCATAGCAAATGTGGTACCAATATACAAAAAAGGATCAAATAGCGATCCTGGAAACTACAGACCCGTGAGTCTAACTGCTGTGGTGGGGAAAATATTTGAGGGGTTTATTAGAGATGCTATCCTGGAGTATCTCACTGTGCACAACCTTATAACCCAGCGTCAGCATGGGTTTATGAGAGATCGATCCTGTCAGACTAATCTGATTGGTTTCTACGAGGAGGTAAGTTCAAGACTGGATCTGGGGGACGCTGTGGATGTTGTATATCTGGACTTTTCAAAGGCATTTGACACCGTGCCACATAAAAGGTTGGTATATAAAATGAGACTGCTGTGAATAGGAGAAAATCTGTGTATTTGGGTAAGTAATTGGCTTAGTGATAGAAAACAGAGGGTGGTCATTAATGGCACATTCTCAGATTGGGTGGATGCTACCAGTGGAGTGCCACTGGGGTCAGTATTGGGGCCACTTCTTTTTAATATTTTTATTAATGACCTTGTAGTGGGTTTACACAGTCAAGTTTCAATATTTGCAGATGATACTAAGCTGTGTAAAGTAATAAATACTGAGGTCGATAGTTTAGCATTACAGAGGGATTTGTGGAAGCTTGAGGGATGGGCAGAGAAATGGTTGATGAGGTTTAATGTAGATAAATGTAAAGTTATGCACTTGGGCCATGGAAACAAAAAGTATAATTATGTTCTAAACAGTCAATTACTTAGTAAAACTGAAGCTGAAAAGGACTTGGGGGTATTGGTGGATTATAAACTTAATTTTAGTGACCAGAGCCAGGCGGCTGCTGCTAAAGCAAATTATGGGATGTAAATACTATTATAGTATAGAGTTAGGGGATATGGGCAATATAAGTAATGCATATATATGCGTTACCCCCGCTCAGAATACCATACAACACAAAATAACCAACGTAAACGAAGGAAGAAGGAAAATATGTAAGCTATATGAAATAATATAGTCTTTATTAATACATATATAGGGATGAAAGATGGCACAACAATGAAAGGAGATTAAAAACAAGGGAACAATGCATGTAAACATAAAGTAAATGTATAAGACAAATGAAAATCACAGGTGGAGAGGTAATACAGAACATCGGCAGACAAAAAAAGCAATGGTGAATGGCACAGAATAACTGTGCAACAATGCAGAATACGAGTCTAAGCCATAGTTACCATACCACAACAGAGAACATGCACCGCCTGACCCCGACACGTGTTTCGCAAAAGGCTTTTTCAAGGGGAGTATCTGGGACTGAAAGGGTTGGGTACATATGAGGAGGATCAGCCTATGAGGTGGCGTTTACTGGATGACATAGTTAGGGTGGGAGGTATTGGAATCTGCAGATCCACTAGAAAACATGTATTAGCAGAACACAGGTGTGTGACCGGAATACAAGGTCATCGCGTTCACTGTGCGTGACACCGCGAGACCGAGTGAGATCGCGAGCTCTGAACATAGCAGAGAGCCATCGCGATAACGTGACGTCATCGGACTGAAGACCGGCGCATGCGCCGATCAGACAAGGGTCCAGATTGACGGGAACGGAGGTGCGCAAGCGCAAAGCCACCTAGGTGATGTATGAAAAGTTTTAACTCTTCGAGGTAAGTAGACTTGTATAGCGTATGTGAAAAAATATATATATATAAACAAAGTGCCAGTGCTGGTAAACATTGGAGTATGAGGATAATACATAATGACAAGAAAGTGCAAGTGCTAGAAAAAGGTTTACATTGTAAATGATGACAATTCATTGAAATGACCATATTAAATACATTAGTACCCCTGGATAAGAAATGTATAATAAATATAAGTAATATAAGGGTTGACAATAGTGTAACCATGATGCATGATATTGAATTAAAGGGATAAAAAGTATAACGTGCAACACATTTATCAAAAGGTGTAATATTGATTAATATATACTCTGTATACATATAAATATATAAATAAATATAAACTTCACATATAAAAAAGTGCAAGACTAGCTTATAATACAAACTATATAGACTAAATATGAAAACAAAAAAGTGCATAAAGTGCAAAGGTGCAACCCAGTGCATAGGTGAAGTGACATGCAGTGCAAATAAATGTAGAGCCTAGAGGGCTAACAATGATAAACCGTTGAATCCATGGCAGATATGTATGGATGCGAGGCTGTAGGTGATGGTCCATGAAAATGGGCACTATCTGTTAAAATAAAAGAAGAAAAACCATGACAGACACTATATAATTAAGGACAGATTATAAGGAAATAAATAATATTACCAAAACAGAAAGCACAGACAAATAAACACATATCAAACAGACCAGATAATAAATAAAAATACATAAAAAGAAAACTGAGGGACACATGGGTGTTATAAAAAAGGTGAAAAACTAAGTTGTTCATTAAGACCTCGAGGTGAAACTGTATCTAATAAATAGATCCATTTGCTTTCTTTTTGGGCCAAAATCCGTTTCCAATTACCCCCTCGACTATCAACCAGAACTTTGTCAATTCCCCTTACCTTGAATTTGGATCCATCGCATCCATGGTGTTCTCTGAAGTGACGTGGAATAGTTTTAAGTTTGTACAGGTCTTTTTCGTCTTTGGCTGCCTCAATGCCAAGGACATGTTCTCGGACACGACGACGGAGTTCCCGAGTGGTAAGTCCTACATATATTAAATCACATGGGCAGGTGGCATAGTATATGACCCCAGTTGTAGTACACGTGATTGTCTGCCTGATTTCATATTCTTTTTGCCTGTCAGAGTTAGAAAAAATTGTAGCTCTCTCAATATTAGGGCATGCAACACAGTTACCACAGGGGCGACTGCCCCATTTGGGACCTTTAGATCCAAAGATGTTACCTACCTCCTGTTCCTTGTGAATGCTTGTCACCAATTGGTCCCGTAGATTTTTGGAGCGTCGGTATGTGATAGCTGGATGCGATGGCAGATATTGTTGAAGAGTGTTATCTATTCTTAGTACTTGCCAGTGTCGTAGTAGGACTTGTTTCACTTTTTCCCATTGGGAATTATATGTTGTGATGAATCGTATTGTGTCGCTGTTATTTCTTGTCTTGGGTTTAGGCATTAATAACTCTTCTCTGTTAGCTTTTTTAGCTCTTATATATCCTCTTTTTATGGATTGCTCGGAGTATCCGCGTTCTTCAAATCTCTGGCATAGATCAAGGGCTTGCTGTTCAAAGGAGGCATCATCTGAGCAAATGCGGCGTATTCTGAGAAATTGGCCTATAGGGATACCATTGATTAGTTTCTTGGGATGTGAAGATCTTGCGTGTAGCAAAGTATTGCTAGATGTCTCTTTTCTAAACACATTGGATGAGATGTTCCCACAATCGTCTACGTCAAATAGAATGTCCAGATATTCCATATTGTGACGTCCCATTTTGTATGTCAGTTTTATATTGGTATCGTTTGTATTGAGGAATGTCATAAAATCTTGTAATTCTGATTCTTGACCCTGCCAGATCATGATGACATCATCAATGTATCGGGCATAAAGATGTACCCTGTCCACCAAAGTATTAGGATTAGTAAGGAAAATTTCCCTCTCCCACAGCCCCAGGAAAAGATTAGCGTATGAGGGGGCACAAGCCGCCCCCATCGCAGTTCCCTGGAGCTGTAGGTAGAGGTTTCCTTTAAAAAGGAAAAAATTATGTGTTAAGGCAAATTCCAACAGTTGTATGAGGAGTGTCGCAAATTGTGGTTCCATATCTGAAGAGTCAAGGAAGAATT
This sequence comes from Engystomops pustulosus, assembly GCF_040894005.1. Classification (NCBI taxonomy): domain Eukaryota; kingdom Metazoa; phylum Chordata; class Amphibia; order Anura; family Leptodactylidae; genus Engystomops; species Engystomops pustulosus. The sequence continues at coordinate 46,288,296 of NC_092420.1, forward strand.
TGACTGCAGAGATACCGTCTTTATGTTTTATAGATGTATATAGCGACTCTACGTCGCATGTAACAATCTGCATGTCAGATTCTAAGTGGAGGCCATTAAATTTTTTTAAAGTGTCAGTTGTGTCTTTAAGATAAGACGGTAGAGCCTCCACTAGGGGCCGTAGGTGGTAATCAATTAATTTACAGATAGGTTCACATAGATTGTTAATTCCTGACACAATTGGCCTACCTGGTGGATTGTTGGGACGTTTATGTATTTTCGGTAGCAAATACAGCGCAGAGATCTTTGGGTAGTCTGGGATGAGACACTCCATCTGGCTCTTCGTCAGGATGTGGTTATCTACCGCTGTTGAAAGAATACATGTTAGTTCTTCCTTAAATTTTTGTAAAGGGTTGAAGGTAAGTTTTTTATAGCAGGTGATGTCTCGTAATTGGCGGAAGGCCTCTTTTTCATAGTCTTTTGTCGACCATAATACAACGTTTCCCCCTTTATCAGAGGGTTTTATTGTCACATCTTTCATCTCTCTCAATTCAGTGATTGCTTTGCGTTGGGCTGCTGTGCAGTTGGTTTCTTGGCCCCATCTCGATATCTGTTTAAAGTCACGTGTGACTAGTTTGACAAATAAATCTATGCTAGCAAAATTGGATAGAATTGGGAAATTAGTGGATTTTGGTAATAATGTGGGTGGAATTTTACCTTTTTTGTGTACGTTGTCTTGTTCTTCTAGTAATTCTTCTAGAGCTTGTAAAGCCAGATGTTCTTGGTCATGTGGTGATATTGATGCCTCCTTATCGTGAAAGATCTTTTTAAATGCCAGCTTCCGAGCGAACAGATGCAGGTCTTTTATTGCTAGAAAACAATCAAATTTGTCACTTGGAGAAAACGACAAACCGAGACTTAACACTTCAAATTGTGCTCTAGTTAATGTAATATCTGTTAAATTTATTACCTTTAGTGTAGAGTTTCTGTTTTCGTTTTTATTCTCAGCCCGAGCCCAGCGTTTGGGCTGTTGCCTGTGATAGGGTTCATAACGCCTTTTGTTGCCTCTGTGTGGTCTCATATCCACATGCTCAGAGGATGCCTGTGATAGCCCACTCAGGGATGCCTGTGAGGATACTGATGGGGTACGACTGCGGGGTGTATTCTTGAAGTTCTTCTATTAATGGAAGAACTTCAAGAATACACCCCGCAGTCGTACCCCATCAGTATCCTCACAGGCATCCCTGAGTGGGCTATCACAGGCATCCTCTGAGCATGTGGATATGAGACCACACAGAGGCAACAAAAGGCGTTATGAACCCTATCACAGGCAACAGCCCAAACGCTGGGCTCGGGCTGAGAATAAAAACGAAACCAGAAACTCTACACTAAAGGTAATAAATTTAACAGATATTACATTAACTAGAGCACAATTTGAAGTGTTAAGTCTCGGTTTGTCGTTTTCTCCAAGTGACAAATTTGATTGTTTTCTAGCAATAAAAGACCTGCATCTGTTCGCTCGGAAGCTGGCATTTAAAAAGATCTTTCACGATAAGGAGGCATCAATATCACCACATGACCAAGAACATCTGGCTTTACAAGCTCTAGAAGAATTACTAGAAGAACAAGACAACGTACACAAAAAAGGTAAAATTCCACCCACATTATTACCAAAATCCACTAATTTCCCAATTCTATCCAATTTTGCTAGCATAGATTTATTTGTCAAACTAGTCACACGTGACTTTAAACAGATATCGAGATGGGGCCAAGAAACCAACTGCACAGCAGCCCAACGCAAAGCAATCACTGAATTGAGAGAGATGAAAGATGTGACAATAAAACTCTCTGATAAAGGGGGAAACGTTGTATTATGGTCGACAAAAGACTATGAAAAAGAGGCCTTCCGCCAATTACGAGACATCACCTGCTATAAAAAACTTACCTTCAACCCTTTACAAAAATTTAAGGAAGAACTAACATGTATTCTTTCAACAGCGGTAGATAACCACATCCTGACGAAGAGCCAGATGGAGTGTCTCATCCCAGACTACCCAAAGATCTCTGCGCTGTATTTGCTACCGAAAATACATAAACGTCCCAACAATCCACCAGGTAGGCCAATTGTGTCAGGAATTAACAATCTATGTGAACCTATCTGTAAATTAATTGATTACCACCTACGGCCCCTAGTGGAGGCTCTACCGTCTTATCTTAAAGACACAACTGACACTTTAAAAAAATTTAATGGCCTCCACTTAGAATCTGACATGCAGATTGTTACATGCGACGTAGAGTCGCTATATACATCTATAAAACATAAAGACGGTATCTCTGCAGTCAAATTCTTCCTTGACTCTTCAGATATGGAACCACAATTTGCGACACTCCTCATACAACTGTTGGAATTTGCCTTAACACATAATTTTTTCCTTTTTAAAGGAAACCTCTACCTACAGCTCCAGGGAACTGCGATGGGGGCGGCTTGTGCCCCCTCATACGCTAATCTTTTCCTGGGGCTGTGGGAGAGGGAAATTTTCCTTACTAATCCTAATACTTTGGTGGACAGGGTACATCTTTATGCCCGATACATTGATGATGTCATCATGATCTGGCAGGGTCAAGAATCAGAATTACAAGATTTTATGACATTCCTCAATACAAACGATACCAATATAAAACTGACATACAAAATGGGACGTCACAATATGGAATATCTGGACATTCTATTTGACGTAGACGATTGTGGGAACATCTCATCCAATGTGTTTAGAAAAGAGACATCTAGCAATACTTTGCTACACGCAAGATCTTCACATCCCAAGAAACTAATCAATGGTATCCCTATAGGCCAATTTCTCAGAATACGCCGCATTTGCTCAGATGATGCCTCCTTTGAACAGCAAGCCCTTGATCTATGCCAGAGATTTGAAGAACGCGGATACTCCGAGCAATCCATAAAAAGAGGATATATAAGAGCTAAAAAAGCTAACAGAGAAGAGTTATTAATGCCTAAACCCAAGACAAGAAATAACAGCGACACAATACGATTCATCACAACATATAATTCCCAATGGGAAAAAGTGAAACAAGTCCTACTACGACACTGGCAAGTACTAAGAATAGATAACACTCTTCAACAATATCTGCCATCGCATCCAGCTATCACATACCGACGCTCCAAAAATCTACGGGACCAATTGGTGACAAGCATTCACAAGGAACAGGAGGTAGGTAACATCTTTGGATCTAAAGGTCCCAAATGGGGCAGTCGCCCCTGTGGTAACTGTGTTGCATGCCCTAATATTGAGAGAGCTACAATTTTTTCTAACTCTGACAGGCAAAAAGAATATGAAATCAGGCAGACAATCACGTGTACTACAACTGGGGTCATATACTATGCCACCTGCCCATGTGATTTAATATATGTAGGACTTACCACTCGGGAACTCCGTCGTCGTGTCCGAGAACATGTCCTTGGCATTGAGGCAGCCAAAGACGAAAAAGACCTGTACAAACTTAAAACTATTCCACGTCACTTCAGAGAACACCATGGATGCGATGGATCCAAATTCAAGGTAAGGGGAATTGACAAAGTTCTGGTTGATAGTCGAGGGGGTAATTGGAAACGGATTTTGGCCCAAAAAGAAAGCAAATGGATCTATTTATTAGATACAGTTTCACCTCGAGGTCTTAATGAACAACTTAGTTTTTCACCTTTTTTATAACACCCATGTGTCCCTCAGTTTTCTTTTTATGTATTTTTATTTATTATCTGGTCTGTTTGATATGTGTTTATTTGTCTGTGCTTTCTGTTTTGGTAATATTATTTATTTCCTTATAATCTGTCCTTAATTATATAGTGTCTGTCATGGTTTTTCTTCTTTTATTTTAACAGATAGTGCCCATTTTCATGGACCATCACCTACAGCCTCGCATCCATACATATCTGCCATGGATTCAACGGTTTATCATTGTTAGCCCTCTAGGCTCTACATTTATTTGCACTGCATGTCACTTCACCTATGCACTGGGTTGCACCTTTGCACTTTATGCACTTTTTTGTTTTCATATTTAGTCTATATAGTTTGTATTATAAGCTAGTCTTGCACTTTTTTATATGTGAAGTTTATATTTATTTATATATTTATATGTATACAGAGTATATATTAATCAATATTACACCTTTTGATAAATGTGTTGCACGTTATACTTTTTATCCCTTTAATTCAATATCATGCATCATGGTTACACTATTGTCAACCCTTATATTACTTATATTTATTATACATTTCTTATCCAGGGGTACTAATGTATTTAATATGGTCATTTCAATGAATTGTCATCATTTACAATGTAAACCTTTTTCTAGCACTTGCACTTTCTTGTCATTATGTATTATCCTCATACTCCAATGTTTACCAGCACTGGCACTTTGTTTATATATATATATTTTTTCACATACGCTATACAAGTCTACTTACCTCGAAGAGTTAAAACTTTTCATACATCACCTAGGTGGCTTTGCGCTTGCGCACCTCCGTTCCCGTCAATCTGGACCCTTGTCTGATCGGCGCATGCGCCGGTCTTCAGTCCGATGACGTCACGTTATCGCGATGGCTCTCTGCTATGTTCAGAGCTCGCGATCTCACTCGGTCTCGCGGTGTCACGCACAGTGAACGCGATGACCTTGTATTCCGGTCACACACCTGTGTTCTGCTAATACATGCTTTCTAGTGGATCTGCAGATTCCAATACCTCCCACCCTAACTATGTCATCCAGTAAACGCCACCTCATAGGCTGATCCTCCTCATATATACCCAACCCTTTCAGTCCCAGATACTCCCCTTGAAAAAGCCTTTTGCGAAACACGTGTCGGGGTCAGGCGGTGCATGTTCTCTGTTGTGGTATGGTAACTATGGCTTAGACTCGTATTCTGCATTGTTGCACAGTTATTCTGTGCCATTCACCATTGCTTTTTTTGTCTGCCGATGTTCTGTATTACCTCTCCACCTGTGATTTTCATTTGTCTTATACATTTACTTTATGTTTACATGCATTGTTCCCTTGTTTTTAATCTCCTTTCATTGTTGTGCCATCTTTCATCCCTATATATGTATTAATAAAGACTATATTATTTCATATAGCTTACATATTTTCCTTCTTCCTTCGTTTACGTTGGTTAAATTATGGGATGTATCAAGAGAGGAATAGATTCTCATGATAAAGACATAGGGGCAGATTTACTTACCCGGCCCATTCGCGATCCAGCGGCGCGTTCTCTGCACAGGATTCGGGTCCGGCCGGGATCTATGAAGGTAGTTCCTCCGCCGTCCACCAGGTGGTGTTGCTGCGCTGAAAATCATCTCAACGCGCCGGAATGCACCACCTCGGACCAGGTGAAGGTAAGCGCTTCCCAAGCGACACTTTTTCGGTTTTTAAATGCGGCGGTTTTTCCGAATACGTCGGGTTTTCGTTCGGCCACGCCCCCCCATTTCCGTCGCGCGCAAGCCGGCGCCGATGCGCCACAATCCGATCGCGTGCGCCACAATCCCGGGGCAATTCAGGTACAATCGGCGCAAATCGGAAATATTCGGGTAACACGTCGGGAAAACGCGATTTGGGCCCTTAGTAAATGACCCCCATAGTTTTGCCCTTATACAAATCCCTGGTCAGACCACACATGGAATATTGTGTACAGTTTTGGGTACCAGTGTATAAAAAGGATATAGTAGAGCTGGAACGGGAGCAGAGGAGAGCAACCAGGATTATTAGTGGAATGGGGGAACTAGAATACACTGACAGATTAAAAATTTTTTGATTATTCTGTTCAGAAAAAAGACGACTGAGGGGAGACCTCATTACAATGTACAATTACCTGAACGTACAGTACAAGGATCTCTCCAAAGATCTTTTTATACCTCGGCCTGTGACCAGGACAAGGGGGCATCCTCTACGCCTAGAGGAGAGGCGATTTTACCATCACCATAGACAAAGGTTCTTTACTGTAAGAGCAGTGAGACTATGGAACTCTCTGCCGCAGGAGGTTGTTATGGCGGACTCTATGTACATGTTCAAGAGAGGCCTGGATGCCTTTCTGGAGAGAAAAAATATCACGGGTTATGGGGATAAAACATTTATTTAATTCTTAAATTATATACTATATACTATATACTATATACTATGATACTATGAACAGCCCTTGTTAGGGCTAGAATAGCGTTATATTTTTTTTTTTTTTGTTTGCTTGTGGCTGGGCTTGCTTGCACTAGTAGTGCAGCTAGTACCATATTGTAAGGAATTTGCAGGGAGACTTGGGAACGTTCTATTTAGCTCTTAGTGAAACACATATCCATCTCAAACACCTAAGTGGGACAATTTATTAGGGGTTTGATTGAATTAGGCACAGTCTGACGATTTTTTTTTTTTTTTTTCAAAACTTAAACTGACTTAAAATCCAGTTCTTGTGTGCTGTTAGAAACTAGGCCTACAATAGTGTTATATATATATATATATTGTTGATTTGCTTGTGGCTGGCCTTGCTGGCACTAGTAGTGCAGCTAGTACCATATTGTGAGGAATTTGCAGAAAGACTTGGGAACGTTCTATTTAGCTCTTAGTGACAGACACATCTCAAACACCTAAAGGGGACAATTTATTAGGGGTTTGATTAAATTAGGCACAGTCTGCTGATTTTTTTTTTTACTTTTATTTTTTTTTATAACTCAAAGTCCAAAATACAGTTGTGTGCTGTCAGTGTAGGTTAGAAACTAGCCATAGCAATAGGATAGCATCGTTTTGTAAAAAAAAAAACACACACGCAAAAAAACACAAATAAAGAAAAAAGAAATTTAAAAAAATGTACAGTTTACACTTTAATTTTGAAAATGTTGAACCCGAGGGATAGGGTAGAGGCGAGGGCGTGGGCGTCCAACTACTGCAGGGGTCAGAGGCCGTGGTCCTGGGCGGGGTGAGACACCACCTGCTGATGAGGGAGCAGGGAAACGCTGCAGAGCTACACTCCCTAGGTTCATGTCTCAAGTTACTGGGACTCGTGGTAGAGCACTGTTGATGCCAGAACAATGCGAACAGGTGATGTTATGGATTGCGGACAATGCTTCTAGCCATTTTTCCACCAGTCAGTCTTCCACGCAGTCCACCCATGTCACCGAAATCAGCACTCCTCCACCTCAGCCTCCTTCCCCCCAGTCTGCCCCCTACCAGGAAAATTTGGCATTTGAACCGGCATACTCTGAGGAACTGTTTTCTGGACCCTTCCCAGAGTCACAAACCACTTGTCCGGTTGCTGCTGAGCTCTTTTCCAATGCCCAGGTTTTCCACCGGTCGCAGTCTGTGGGTGATGATGACATTGTTGACGTAGTGGAAGAAGTGTGTAAAGAGGTGTCGGACGATGAGGAGACACGGTTGTCAGACAGTGGTGAAGTTGTTGTCAGGGCAGGAAGTCCGAGGGGGGAGCAGACTGAGGGATTGGAGGATGATGAGGTGACAGACCCAAGCTGGGTTGATAGGCCGGGTGAACACAGTTCTTCTGAGACGGAGGAGAGTCCTCGACGAGAGCAGGTTGGAAGAGGCAGTGGTGGGGCCAGACGGAGAGGCAGGGCCAGAGCTGGTGCTTCAGCTCCAAATGTTTCACGTAGTGAAGCTCCCGTGGCGAGGGCTAGATTTTCAGAAGTCTGGAGGTTCTTTGAAGAAACACCGGATGACCGACGAACTGTGGTGTGCAACCTGTGCCTCACCAGGATCAGCAGGGGTTCCACCACTACCAGCTTAACCACCACCAGTATACGCAGGCATATGAATGCTAAACACCCCACTCAATAGAACAAAGGTCGTTCACCTCCGGCCGGGCACACCACTACTCCTTCTCCTGTGTCATCTGCTGCCTCTGCTAGTCAGCCTCCTGCCCAGGACCCTGGCCCAAACACCTCCCGTGTGAAAACCACACCTTCGCCTCCACGATCCTCCACAGCATCCACCAATGTCTCCATGCACAGCTTTCAGCTCTCCATACCCCAGACGCTGGAGCGCAAGAGGAAGTACAGTGCAACCCACTCACACGCCCAAGCCCTCAACGTCCACATCACCAAACTACTTAGCCTGGAGATGCTGCCCTATAGGCTGGTAGAGACCGAGACCTTTCGCAACCTCATAGCGGCGGACGCCCCTCGGTATTCGGTCCCCAGCCGCCACTACTTTTCCCGATGTGCCGTCCCAGCCCTGCACCAGAACGTGTCAGACAACATCATCCGTGCCCTGAACAACGACGTTTCTGACAAGGTCCACCTGACCACGGACACGTGGACGAGTGCTGTTGGGCAGGGCCACTATATATCGCTGACGGCACATTGGCTTAACTTGGTGGAGGCTGGTACCGAGTATGACCCTGCGGCTGGTCATATATTGCCGACGCCGAGGATTGCGGGGCCTACCTCGGTCCAGGTCTCTCAGGCCTACTATGCCTCCTCCTCCTCCCACCCCTCCTCCACCTCCTCCTCCGAATTACCATCCGTGGGCATGGCGCCATCAGTCGGTAGCTCTAGGCACAGCAGCAGTGCCATCGTTAAGCGACAGCAGGCGGTGCTCAAACTGCTGAGCCTAGGCGATAAAAGGCACACCGCCCAAGAGCTATTACAGGGCATCACGGCACAGACTGATCTGTGGCTGGCACTGCTGAACCTGAAGCCAGGCATGGTTGTGTGCGACAACGGCCGTAACTTGGTGGCGGCTCTGCAACTTGGCAGACTGACACATGTGCCATGCCTGGCCCATGTGTTAAATCTCATAGTTCAGCGGTTCCTCAAGACATACCCCAATCTGTCTTATTTGCTCTCGAAGGTGCGCTGCATCTGTGCGCATTTCAGGAAGTCCAGCATAGATGCTGCCACTCTCAGGGCAGCGCAGCGCCGCCTCCAACTGCCCGCTCACCGACTGTTGTGCGACGTACCCACGAGGTGGAATTCAACATTAACCATGTTATCCAGAGTTTACCAGCAGCGCAGAATGATTGTAGACTGCCAGATTTCAACTTCCACCAGAACTGGTAGTCAGGTCAGTCAGCTTCCTCAAGTCTACATTGAGGAGTGGACGTGGATGTCTGATATCTGTCAGGTGCTGAGTAACTTTGAGGAGTCAACACAGATGGTCAGTGGCGATGCCGCCATCATCAGCCTCACCATCCCGCTGCTTGGCCTGTTGAAAAACTCTCTGGCCAGCATGAAGTCAGAAGCTTTGTGCTCGTCACAAGAGACGGGGGAAGAAGATTCCCTTGTTGATAGCCAAAGCACCCTCCGGTCTGTTTCTCAGAGTATATCGGAGGAGGTGGAGGAGGATGAGGAGGAAGAGGAGAATGTTGGCGAGACAGAAGAGGGGAGCATTGCTCAGACCTTCACTGTTCAGCGTGTATGGGCAAAACAAGAGGAGTTGGAGGAGGAGGAAATGGACAGTCAGGCCAGTGAGAGGAGTGAATTCTTGCGAACTCTGGCGCATATGGCAGATTTCATGCTAGGCTGCCTATCTCGTGACGTTCAAAGAATTTATTCCAGCACCGATTACTGGGTACTCACTCTCATGGACCCACGGTACAAGCAAAATCTTTACACTCTCATCCCTGGAGAGGAAAGGAGTGTGAGAATGCATGAATACCAGCAGGCCCTGGTGCACAAGCTGCAACAGTATTTCCCTTCTGACAGCGCTAGCGGCAGAGGGCGTACTTCTGCGGGACAAGTAGCGAGGGAGAGTAGGCGAGCAGGAAGCTTGTCCAGCACTGGCAGGGGTACGCTTTACAAGGCCTTTGCCAGTTTTATGCCACCCCAGCAAGACACTGTCACCTGTCCCCAGTCTCGGCAGAGTAGGGCTGCTCTTTACAGAAAGATTGTGAGGGAGTACGTAGCTGACCATACCATCATCCTAAATGATCACACAGCTCCCTACAACTACTGGGTTTCAAAGCTGGACATGTGGCATGAACTGGCGCTGTACGCCTTGGAGGTTCTTGCCTGCCCTGCCGCTAGCATGTTGTCTGAGCGGGTTTTCAGTGCAGCTGGTGGCATCATCACTGATAAGCGTACACGCCTGTCGACTGACAGCGCTGACAGGCTGACGCTTATCAAGATGAATAAAGTCTGGATTTCTCAGAATTTCCATTCTCCACCAGGTGAAAGAAGCTCAACCTGAATAATGTATGCACTCCTCCTCCTCATTTTCCTCCTTGTCCTCCTCTTTGTACACTAAAGCAGAGGAAACTGGCAATTTTTTGCCACGGCCAACTGGCTCTAGCTATAGTACTCTATGTATTTAATTTTTCTGGAGGGCCACCTACCTGGTCCTCTGTTTTAAACAATTTTTGGGAGTGCCACATACAGGCACTATCAAAATTTAATTGTCTCCATAGCAGCCTCCACACGTCGTCTTTATAGCTGCCTCCACACGGTGTCTCCATTGCTACCTCCACACATCATCTCCATAGCTGCCTCCCAAAGTCATCCATATAGCTGCCTCCATACATCGTTCCCTTAGCAAAACGAGCTGTGTCAGGCAGAATTTTGGGTTGTTTTCATGGCTTCCACATCAAACTTGTTAACTTTGTCGCCACCCTGCTGTGTTATCCACAAAATATACTGGCAAACTTTTATCATTTACCAATATTATTTTAGCGCTTCTTGCGCATCTGTTTACATTTCCCTCACCCGCCATAACCCAAACTTATAAAAACACTATTACACTTGATCTTATACAAAAGGTTCTTAGAAGTGCTGTTTGGGGAGGAGCCGAGAGACAGGGGCTTGGACAGGCGAAAGCTCGCCTGGAAGCGGACCGCCAGCTCCATCCCAAGATCCAACTAACATAGTTTTAACTGCAGCACCTTTAATCTACTACTACTTTACTGCCTCCATACATCGTCCCCTTATCAAACGAGCTGTGTCAGGCAGAATTTTCAGGTGTTTCACCAGATACATAGTGGAACTCGGCCCATCTGTCGCCGCCATGCTGGAGACCTGAAGTTGCAATCATAGCAGCACAATATGGATGCCCCATACTGACGCTCTTAATCATGGAACCATTTACGAAAAAACTATTAAAAATAGAACCGCTATGCTATTCCATTATTCCTAGGTGAAATATTCAAACGACCCCGTCTGCTTTGAAAATTATAATTTTTTCAAAGTAAATGCTTCTGGCCCCCAGGCCCATTTTGGGTGGGGAGGAGCCGAGAGACAGGGGCTTGGACAGGCGAAAGCTCGCATTGCAGCGGACCGCCAGCTCCATCCCAAGATTAGGCAGCCTCAGAGGCATCCATGCATACTGCCCCTGCTGTTTCCTGTCCATTTTGCCTCCACGATCCTCAACATGTCTCCATGGGCAACTTTCAACTCTCTATACCCCAGACGCTGGAGCACGAGAGGATATAAAGCACATCATCCCCTTATCAAACGAGCTGTGTCAGGCAGAATTTTCAGGTGTTTCACCAGATACATAATGGAACTCGGCCCATCTGTCGCCGCCATGCTGGAGACCTGAAGTTTAAATCATAGAAGCAATATGGATGCCCCATACTGTCACTCTTAATCATGGAAGTCATCTCCATGGTTGCCTCCACATGTCGTCCCCTTATCAAACGAGCTGTGTCAGGCTCATTTTTCGGGTGTTTCACCAGATACGTTATGGAACTTGGTCACTATGTTGCCACCATGCTGTGTTATCGACTAAATATACCGTCAACCTTTTGTTGACATAGGAAATCATTTCAGCGCTTCTTGCTCACCTCCTTTGGTTCCTCTCTGCCACCCATTGGTTTGTAGCCTGAGTCCATTTAGGGTATATCGCAATGACACTCTCTATCCTGCCGCTGCTGCCTCTGCATGCCGTCCCCTATAGTGTCAGGGTCAATTATTGGATGTTTTAGATGCTATCTAGCCTCATTCGGTCACTCTGTCATGGCCATGCTGTTGCCCATAATTTTGGCATAATGGTGCGATTAAGCAGCCTCAGAGGCATCCATGCATGCTGCCCCTGCTGTTTCCTGTCTATTTCCGTGGTGTTTCCATCATTTTATGAGGTTTCCAGGTGTTTGGCCAAGCTTCCCTGTGCAGACCCTTGGTCCCCTTGAAAAATGCTCGAGTCTCCCATTGACTTCAATGGGGCTCGTTATTTGAGACAAGCACTCGAGCATCAGCAAAAGTTTGTCTCGAATAACAAGCACCCGAGCATTTTAGTGCTCGCTCATCTCTACCTACCACCCTTTTCTCAGGCACAATGGGAGTAGGTGGAATAGAATCACTAGAAAACATCCGCGACAAAGAGTCTGCTTTATTATTTCTCGATCCTGGTTGAAAATAAATTGTGAAATTAAAATGGTTCAGGAAAAAAACTCATTTAGCTGATCTAATGAACTCTGAGGTTGCGGTGATCAGTTAAAACTACTATCTGTTGTGAGTTTCCTTGAAGATGGTGTCTCTGCTCTTTAAATGCTTATACAATAGCGATTAATTCTTTTCTCCCTACATCACAATTATTTTCCGCTGTGGACATCCGTTGAAAGAAGAATGTATATAGATGTAACAGCTTTTTCTCACCTGATCTCTGATACAGGATAACCCCATCCACACAATCCAATGCATCAATTTCCACTACAAAAGCAAGTTCTAAACACAATAGTATCACAAAGCAGGAAGTGTCAGAGACACACACACACACACATATATATATATATATGTATATATATGGGCAGACCAACTCAGGGCGGTTCTAATCAGGAGAAACAGTTGGCGGACTTCACAAGAAGGTTAAACACAATGTCCAGCAGACTATTCAAACTAGCATATTCAACATGAATAAACAAGTGGCTCAGCTAACAAGGAGTCATAATTCAAGGCTTCAGGACACAGGTTTGAATCCTGACAGTCTGCTTAGACAGTCCCCGCCCACACCCTGGGATTTTACACTGACCATCACTGAGTGATAGGAGCTTTAACAGCAAACCTTTTTAAGCTCTCTACTTGATAACAGCAAATAGAGATCTTGAAAATTATGAGGAATTGTTATAAAAAAGTATAATGAAATACAGGTTTCTAAAAAAAAAGTGAAGGTTGCTACAAGAAAATGAGCCAGTAGATGGCACTATTGTTCCATTAGTACATTGACACATGTTTCCAATTCAATAAATTCAAAAACAGATTGTTATTATTACTTTTGCTATGGAGGCAAATAAATATGAGAAAAGTGAATCTCAGTAGGTTTTAATCTCAAGTATCCTGTTTGGAAAGACACAAAGCTCTACTAAGCAGAATGACTGCAGTTAGGTTAACCCCTTAAGGACGCAGCCATTTTGTAGCTTAAGGTTCAGCCCGATTTTTTAGATTCCGACTTGCGTCGCTTTATATGGTTATAACTTTTTAACACTATTACTTATCAAAGTTATTCTGAGATTATTTTTTTCCCTACATGTTGTACTTCATTGTAGTGGTAAATTTTGGCTGATAAGTTTTGCTTTTATTAACAAAGAAAAAATGATGAAATTCGAAATCACCGCGTTTTCAGGCAGATAGATTTACCACCTAAATAAGTTGCTGAATAACATTTCCCATATGTCTACTTTACATTTTCATCATTTTTGAAATGTCTGGATAATTTATTTTGATGTCACGCAGCTTACAAATCGAAAATCGGTTTTCCGGAATTTCAGAAATGACTATTTTGGGAAGTACGCAAGGAAGTACGGAGGGAAGCTGGGGCCGCAGGGGAGCTGCAGACTGGAACAAAGCACGGGTGTGCCCGTGACTCGGGATGTGGGTCGCGGGGACACCCGTGACATAGGTGAGCATGTGTAGTGTTTTTAACTTTTTTTAAGTGGTAGATTTACTTTCCAGAAAGGTGTTAAAACACAGATGCTATGTAAAACACTGTATTGGTACTGACCTGTGTAGTAGATCACGTAGCAAGGAGGTAAGCTGGCCTGACAAATCACTTTTTCTGGTTAGGGAGATTTGCGCACAACGCTTACCCAAGGAAAAGAAGGCACAAACATTTATGATAGGGAGATGGTTTAATCCAGGTTGTGAATGGATTTTGGAATCAAAACTGGAGTGGAAAAAAATCATTTATATAAATCCGTTTAACATTAAATGAATTTGAGTGTCTGGTCTGGGGTATGATATAATTCTGTCATTTGACCAGAAGACTTTATTGTAGGGTTTATACTGCAGTTTAATGAATCAAACGATGGCTCAAATTAATTAATATCTGCAGTTTGCCTCACTAGTGTGCAGAGTGAACTGGATTAAAGAAGATTGGCGCACAGTCTTCATTAATCTGGTGCAGTTGTGGAGCAGAAAGTGCATCTCCTTATATTAATAGCTTAATTTCATTGTCAAGACTCAGGGTCAGTGAACCCCCTGGAGCACCACGGGAGATGGTACTAGCTGACATGTGGGACCAGAATCTAAGTGGCATCTGGTCTTCACCAGAGCCCACCGCAAAGCGGGATCGTCTTGCTGTGGCATGGTGCCACCAGATCATTCCACAGGTGCGACTAGCCCGTGGTGGTAGCCAGGTCAAGGTACAGAATCAGCGTTCAGGCTCCAGGTCAGGTATAGGCACGCAGTCAGGACTGGTGGCAGAGATGCAGAAGTCAGAGGTCGGGTCCGGGGTTGACAACAGGAATTCAAGCAGGAACAGGAATGGGCAAGGGAACGGAACACAGGAACAGCAAGGAGTGCAAAGATCCAGGGAATGATGGGAACAGCCGGCCTTTAAGGAAAACCCGGAAGTGGCCAGCGCTGGCCCTTTAAATCTCTGAGTGCCGGTGCCCGAGTGCCTTAGGGAGCAGGGACGCATGCGCGGCCTACCCAGGACGGGAGCAGGTCGTGGAGAGATAAGTGAGGGCCTGGGGGCGCCGTGGAGAGGGGCACATGTGTGCATGTGATCCATGATATGGATTGCGGGGGCACTCGTGACAGTACCCCCCCTTAGGCCTCCCCCTCTTCTTGGTCCCAAAAAACCTCTGGAGGAGACTTTTTTTCTCTTCGGGCTCCCAGGATCTCTCCTCAGGCCCAAACCCCTTTCAGTCTACAAGGAAGAACCGCTTACCACTCAGGGTCTTCATGTCCAACACCTCCATGACTTTGTAGACATCAGTTGAGTCAGCCTCAGGGACAGGAGGAGGAGAATGTTGAGAGAAGTGGTTCAAAATGATAGTCTTTAAGAGGGAGACATGGAAGGAGTTCAGGATGCACAAAGATGGAAGAAGGCGGAGTTTGTAGGCCACTGGGTTGATGTGCTTGATAACTTCAAAAGGACCAAGGCGGGTACCAAGCTTGTAGCTAGGTATCTTCAGCCGGATGTAGCTGGAAGATAACCACACCGTGTCACCTCGGAAGAAGACAGGAGGAGTCCTACGCTTCTTATCAGTCTTAGAGTCGTGGTGCGATCAGTGGCTCAAAGGAGATACTGGCGGGTTTGTTCCCAAAATGGATTTGAGGTACTGCACCAGAGCCTCTACCGCAGGGTCATAGGAGGTAGTGGGCAGCGGGATAGGGGGATGAGGGATTCGTCCATAGACCACAAAGAAAGGAGCTCCCCCAGTCCATGGAGTTATAAGAAAACTCAGCCCATGGTAGCAGATCAGCCCAGTTATCTTGACGGGCTGAGACGAAGTGGCGGAGGTAACAGCCCAAAATCTGATTCACTCTTTCTACTTGACCATTCGACTGAGGGTGGTAAGAAAAGTCAAGATTAAACTGCAGCTGGTAAGACAAGGAACGCCAGAACTTAGACACAAACTGAACCCTATGGTCGGACACTATGTGCAGCGGAAGTCCATGCAGCGGGAAGATATGCTTCAAGAACAAACTGGCAAGCCATGGAAAAGATGGAAGACCTGGAAGGGGAACAAAATGGGACATCTTGGAAAACCAGTTTGTCACCACCCAGATGGCAGTTTTGCCAAAGGAGAGAGGAAGATCAGGGACAAAATCCATAGCCACATGAGACCAAGGGCGACTGGATATCGGCAACGGAACGGAACAGTCCAGCCAGTCTGAGATGAGAGGCTTTGTTACGGGCACAGGAGGAGCAGGATCCCACAAAATCCTGGACGTCTTTGACCAGATCTGGCCACCAGTAGTAGCGGGAGATGAGAGCCTTGGAACGTTGCACCCCTGGGTGCCCAGCCAATCGCGAAGAATGTCCCCAAGACAGAATCCTCTTCCGGGGAGCACGTCTGACATACGTCTTGCCGGGAGGTAGCTGCCGAAGATCCACTGGAACTGCAACAACAAGTTGTTCAGGAGAGATGATATGCTGAGGAACTGGCACCTCTCCAACGACATCCGAAGCACGGGACAGGGCATCAGCCTTGACATTCTTTTCTGCAGGACAGAAGTGGATTAACAGGTTGAGGCGTGAGAAGAACAACGACCAATGGGCTTTCTTTGGATACAGGTGCTGGGCCACTGAAGAACTGTAGACAGCTTACCATGATCCATGTGGAGGCCTCTGTCGATATGAAGCCGAGGAATTGTAGGCTGCGTTGGTGAAACTGACATTTTTAAGCCTGACGTAGAGATAATTAGCCCGTAGCCAACCTTGACATTTGTGTGATTGATGGGTGATTGATGGGTCTCGAGGTCTGGAGAATACACCAAGATGTCGTCCAGATAGACCCCACACACGTATACAGAAGGTCCCTGAAAATGTCGTTTTTAACCATGACCTTGTTCAGCCCACGATAGTCTATGCAGGGTCCCAGAGAGCCATCCTCCTTGGTGACAAAAAAGAACCCTGAACCAGCCAGAGGAGGATTTGCACATGAAACCTCTGCAGGTTCTCTTTGATGTACTCGGACATGGTAGCTGTCTCAGGTACAGAGAGAAGGTAGACACAACCTCTAGGACAGTGGTGGTGAACCTATGGCATGCGTATGGGTACACGCACCATCTCCCCTGCCGTCTATATCTTGAATCAATGAAGCTTCGGCCAGCAGGAAAAGCTGCTGATCGCCGAGCGCTCCAGTGATATCCATCACTGTAGGCTGCTCTGTGCTCACTAGTGCTGCCTTACACTCTCTTACTCCCTCCCCCTCTTCCCCTGCAGCCCGGAAACACGAGGAGAGAGACGGAACTGCAGGAGCCTACAGCAGCCTGTAAAGATAAGTGTAACAGGAGGAGGCAGGAGCTGCTCTGTGTATATGTGACAGGCAGCAGGCAGGCAGCTTTGGGACACTAAACAACTATAGGTCCTTATTGTTTAGTGTCCCAAACTGCCCTGTATGACAGCTTCCCATGGCCACATATATACTACCCTTGGCCCAGATCTCGTCTTGTTGCTGTGCCATGCTGCCAGTGACCCTGGGGTGCACTACACTGCCTTCACTGACAGCATGGCACAGGTGCCCAGAGCTCAGGACCAAGGGAGATATATATATATGGCCACAGATGGCTGTCATATGGGGACATTTGATAGAAAATTCACCTGCCTGATTCCATGTAACTTTGTAATTCAGTGCACTGGATGGGGGTAGTGTTCCTCAGTGGATGGGGGTAGTGTTCCTCAGTGGATGGGGATAGTGTTCCTCAGTGGATGGGGGTAGTGCTCCTCAGTGTATGGGGGTAGTGCTTCTCACTGGATGGGGGTAGTGCTCCTCACTGGATGGGGGTACTGCTCCTCACTGGATTGGGGGTAGTGCTCCTCACTGGATGGGGGTAGTGATCCTCACTGGATGGGGGTAGTGATCCTCACTGGATTGGGGGTAGTGATCCTCACTGGATTGGGGGTAGTGATCCTCACTGGATTGGGGGTAGTGATCCTCACTGGATTGGGGGTAGTGATCCTCACTGGATGGGGGTAGTGATCCTCACTGGATGGGGGTAGTATTCCCCGCTGTATTTGCTCCTGCTTTGTAATATAATTGCTGATGTTGAACTTTCTTTAGTGGTCTGTATATTATCAGTATGGTGGTATTTATCTTGTTGTACTGTATTATATGTCCCTTATAGAGGGGGATTGTCGGTAATTATAGGCTCAACAACTCAACAACTATAGGTTGGCACTCTGCAATGATAGCGTAGACTTTGGTTTGTAGTTTGGGCACTTGGTCTCTAAAAGGTTCGCCATCACTGCTCTAGGAGGTGAAGTTCCAGGCAGCAGGTCCACTGGGCAATCATAGGGACGATGCGGTGACAAAGTCTCTGCCTGTTTTTTGGAAAAAAACATTGGCAAAGTCCCAGTAGCATGCTGGCACACCCTACAGAGACTTGGAAGACACAGAAGAAGTCAGGACAGGTAGAGGTGTCACCATGCAGCATGTGGCATTCTGATCCCCAACACATGACCTCCACAGTCTTTCAGTAGAGGACCGGGGTATGAAGTTGCAGCCATGGAAGACCCAGGAGAAGATGTGGAGTGTGGTAGGACATAAAAGAACAGTCTTTCCTTGTAAAGAGCTCCCACTTGAAGGCTGACAGGTTCAGTGCGGTCTCAGACCGGATCGGAGAGAAGCTGACCGAGGAAATGTCACACATGTATTCACACCTAGTGACGTTTCTCCCTGGTGCCCTTGGTGCTGGCGCCTCCCGGTCTTTAGACAAGCCACAATGAAGTGCTCGGGACTGGCACAGTTCAAGCAGAGGTTTTCTTGATAATGTCCGGAAAGTTCCTTGACGGTGAGTCAGGCTCTGTCAGCTTGCTTAGGCTCCACTGCATACTATGCGGCCGGGACCTAGAGCAGCCTTTGGAAAACTGGAACCAAGTGAGGTAGACGTGGAAGCCAGACTTGTGGTTGCTGGTGATGCAACTCCCAAGCACGCTCCATGAACCGCATGTTAATCCGAGTGGCCAGGGTGATAAGACCACTCAGAGTAGCCGGCAGGTCATGGGCAGCCAATGCATCTTTGACCTGACATGACAGTCCTTTTTTTAAATGTTGCGGAGAGGGCCGCATTGTTCCAAGAGAGCTCAGAAGCCAAGGTACGGAACTTGACAGCATACTAGCCTACGGACGACTCCCCTTGGCGTAGGTTCAGCAGAACCGTTTCAGCTATGGAGGCTCATGCGGGTTCCTCGAACACGGACCAGAATTCAGCCAGGAATGCAATATGGGTAGCCGTGACTGGATCGCCTCTGTCCCATAGAGGGGTAGCCCAGGCCAGGGCTTTCCTGAAAAGAAGAGATGAATGCCACCTTTGAGCATTCGGTGACAAACTGGTAAGGCATCAGTTCAATGCGGAAAGAGCACTGGGTAATGAAGCCTCGGCAGATCTTGGGATCCCCATTCGTACTAATCAGGCATGGAGAGTCTGAGCTTTGGTTCTGCCGCCGATAGACAAGCTGGTGTGACTGAAGAAGTCGCAGGAATTGTCGCAGAAGTAGTCGCTTGGAGCCTGATGCTGGTGCTCTGAGGCAAATAGCTATTGCAGCGCTGCGGTAATTTGACCAAGCAGTTCTCCATGTGAAGCAAACTGCAGGGACTGCTGGGCGACAACTCTGGAAATATCAGTCAGTATCGGAAGCAGCACCTTGGCGGGGTCCATGGCCAGATCTTACTGTCAGGGTTCGGGGTCAGTGGACCCCCTGGACCACCGCAGGAGATGGTACTAGCCGACACTTAGGAGCAGAATCTAATTGGTACCTGGTCTTCACCAGAGCCCGCTGCAAAGTGGGATGGACTTGCTGCGGCAGGGTGCCACCAGGTCGTTCCACATGTGCAACCAGCTAAGGTTGATGTACAGAATCGGCGTTCAGGCTCATGGTCGGGTCCAGGCAGGTCATCAAGGCATGCTGTGGAGATGCAGATTTCAGAGTTCAGGTCCGGGGTTGGCAACAGGAGATCAAGGCAAGACAGGTACGGGAACACGTACCTGTCTCACCATAAGCTCAAAGATCTGGCAGGGAAAGATGGGAACAGCCAGAAGTGGCCAACCCCTATCATTGGTGCGCTGGCCTTAGAGTGCCGGCACACGCGTGGCCTAGCCTGGGCAGGAGCGTGGAGAGGTGTGCCTGTGATCTGAGACATCGATTGCAGGGGCACCTGTGACACTGCTCTAGGCACTACAACTAAACATGCCCCCTTGTACACTTGGTAATAATCATGACTTTCTAATGTGGAAGTCATTCATTCAGTTTTTGTAATGAAAAAAAAATTAAAACTCATTCTTATTCATCAGTTGTGATCATGTAAAGAGCATCCCAGTTCTTAAAATCAATTACTGTACTGCATGTATCTCATTCCTCTAGACTATGACCCCTTATGTCTAATTTAGTCTCCTCTTCTACAGACTTGCCACTTGTGTCTCCACCCTGTTATACTATAAATAATCTTCTTATACTATGCAATATTAACTTATACAATATTATACTCCTCTACATTTACTCCTAAAAACTTTTAGGCCCGGGTTCCCATGAGTATATTTTACATATCTCTTTCCTCTACTCTTATATCCACATGCCACCTCTCTTGTAGTTAAACCTCTTAGTGCTAAGCGCCGTACCAGTACTACGCGGTCTCCCGCTATTAGCGGTCAGCGCCATACTAGTACGGCTTTGAGCCGATGCTAGTAATAAAAATGTAAAAAAAAATGTTATTAAATTAAAAATAAATTAATAAAAATGCCCACAAGCCCCAAAACACATAAAGAGACATATAATGCACAGAAAAGTAGAAATCATAACACAAACCCCAAATATATAGTATCACTGCGTCTGTAACAACCTGTAGAATAAAAGTAGATAATTATTGATCCCGTATTTAATACCACAAAAATGTAATAAAAAGTAATCAAAAAAACATATGTACTGCATATTGATACTGTTGATCAACCAGCTTTGTAGCCAAAAAAGTAAAAAAGTAATAATGTTATGCCACTTGGAAGACGGTGATGCAAAAATGATAGATTTTTCCGCACATTATTTGGCAAATTTAGTAAAACATAAGAAAAAATATTAAAGTGTGGTATACCTGTAATTGTATTGACCCAAAGAATAAAGATAACATGATTATTAGGCTATACTGTGAACACCAAAAAAAAAGAAAGTAATTCACTACAGAATTTATGCTTTTCTACTCCTGACCTCAAAAAAGTCATACATTTTCAACAAAAGGGGATACCAACCCTAGTGGGTTGTACTGGAAAAAGCATCTCTTCCCGCATCACATCATATGCCATCACATAGCCCCAATAAGAAAAAAGCTAAAATTTTATAGTTTACAAGAAGGGCCAATGAGAAATATAAAATCTTGGCAGCTGCAGGGCGCTCCTTCCCTTCTGTGCATCCTTGTGCACCTATAAAACAAGTACTCTGTACTCGGCAGAAATTGCATAACTCATTTTAAGATGGGTTTTCTTTTTTATCTTTTGGAAATGTGTAAATTTTAGGGCTAAAATGTACATATAACCGACAAATTTGACCATTCTAAATTTTACTCCATTTTGATTTCTCAAGCGGTTAACAATCTTCCTGAAAGCCGTTTCTGATAGCTTGAGGGTTGCAGATTTGAAAATGGGTTGGTTATATAGGGGGGTTTTAATGCTAAATATTTAACATTTCATTCAAAACAGTATTTATTCCCAAAATAGTCAATTCTGAAAATACGGAAAACCAATATTCGATTTGTAAGCCATGCAACATCAAATTAAATTATCCAGCCATTTCAAAAAATGTGAAAATGTAAAGTAGGCATATCTGCCTAAAAAAGCACAGATTTATAACTTTGAAAATGGAAAATTTTTCAAAAAATTCATAATTGTTTTTCTTTTTTTTGTAAATAAATGCAAAACTTATCATCCAAAATTTACCGCTAAAATGAAGTACAACATCTGGGGAAAAAAAAAAAAAACAATCTCATAATCGTTTGTGGATATGACTTTAGAAATCTACCTTCCATCTACTCTCTTTGGATTCCTTTATTTTACCTTGAGATTTTAACACTTCTATCCCTTTTTGCAACTGTCCTAGTTCAAACTCACTTTCTGTGTCTTTTCTTATCCACCATCTTATCGAGCCATCAACTGACAAAATTCATATCTTCCGGCATTTAGGGTTAGTTATGCACATAGGTACAGGGAGGCACAGAGGCAGCATGAATAAGGAGGAGAACACAGGTAAAACATAAACAAAGCTCTTCAAGATGGATACTATTTAAACCCTTAGTGACTGGCATCTTTTGAACCCTCATGCCAATGAATAGAGATGAGCGAGCACTAAAATGCTCGAGTGCGCGTTATTCGAGTAGAACTTTTTCCGATGCTCGAGTGCTCGTTTCGAATAATGAACCCCATTGAAGTCAATGGAAGACTCGAGCATTTTTCAATGGGACCAATTCTCTGCACAGGGAAGCTTGGCCAAAAACCTGGAAACCTCAGAAAATGATGGAAACACCACGGAAATGGACAGGAAACAGCAGGGGCAGCATGCTTAGATGCCTCTGAGGCTGCCTAATTGCACCATTATGCCAAAATTATGGGCAACAACATGGCGATGACAGAGTGACCAAGTCAGGCGAGATAGCATCTAAAACACCTAATAATTGACCCTGACACTATAGGGGATGGCACGCGGAGGCAGCGGCAGGCTAGAGGGGGGCATGGCGACATACCTCAAATGGCACTGTACATATCAGTATTTGGCTTGGTTATGGCGGTATAGAGGAACCAAAGGAGGTGAGCAAAAAGCTCTGAAATGATTTCCTATGTGAACAAAAGGTTGAAGGTATATTTAGTCGATAACACAGCATGGCAGCTACAGAGTGACCAAGTTCCATAACGTATCTGGTGAAACACCCGAAAAATGACCCTGACACTGCTCGTTTGCTAAGGGGACGACATGTGGAGGCTGCTATGGAGACAACGCGTGGAGGCAGCTATGGAGACGACATGTGGAGGCAGCTATGGAGACGACATGTGGAGGCAGCTATGGAGACGACATGTGGATGCTGCTATGGAGACCACATGTGGATGGTGCTATGGAGACGACATGTGGATGGTGCTATGGAGACCACATGTGGAGGCTCCTATGGAGACGACGTGTGGAGGCAGCTATGGAGACGACGTGTGGAGACTGCTATGGGGACGACTTGTGGAGGCATGTGGGGGTGGGACGTGCACTCAGTCATACAGCTTTGCATCCATTGTCAAAAATGAGTGACCCATATAAAACACCAGAAAATCACAGCCGGTAAAACACCCGAAAATGTAGCCTGACACAGCTCGTTGCTAAGGGGACGACGTGTGGAGGCAGCTATCCAGAAGACCTGTGATGGCAGCTATCGAGACAACGTGAGGAGTTTGCGACTGATGGCTCCATGCCAACGGATGGTAAAATGAAGGAGGATGAGGGGTGGGAGCAAAAGGAGGCATAGTAGGCCTGAGAGACCGTGACCGAGGTAGGCCCCGAAATCCTTGGCGTCAGCAGTATATGAGCGGCCCCAGGGTCAGACTTGGTCCCAGCCTCCACCAAGTTAACCCAATGAGCCATCAGCGATATACAGTGGCCCTGCCCGGCAGCACTCGTCCACGTGTCCGTGGTTAGGTGGACCTTGTCAGAAACGGCGTTGGTCAGAGCACGGATGATGTTGTCTGACACAAGCTGGTGCAGGGCTGGGATGGCACATCGGGAAAAGTAGTGGCGGCTGGGGACCGAATACCGAGGGGTGGACGCCGCCATGAAGTTGCGAAAGGCCTTGGTCTCTATCAGCCTATAGGGCAGCATCTTCAGGCTCAGTAATTTGGAGATGTGGACGTTGAGGGCTTGGGCATGTGGGTGGATGGAACTGTATTTCCTCGTGCGCTCAAGCGTCTAGGGTATAGACAGCTGAACGCTGTGCATGGAGACATTGGAGGACGCTGTGGAGGAGCAGGAGGTGTTTGTGCCGGGGTCCTGGGCAGGGGGCATACTAGCAGAGGCAGCAAATTACACAGGGGAAGGAGCAGTGGTCCGCCCGGCTGGAGGTGAACGGCCTTGGTTCCATTGAGTGGGGTGTTTAGCACTCATATGCCTGCGCATACTGGTGGTGGTTAAGCTAGTAGTGGTGGAACCCCTGCTAATCCTGGTGTGGCACAGGTTGCACACCACAGTAAGTCAGTCATCTGCTGTTTCTTTAAAGAACCTACAGACTTGAGAACATCTAGCCCTCGCCACGGGAAATTTACTACTTGAAACATTTGGCGCTGATACACCAGCTCTGGCCCTCCTCTCCGTCTGGCCCTACCACTGCTCTTCCAACCTGTTCTGGTATAAGAC